>NC_046170.1:43514905-43814905 GCF_011064425.1 Rattus rattus
TCTATCAGAAGAGACCATGAAGGCCTGCTTCAGGGACGGGGGCCTACGAGTGTCCTGCAAGTTTAAACTGGAGTCTCCTCAGCAGCCTAAGACTGCAAAACGGTACAAGTACATACATATCTCATGAACGGATGAGATGGTCTCACACTGGCTTTCAAAGTCCAAAAATTAAAGCTCATGTACAGATATCTACTCTAGGCAGGAAAGGGGGTAAAGATAAAAAATAACACCCTCTTGCTCTTAAAGGGTGGTAAAATCCTATTGAAAACATAGCCAGGCATCGTGGTGCATGTCTTTGCTCCCAGCACTTCTGAGAAAGAGGAGGAAGAAGAGGAGGAGGAGGGAGAGGAGGAGGAGGGGGAAGAGGAGGAAGGAAGAAGAGGAAGAGAACAGAGGAAGATGAAGGGAGAGGAGGGCTCAGGAAATAGAGCATTTGCCACAGAGGTAAGGACCTGAATTCTGTAAAAATACACACTAGATTACAAAGAAGCTAGCACAGCAGATGCAGCCTGCAGTCCCGTGCCTTCGAGAGCTGAGGCGGAAGGGCCGCATGTTTAAAATCAGCCTGCAGAGCTCAGCGAGAACCTGCTTCAAAAGAAAAGGTGAAGAGGGTTGGGGGGATCCTGCTCGCTCAGAACATCAGCAGCGTCACCACACAGAGGTGGACCCTGGCCGCTGGATTAGCTGTTCCTAAGACAATTAAGGAAGTGGGCCTGGTAGTGCATGCTTGGAATCCCAGCACTCAAGGAGACAGAGGCAGGAGGATTGCTGTGGTTTGAGATGAACCTAAACAGTGGGTTCCATGCCAGTCAGAGCTTCAAAGGAGACACTGCCTCAGTAAACATAACCAAAAACAACAACAGTGACAACAAACAAACAAACAAACACAGCCAAGAAGGGGGCTGGAGAGATGGCTCTGTGGTTAGAGCACTGGCTGCTCTTCCAGAGGTCCTGAGTTCAAATCCCAGCAACCACATGGTGGCTCACGACCATCTGTAATAGGATCTGTTACCTCAGCACATGTCAGGGCAGAGCTCCGGTGTGGGTATGGGAGAGCTGACAGCACCCGTGGCTGCTGGCACCAGAAGGCATCTACTGGGCACTGCTGACCCATTTCCAAGGGCAGGAATATGGGGAAGTGTTGCCAGGTATGATCTCGCCTGGGCATGGGGTGGGAGCTGGCGGCAGGAGAAGACCCCGACGGCTCAGGGATGCCTCTGCCTACACTGTCACCTACCAGAACTGGGGTCGTACAACCGCAGCAGGAGTGAGACCACCGTTGATTTCCCAGAACCACTAGGGCCAACCAGCGCTGTGACAGATCCAGATGGGATGGAAAGACTGAAATCCTGGAACACGGACACCTCCGGGCGAGCAGGGTACATGAAATGCACATTTCTGAACTCCAGGGCGCCCTGGAAGGTTTTCTCATCTAACACGATCCCCTCTGAAACACAAGAGGGGAGGCAGAAAGCTACAGTGAGAGTGGAGCTCAGGGCACCCGTCTCCGTGTATGTCCCCTTGCCTGACTGAAGTGAACAGAAACAGATGCTCCTAGAGGAGCTGTGAGGAGCGCTACACGCTGGGCTTATCATGTAAGGTCTTGTGTGACCTTACGGACCTGAGGTGTCACCTTCTCTTGGGAGCAGTGTGAAAACCGACCCTTGGGTCTGACCCACCTCAGTGACAGTGCCACTGTGCTCAAGTAGCTTCTGTGCAGAGTTCTTCATCTACTCCAAACGAACGTTTTGAAGGCACAGTGACAGGGATGCATGGGAACCATGAGGATAAGGAGGGTCAAAGGTTTACTTAGCCCCAGTGTGGCCTGGCCTGACGTGGAACACACACCACTTATCACTGGATCTCACGCCCTAGCTTTTATCAAGGCCACAGCATTGTAAGCGTCTAGCAATATGCAGACAGCCCTGGGTGCTGAGTGGCGCTGCTCATGGCTACCCTCCGCCCACATCTCCTGCAGGTGGTCTAGGCCCAGGGCTCGAGGGACGGTGATGACAAGGAGGAGGAGATGGGCCTCCACTCTGTACCAGCAACCCAGCATCACTGCCCAGAGCCAAGAAATGTGAAGCCTTTTATTCATCTCCGCCTTCCCCAACCTCTTACAACTGTCAGGATCACTAAGGAAGGTTGGAGAAGGCCATCTGAGTGTCCCTATGTACACCAGGCCTGCTTGGTGCTACCCTGCCCTGGGTGGTAATGAGTGGCTGCAGGTGTACATACAGCATGCCGTGTCATCAGCCCCACATTTCCAGAACATTCCCCGAAGTGTACCCATCAGTGTCCCATGGGAACCCTGACCTCCCTGTTTTGCAGTTGGGGCCACCTCTTGGCCATGGCCCATTCCCTGAGGAGGGCAGAATGCCAGTCTAACTGTCAAAACTAGGAACAGCCCTACCGCATACCCACCGCATACCCACCGTTAAAAGGCAGCCGTGGTTGTCTCTCCAGCAGCTCCCAGAGCCGCCCGCCAGCACCCAGGCCCTTCATCAGCTGGGAGTAGAATGAACTCAGACCTGAGGGCAAGAAGAGTCTATCTTCAGCTGACGAGAAAGGCCACAGGCCCTCCTGCCTGGGGAATCCTGGAGACAGCAACCGCAGCTGTCACTGTGTAACCTGTCACTCTCTCTGAAGAAGCTGAGGCCTTAGCTGCTCTACCTCTTACCCTAGTGCTCCTACAGCCTCTCTTTCTCAGAGTCCTATTAAGGAAAATGACCACACTGCTCACCAGTGACAAGTCACAGCACTGCAAGGAAAGCCACCTCCTCCTCAGACGGCACTTCAAGTGCAGCATGGGAGCCTTCCCCATGTGAACTGAAATCCCTACAGGAAAGCTCCTACAAGGGCCTTCAGAGACAGAAAACTCTTAAATGTGCACGAATAAGGGAAAGATGCCAGCCAGGAAAGGCTGCATGCTTTACTGATTCCAACCCCATGACACTTGAAAACTTCAAAACTATACAGATAGTAGAAAGCAATCTGCCAGGGGTAGAAGAATTAACAGGTAGATACGGAAAAGTGCAGGGCAACCAGGGCAACTCTCTTGTGATGTTACAATGGTGAATTTAGGGCAATACACATTTGTCCAGACCATACTGCGTGTGTGTGTGTGTGTGTGTGTGTGTGTGTGTGTGTGTGTGTGTGTGTGCTAACCCTAATGTTCTAACGTTATGTTTGGTTGATAACAACAATGTATCATTGTAGACTCAGCAACTGTGTAACAATGGCCGCTCTGGTGAAAAGGGTACTGATCCTGACACTGGGGTGGGACAATCACTGAAAATGCAACAACGTTGCTTTTTAAAAAGAATTCTAAGACTGAAGACCAGCAGTTGTACTGTAGCTGTTGGTTTCAAGCAGACGCCTAAAGAACTGTCTTCCTGTGGTTTGTTGGCTCTTCTGGACTTCAGTAGAGAATGACTATTCCATTTGGAGGAAACAACCCCTTGTTCTGTCTGGTTTGACAGCTTCAGTAATGACTGATTCTTAGGAACAGCAGAGTACTGCTGGGAAAAGTACTGGGAAAAAACTAATTACTTAAAACAAACAAACAAAAAAAAGATCTAAGGCCCACGTAAATTCCAGGCCAGCGGGGTCTATATAGTGAGTTCCAGGACAGCTTTTAAAAAAGGTCCAAAGGTGAGTGTGGTGACCCACACTTGTAATCCTAGTACTCAGGACACGGAGGCATGAGATTTCAAAGGCAGCCTGTGCTATACAATAAAACTCTCGATTAAAACAAAAATACTTGGGCTGGAGAGATGGTTCAGTGGTTAAGAGCACTGACTGCTCTTCCAGAGGTCCTGAGTTCAAAGCCCACCAACCACATGGTGGCTCACAACCATCTGTAATGAGATCTGATGCCTTCTTCTGGTGTGTCTGAAGACAGCTACAGTGTACTTAATATAATAAATAAATCTTTTAAAAAACACTTTATAGTTATTAAAACATGTAAATATGTATGTGTATAGAATGTATAAATGCTACTCTCAGCTTTTCCCAGAGAAGCATCTCCTTGTAGTGAACAGCAGTGAATAGAGAGGCTCAGCCATGACCCTAAAAATTGGCAAGATATCCATTGAGAGCTCAGCCCTAACAGGGCTTTTATAGCACCTCTACTAAGGCTCAGGAATATTTGCCAAAGAATGGATCAAAAGGATGTCAGAACGAGAAGACAGGAGGAGGGGCTGTGGAATGCTTTCTTCCAAGCATCGAACGCCTTTGCCAACAGGAGCTCACCCACCGGAGCCATGGTTGCAGACACTGGACCCCATAAGACTGGCTCTGCAATGGGCAAGAAAGGGGCCGACAGGGCCCTGCCACTCTCTGCTGAACTTCTGGCAACCCATAGCGTCTGGGAAAGGGGGGTCACTGCCTTCATCTGTTCCCACTGTTATCCAGAGCCACATGACAATCCAGGTTAAACTCAGTGGGACTCAAAACAAAAACCCATGAGCATGGGAAGAAATCTGCGAAGGGGAGCTGACAGGGAAGAAGAAAGGAGAGGATGGGTGGGGTGGGGGCGGAGTTTCATACCTAGGCACATGGTATGAAACTGTCAAAGAACAAAATAAAATTAACAAAAGCTTATTATTAATTCTGAGGGAAGAGAGGAAAGAGAGACTCTGAGTATGGACAGCTTAAGAGTCTGGGTAGCAACATGTGTGAGGTGAGACTCGCCCTACCCAGGCTCAGGGCCTCCATCAGTGCTGCCAACGATCACACATGCCCCCCCACCCCCCAATGGGAAGACACATTCTATAAACGCAGGCTGGGAAACACAGCTCCCCTGTGGTCCTAAGCTGTGGAAGGACACAACGGCCCCAAATTTCCCAACAAGGAACCTGCTCGCCCACTCACGTAACTTCAGTTTTGCTTAAGAGACTGGCACGGTAAGACTGCCTGCTCATGGGGCCTGATTTTCAATGTGCACCCTCAGAGCCTGTTTATATGATATACCTCCGATGCTCAGTCCGACCCAGAAAGCGTACATGAGGAAGGAAGAGAGCTCGCCCACTGTCATGTGGGTGCTGCCCAGCAACAGGCCTCCTTTGTACAGGACAGACAGCACAATCAAGTTTCCTGAGAGCCCAGCCTACAGGAGGAAGAGGACAAAGATGTCAGTGCGACCAAAGGCCTCTCGGGACAAGAGTACAAACCAGGCCTCTGCCTCTGCCTTTTAATAGAAAACTTCCCACAGAAAGGTTTTGAAATATTTGCAGCAGTGGAGGAAAATACCTGCATGCCCACAAGCACGCGCTTAGACACTACTCCCCTCAGTCTACTCACTAATCTACTCAGCTCAGAGAAGAAGAGAGTTGCACCTAAGCCTGCCTAACGGATGTGGATCGGTCTGCCATGTTCGTGGCTCTGAGGAGACATCCTCCACATGGAGCTGCAGCCCTAACCCATCTCTGTGAGCTTCAGTCCCTAGTGAGACCTCTGAGTGCTGCTTCTCTAGCCATTAAACAGCCTCTGGGGTTTGGACGGAGATGTCTTTATTTTCTCTTTATCTGGTTTTGGTTTCTTTGTGTTTGACAGTCTCACTGTGCTGTCCAGGCTGCCCCAAGCTCACTACAGAGACCAGGCTGTCCCAAGCTCACTACATAGAGCAGGCTAGCCTCAAACACAATACGCTGCCCGTCTCAGCCTCCTCAGTATGCCCAGCACACATGGTGGTTTCTCATTCAGAGTTCCTGGGCACTCTGTAACCAGTTTCTTATACTTTCTTCTAGAGTGCACTGAGATTATGTAACCCTCAAAGGAAGCAGACAAATGAGGTTACATTTGAGGCCCCAGAAGCCTGTGTAAACACGTGCTGTGGCCCAGTCTTAAGGTGCAGAGCCTGACTATGCAATGTCAGTGGCCCTCGACGCTGCCCTGCACACCGGGGACCAACAGCAGACCTCACACATGACACTTCCTTGCTTTCTTCTCCTGTCATAAAGACAGCTTAAAGTCCAAGTCCATCCTAGGATTGAAATAAAACTATTTCTACTGTGTCAAGAGTCACAGGATAAAAAAAATCTCACCGCCTGCAACGATCCACTTACCGCTCCAAAGAAGCCGGCTCGTGCCAAGGCCTCCTTCCGTGCCAGCTGCAGCAACTGGTCCACTCGGCTGGTGTACTTCTCCACTTCTGTCATCTCCTTCCCAAAAGCTCGGATGGTTCTTATGTTTCCAATCCGCTCCTCGGCTAGCTACAAGGATTCGAGCACATGGTAAGGGCTGGGAGGTCCGCTGGGCAGTTAGGAACACTTGTTGCTCTTACGGAGACTCTAAATTCCCAGCATGCACGTGGTGGTTCACAGCCCTCTGTTAAGTCCGGTTCTAGAGGATCTGATGCCTTCTTTCCTTCACTGGCACCAAGCACACATGTGGTGCACAGACACACACACAGGTAAAACACACGTAAAATACACACACGCACATGCACGCACACACACACCCCAAAGGGAGAGTGTCACACTGTAATTGACAGTGAAGTCGTCAAAGTGTGTTTCTTGTTCAGTATTCTACCAAAGGAAGGCTCTATATGAGTAAGATCATAGCAGAATGCAAAGAAGAATCCATTTTTCTGTCAGACAATATAAACTGTGGGGCTGGAGATGGCCCAGGAAACTAAGAGTGTTCCGTGTTCTTGCTGAGGAACTGAGTCTGAGCTCACCAACCTTACCACTCACAACTGCCTGCCTCAGGGGACCAAATGCCCTCTTCTGGCCTCTGAGGGTAACTGCATTTATGTATACATACCCCACCCCATGTATATGCAATTATAAAATAAATCTTTTTAAAAGAAGACAGTGCCCCACAGTGTGCTTTATGGAACTAATGAAGACATGGTGCCCGCCAGACGCCACGGTGCCCGCTGGACAAACACATTAGCTTCCGTTTGTCTTTATGTCTGTCTTTTGTTCAAAGAAAATGTTTAGGGAGGTAGCCTAGGCTAGTCTCAAATTCATGATCATCCTAGCTCAGGCTACAAAATGTTGGGCTTCCAGGTATGTTCTGCCATAGCTGGTCATATTAGCTTTTCATCCTACCAGGAGCAGTGACAGGAGGCAGTGAGAAACTGACGCATGCCAGGTGTAGGGCTCACAACTGAGGCCAAGGCAAGAGGAGTACCATGAACCTGAGGCCAACCCTGGCTCCAGGCCAGCCTGGGAAACAGCAAGTTGATGCAGTCTCAGGTAAGTGGCTAGCCGGGTATAGAGTGTTTCGAGTCTGTCCTGATGCCCACTGAGGGAAAAGGAAGGGCCTCATGGCCTGTTTCTTTCCCTGGAGCTGATAGTGGGAAGGAACACACCTTGTGCATCACGCGTCTGCCTGTGGCTCTGAGCCCCGCCCCTGGACCACACACTCAGGGAAGGTCAGTACCTGTGTGGCTTCTGCCAAAGAGTCCTGTGTGGCTTTGGACAGTTTCCGTAGATATCGCCCGTAAATCACAGCGAGGACAGAGATAGGTGGCACCACACTCAGAACAAAGGTGGCCAGACTTGGTGACACAAAGAACTGTCAAGAGCAAAAGTCAAGAGCGTTTGTTCCTTGAAGTGGCAAGGCATCCTCAGACCCACCGTGTACAGCCCGAAAAGACACTGTCTCCAAGCCAAGCCTCCTAATTGGGCTGGGTTTCCGTGCCATGTTTGATCCTAACAAAACCCAACACCTTTAACCCCACCACTCAGGAGGCAGAGGCTAGCCTGGTCTACATAGTGGGTGACAGACCAACCAGGTCTATATAGTGATGCCCTGTGTCAAAATCAAAACAACCTCAAAGACCCACGGAGGGCATCCTCCCGAGGAGGCTGCGGCTAGACGGCTGGGGAGAAGACGTAGCCAGCACAGCCTCTGGCTAGTTCTAACATGTTCTAGTATGTTAGCTCACATCCTCAAGGACAGAGAGAGGGAGGCAGGACAGAATGACGCCTTCTGTGCTCTGCACTGGTCAAACCACATCATGAGTTCTACGTTTGGGTATAATCACTCTAAGGCCCTGAGTGATCAGAATTTTCCACATAAATCAGGTCAGAGAAGTCACCGAAGTGCCCCATGTTACATGCAGCTGAAGCAAGGCTCCTAACGCACCTGCCACAGGGTTGGGGCTTGGGAGGAGACTTTCCAGAGCTCAGCAGCCTAGAGCCAGTGGACCAGCTCTTGCCAATTTAACTGCAATAGTGGCCCAAAGAATGCAACCTTCTTGAATCATATTAGACTTCCTCAACTCTGCGTGTGGCCATTGTTTTAAATGGTCCTATGACTCTCCAATGCATTGTTAAACCTGCCCGCTCTCACTTGCACAGACTATTCCTTCCCTCAAACCATGGCTCTGCTCAGTAACTGGCACTGGCAATCCCTTCTTACGTCCTGCCCTTGGCTTTGGCTTGGCTTTCGGTTGCTGTTGTTTGTTTTTTTGTTTTAGCGCAATCTCATATAGCCCAGGCTAGCTTCAAACTGGCTTGTGTAGCCAAGAACGACCTTACCTTTCTGATTCTCCCGCCTCTATCGATGGCCCTGCCATATGTCACCATGCCAGGTGTACTGACATGGAACCCAGGGCTCAGCGCATGCTGGGGGAGCGCTCTGCCAACGGAATCGCAGCCCTTGCTTGCCTTTTTTTTTTTTTTCTTTTTTTCGGAGCTGGGGACCGAACCCAGGGCCTTGCGCTTCGTAGGCAAGCGCTCTACCACTGAGCTAAATCCCCAACCCTTGCTTGCCTTTTAACCTCGCCCCATGAACATTATGACCACACTCGCACGTTACTCAGGCCAGCAGGGCTGGCTGGAGTGAGCTGAGCATCAGAGATAAACAGACGTCTGTGGAGCAAAGGCCACCTTGCAGGGGCACAGAGGTGAGGTCCACACCCCTTTAACCTTACACTTGGTTCCCAAAGGCGCTCCTCACCCTGACACAGTTGGCTGTCTTCACACCTGGTTCTCAGGAAATGCCACTCTCTAAGTGATACTTACTCAAGAGAGCTGTAGGCCAGGCCAGGAGAGGTGATCCCTTTGTCCCTACAGACTGGGGCAATGCTCTCCGTTCTATATGCTTACAAAAGGACAAGAACATCTCAAGCCTCTCATGGCCACCAGCTGTGGTCCCGAGAGGTCTGACAGAAAACGCCAAGAGAAGAGGCGGACATACCATCATGCCAACACCAACCGAGGCCTGGGCCACAGCCCTCAGCCCGTCAGAGAGGTTCTCGGTCACGGAGTGGCCCAGGAGTGCGGTATCCGAAGAGAGGCGGTTAATCAACTCGCCCGTGCGGGTCTTGTCAAAGAAGGCAACCTCTTGCCTTAGAATGGAGGAGAAGAGTGAGGTGCGCAGCCTGTTCACAATGCTCTGACCTGCAAAGCAAACGAAGTGGTCAGAGGTGACGGCAGCCACCGGCCACTTGTGGGACGGCCACCACCGGCCACTTGTGGGACGGCCACCAGCAAGCTGTTTATTTAGCCCTTACATCAGCACATCAGCTCCGTGGATCCTAGCACGGGACGGACTCATACAGGTCCTGGCCTGCATGTATCTGTATGTAACTTCCTGTTAGCAACTACAGACTGTGGGAGCCAAGAGAGGAGATAGTGACGAAGGTGTCATGGCCAGTGAGAAGATCCAGCAGATGAAGGTCCCTGTCATACCAACCTGATGACCTACGTCATCACTTGGGACCCAGAAACCCAGATAGAGGTGGCACCGACTCCAGAACGTTTTCCCCTGATGTGCATGCCTGCCTGCACATGTATGTAAACATATCATAACAACGATAAACACATTTTAATTCTTTTTTTTCTTTTCTTTTTTTCGGAGCTGGGGACCGAACCCAGGGCCCTGCGCTTCCTAGGCAAGCGCTCTACCACTGAGCTAAATCCCCAACCCCACATTTTAATTCTTTAAAAGGTAACATGGTCCTTGGCATGTGAGGAGCATCACGGACCCGGAGCATCAAATCTGTTCATGACTGGCTGCCCTTACATGAATTGCACTTTGCAATGGCAGGAACGGGTTAATCAGCCGGACACCATCTTACCAGTCACACAGACCTGGAATGCAGTCCTGGGCTACCAGCAGTGCTGCTGCTAAACTGTGTTCTCTAAAGGACAGCCACTCAAGTTCCCACCCCGGTGGCCACACAGCAGTATGGAGCAGACGGCCCTTGCTTTTGCCACCTGCTCGACCCTGACCATGAGAAAGCAGAGAATGATGCAATGCCACAGCAGAGAATGATGCAATGCCACAGCAGAGAATGATGTAATGCCTTCCTGGTGGGATGTGAAGTCCGAGTGCAATATTAGGAAGAGAAGGGGCCTGGAGCAGTGATGCTCGAAGCCCTGACTCGAACCCAGGTCCTCTGTCACCTAATAAGACTGACCTGAAGACTGCATGAGGTAGACACGGATGCTGTTCGCGGCAGCGCCACACAGGAACACACAGGTGAGCCCAGCACAGAGGCGAGTCAGGCTGTCGCCAAAGTCCTCGGTTGGGTTGGTGTAGATGACATCAATGATCTTCCCCAGGAAGAAGGGGGCAGACATGGTGATGACACTGGACACAGCAAGAAAGCCAACCGCAGCTGGAAGACAGGAGCGACACTCAGACTCACAGCACAGCACAGGGCCATGTCGAGCACACGGGGCCTCAGGCCCACATGGCCTCAGTGGCTGGGCGTTCTCCTTCACCAACTGGTCTGTCTAAAGGATGAGATGGCTTCAGGTTAAGAACAAGAATTGTGGCTGTGAGAGAATGTGCGTTTCCTCACACGGCTAGAGAAAAGGATGTTATGGCTTGTATTCCTTCCCCGTGAGGAGTACCTGCAGCCACAATGGCCTCCCTCCTGTCTTCTGGTATTCAAACTCATCTCAGATCCTGCTTCTCTTGTATTTCTGCTCCTTGCTCTGACTCCTTGGCTCTGACTACACCTTTGCTCAATGGGCAGACTAACCAGGGAAAGTTATCTTCTGTGTGTGTGAGGAAGGGGAAGCCTTTTGGAGACAAGGTCTACCTCTGTAGCCCAGGCTGGCCTCAGAATCACTAAGTAGCTCAGGTTGGCCTTGAACTTCCCATGACACCATCTCGGCTCCTTGAATGCTGGGATTATAGATACGGGTCATTCATTGTGCCAGGCTAAGTGTCCTCGATTGTGCTCCATATTTCAAAGCCTTCTATGTTAGTTTTGAAGAGCAGTTCCTGGGATCCAGTTGTACCCGGCATGTCCTTTCTGAATATTACAGCTCTGGGGAATAAACCATGAAATGACAATTATCAGGAGATTAATTCTCCATGTAAGTGAACGATAGATAAGGAGGCAGAGGCTTACTAAACAGTTCTAGCCACGTGTGGTGATGACTGTCTGTAAACCCAGTACTTGGTGGGCAGAGGCAGATCTCTGAGTTCAAGGCCAGCCTATTCTACATAGCAAGTTTCAACCCCACCCAACCTCCAAGTTTTAGCTAGGTAGGTGGCTGAAATAAACAATGAAAAACTTTAAAGTCCAGTTAGAAAGAAGACACACACCACAGACAACCACACCCATACTTTTAAGGAACATGATATCATACATGACTGATTTTTTTTCTGCTCGTGAGACTGGCAAGGATTACACACTCGTGATGATGGTGAAGCTGAGGGAAGGAGGCTCTCACACTGGCAGGAGCGCACACTGCACTGATGAAGGAGCGGGTTCACACCAGCACCAGGTGAGGTCACAAGGGACTAGTAACAGTCTCCTGAGGATTTAATTTCCATGCTACGGAAATCCAGATCCAAGGATGTAGGGTTATAGCATTGTTTATAACCAGTAAAAGAATCCACATTTTAAACACCCACATAAATAGGGTAAGTGGAAACTACTATAGAGAATTTATAAATATTAAGCCACCAATATAAGGAATGAAGTCACTCTTTGGGTACCTGCCTAGAACAATTGAGCAAGATGTACTGTGGGATCCAGGCCTGGTGACACAGGGCTGATACCCAGGATCACAAGTTCAAGCCTAACCTCAGCTACGGAGTGAGTTCAAGACCAGTCTAGGCAACTTAACGAGACACTCTCTCAAAATGAAGAGGACTATGGATGTCGCTAAGTGGTAGAGCACTTGCCTAGCATGTGTGAAATCCTAGGTTTAATCCTCAGTACTGCTAAAGCAGAGAAAGAAGACAGACAGACAGACGGACAGGACAAACGGATGGTTAAAGATCAAGTCCTAGATAACAATATCAGCATCTGCAGAGTGGTTCCCTCTTTCCTCCTTCCTCAGAGTTTATGGAGTACAGAATATTTTTGGAAGAGTGGCAGGTTCAGCAGCCCAGACTCCTTTCACAAGGGGTCTATGACAGGGCGCAGGGCACGTCTGCCTCTTCGGGGCTTCTCTGGTTTGGATAACAAACCTCGCAGGAGCCTTGCTGGTTTGTGGCAGGACTGACTGCCGGTGACTCCAGGGAGAGTCCCCTGGCCCCCTCTGTGGAGGTTAGGGGCTTCTTTCTCCTTGGGCGAGTGTTCAGGCTATGGCTGTGAGAGCTCGGACCAGTGAGCCGGCAGAGCAAGTGAGTGAGCATGGGGGTGAGGCTCACCTCTTCAGAGCCTCCAGACCCTGCTTCCTGCCCTCCATGTGTCTTACTTGACAGCTAGTATTTCATTCAGATAGCAGCCTCCTTACACATGGTCCAAGAACACTCAGATGAGAACTCAGATTGGAAGGTAAAGATTGGTCTTCAAACATCATAGCCAACGATGCCTCGTCCGCCTACGATCTCTCCGATATAAAACCACATCCACACCTCAGTGATCACCAAACCATTCAGCATGGCTTCCTAACTGTAAGGTGTTTGAAGTTACCAGTTTTAGCACTGTGAATTATTTTTTCACGCTCTGAATAGCTGTAGGGATTTCACCAGGGGTTGAGGGAACAGCTCAACCTTGGCTTAGTGCCAAAACGTGGCCACTTGACACTGCTCATGTCTCCTTGGCTGCTGTGACCCCCTCTCCCCTGCAGCACAGGAGCTCAGTCAACACTGGCTGAATGACTGAGGGAGCGCTGGACTTAGGCAAGGGAGCGGCGAAGTGCCTGACCGGAGCAAAGTCCTTTGCCAGCTCAACAGGGAAGGTCAGACCTGGCCGGCCACTCAGGAGCTCACATGTCAGTTGTCAAAACTTACAGCCATCCACGACTCCAGTTCCTGGGGACCCGACGCACTCTTCTACAAGAACCAGGCACACCCGTGCCCCTCCATACACACGCAAAAACATTTAAAATTTTTAAGTAAAAAGAAAATGTAAAAGAGGAAAAACTCCATAACCATAAAGTGGGTGTGTTGTCACCCCTGCGTACCCACACGGACACTCAGGAGGTAGGCAGAGGAGTGTCAAGAGCTCAAGGTTGTCCTCCGCTCTCTGTGGAGTTGGAGGCTACCCCTAGCTACGTATCTTGAAACAGGACAACACACCGCCACCCATAATCTCAGTCTAACCGGATCGTGTGAGCCGGGGCAGAAACGATTCCCTCTTGGTGTAAGCAGCATGCTCCCATGGGACAGTGACAGGGCAGGGAGAGTGGCCTGACTCTGGTTCCACACAGCTCAGCTGATGACGGATGCTCAGGAAAAACCCCTCCCAAAGGCTGGGCTCTGCTCTAGTTCCCTTTCCTTTCCCCCTTTTTCTAAAGATTTATTTATTCATTTTATGTATGTGAGTGCACTGTCGCTGACTTCACGCATACACTAGAAGAGGGCGTCGGATCCTATTACAGATGGTTGTGAGCCACCATGTGGTTGCTGGGATTTGAACTCAGGACCTCTGGAAGAGCAGTCAGTGCTCTTCACCGCTGAGCCCCCTTTTTTCTCTTTTGAGACGTGGTCTGGCTATACAATCTGGCTAGCTTGGAACTCACATATAGACTGTACGGACATTGAACTTGCAGGCACTCTACTGCTTCCGCCTTGTCGGTGCTGGGATGCGTGGTTTGAATATGCTTGGCCCTTAGGAAGTGGCACTATTAGGAGTGTGGCCTTGTCGGAGGAAGTGTGTCACTGTGTCGGTGGGGTCTGAGGTGTCCTCGTGCCCATGCTCCACCCAGTACAGAAGAGAGCTTCCTCGGGACTGCCTGAAGAAGAATCTTTCTCTGGTGGCCTTCAGATCGAGAAGTAGAACTCTGGGCTCCTCCAGCACCGTGCCTGCCTGCATGTTGCTATGCTTCCCACCAGATGACAACCTGAGCCCAATTAAATGTTTGCCTTTCCCAGAGTTGCATTGGTCATGGTGTCTCTCCACAGCTATAAAACCCGACTAAGACGAAGGACTAGAGGCACTCCTGGAACACACTATGCAGACCAGGCTGGCCTCAGACTTGCAGTGATCTTCCAGCCTCTGCCTCCCGAGTGCTGGGGTTATAGGTGTGAACTGTTACATGCCAGACATATCTAGTTTCCTAAGTCACATGAAGAATCTGCATGCTGTGAACTATATAACCCCAGTTCCAACTGAGTTCTTACGCTGTAGTGATACCCACGCGAAGATGGGGGGGGGACCTGATGTGGTGAAGCACACTTGGAATTCCTCCACTCAAAGGGCAAGTTCAAGGCCAGCCTGGTCTACTCAGCCAGTTTCAGGTCCGCCATGGTTACATAGTGAGATACCTTCTGGGGGAAAAAGGAAGGCTATTTGGCTAAATCCAAACTCATCCAAGTATAGTCTATGTGCTGGTTTATTAATTCATTTATTTAAAATCAATTTTAATAACTAAATTGCTTTGGCTCCCTGCGGGTTGCACGTGCACACACGCTCAGGAGCAATCTGGATTCAAGAATGAAAGACAGACAGACAGACAGACACAGACACACAGACACAGACACACACACACACACACACACACACACACACACACACACACACACACCAGTTCATCTTTGGCATGCTGTGACTTGCTCAAAGGCCGAGCACTCCTAAACCCTCCCCTGCTAGCAAAGGTTCCCATCCAGTACTCCTAAGACTCCTAACTTTCCCCTGTACCCCAGGCCCAATTGGGGAAGTGGCCAGTGGCCACTCACCTGGATTCTTACATGGCTGATTGGCTTTCTCTCCTGCAGCTCTTACATCCCCTCCTTCCTTTCACTTCCTAGACCTTGCAGATCCAAAGGTCCCGCCTTAGTCTACCTGTCCGGCCATTGGCTGTTGGCTCTTTACCAATGGGGTCAAGGACCTTCAGTGTTTGGACACCCAGATTCCCGATTTTCGGGGCCAGATTAATTCAAAGCATTAGAACCAATCCCCAACATTTTAGGATTTGTTTTACTTCATACGTGTGGATGTTTTGCCTGAATGCATGCATGTATGTGTGCCATGTGCGTGGTGGATCTCCTAGATCGGGGGTTACCCATGTTTGTGAGCCACACGTGGATGCCAGGAATCAAACCCAGGTCCTTTGCAAGAGTAGCCAAGGCTAAGCCATCTCTCCAGACCTTACAGATTGATGGATTGATTTTTATTTATTGTAGTGGTTTGAATAAAAAATGGCTCCCATGGGGTTGGGTATTTAGCTCAGTGGTAGAGCGCTTGCCTAGCAAGCACAAGGCCCTGGGATCGGTCCACAGCTCCGGAAAAAAAAAAAAAAAAAAGGCTCCCATAGGCCCATGGAAGGTGTGGCCTTGTTGGAGTAGGTGTGGCTTTGTTGGAGGAGGTGTGTCACTAGGGGTAGGCTTTGGGATCTCAGAAGCTCAAGCCTGGCCACTGTGTCACTGTCACTCCCTGCTGCTGAGGATGCTGACATAGAACTCTCAGCTCCTTCTCCAGCACTGTGTCTAAATGTAGGCTGCCATGCTTCTGGGCTAACCCTCTGAACTGTAAGCCAGCCCCAATTAAATGGTATCTCTTTACATGGATAAAACATTAAGACTTTTATTTATTGGGCTGGAGAAATGGCTCAGTGGTTAAGAGCCCCGACTGCTCTTCCAGAGGTCCTGAGTTCAATTCCCAGCACCCACATGGTGGCTCACAACCATCTGTAATGGGATCTGATGCCCTCTTCTGGTGTGTCTGAAGACAGCTACAGTCTATGTATAATAAATAAATAAATCTTTAAAAAAAGACTTTTATTTATTACTATTATTTTTTTTTGAGACAGGGTCTCTCTGAGCAGTTCCAGCTGTTCTAGAACTCACTCTGTATCCAACTCAGAGATGTGCCTGCCTCTGCCTCCTGAGTGCTGGGATTAAAGGTGTGTGTGAGTGACCACTGTCCAGCCGTTCATTCATTTTTAACCCTGTGTATACATAGGTGTGTGGGTGTTTTCAGAGGTCAGCGGTGTCGGGTTCCCTCTGAGCTGGAGTTTTAAGTGATTGTAAACTGCCTGACATGGGTGCTGGGAGTTAAACTCTGGTCCTCTGGAGGGCAAGGTACACTCTCAACCACTGAGTCTTCTCGTCAGCCCCAATTTGCTTACTTATGTTTGAGACGGGGCCTCATGTAGCCTAGGTTAACCTCACACTAACTATGCAGCCAAGGGCAATTCTTCTTCCTCTGCCTCCCGCTCTAGGATGCCGGGATTAGAGGTGAGTGCCAACACACCAGGTTTTATGCAGTGCCGGGATCAAACCTGCGGCTTTGTATGTGCCAGGCTAACCCAGTCTGCCAACTGAGGTTGTTTCCCGACCTCTGGCTTATTTTACTGTTGTTGCCCCTTTGAATTACAAATCTGAATGTAACTGAGATGGGTTTTGGCCATCTGGATTCTTGGGATCAAGGTTCTGCCACAGTGGGCTATGGGATGTCGGGTTCCACCCCAAATCCTAGACCTCACTCAGCACACCGTAGGCTGGAATTCTCCACCTTCCCTCCACAGAACAGTGCAGCACCTGCTGGCCTGCCAGGCCCTGGCAGCTTCTATAGCTGTTCTCGGGCTGTCGCTCTCAGTGCTAGCAGTCCTGGCAGTCAGAGGGGTCAGAAACAGTAAAAAGCAGACGGCCTCCGGTCCGCATCAGGTCTGGGAGGTCAGAGGCTGAGGAGGGTCAGGAAAGCTGGTTCTGAAGAGAAGACAAACAGGACCAAAACCCAGCTCTGCCACCAGCATGTCTGACCTAACACAAGTCACTCAACTCCTCTGTGCCTCAAATTTTCCTACAACAGACAGACGACGACAACAACAACAGACCCTCCTCTTGGAGGTGCCTTGAGCAGATCAGACACAGAAGGCGTCTGGTACAGCAGCAGGTAGCTGTCGTTTCAGAAACCTGTGCACTGGCTCAGTCCAGCGGTAACTCAGCTGTCCCGTCACAGAGACCAGAGACTGAAAGAAAAAAGACAAAAAGGCAGCTTCCTGTCTGCAGGCAGGCCGGGGTCTGCAGGGACTGGGAGGTATTTTCAGAGACGATGTGGATATGACAGGGAACATGGCAGAGGACAGAAGGGAGATGAGGGAGATTGACTCTAGGCCGTGGGAAGGAAGTGAGGATGGGGGCCGAGGGCCTAGACTAAAGCCGGACAGGAAAGGGGTTCAGGAGATGGTCAGATCCCTGGAGTGGCCCCCATATCACAGGCTGTGCTTGTCCCTCACACCTGTTCTGCGGGACCAATGCTCCGTCTGGGCATCAGGAAGCAGCAGCTGTAGGAAGTCCTTTCCTTTCCTGGCTGTCCTTAACCATGGTCCCTCCATAGACATGTACAAAAGTCAGCCATAGTTCCAGGCCGGCACCAGTTTTTAAGAAGTCATTATAGCACCCATCAGCCCTTACTAGGAAACAGGAGAGCAGCCGACCCAAATCCTGCATATCTGCACTCACGAAGGGCATAGCTAGGAGCCCGCCCTGTGAGCCCAGTCACCCAGCACTCTAGTTATCTTCTCATCTCGGGGCCACTGCTCACCAGGAGAGCTGAGCCCCGGCCCTGCTATCTGCTGAGCACACAGAAAGCCTGAGTAAGTATTCCCTGTCTGCTCTGTGCACGTTCCCGACAGTCCCGGGCTCAGCACCTTCTGAGGCTCCTGGTGACCGAAGAGATAAGAGTGACACTGAATGTCGAAAGGCTCTGGGTAGTGCTGCAGACTTGGTGATACGGCGACAGCTGAGATCCTGAAGGAGTGGGCTGCCAAGAGGCGTGACCGCAATCAGGCTGCTTCTGCTCTGGGTGACCATCTGCAGACATCTCCAATAGGAGGCCCTGCCTTTCAAGTTTTGGGTATAGAACGTCAACGTCTTCTGGGGAACAAACTGCTGAAGAGGAGGGAAGGAAGGGCTAGCACTGAAATTCAACCCCCAGTCCTGGGATGTGTATTTTCTCTAAAACTAGAAAACTAACATCCGAAGCCTGGAGTGATGGGGTACGCTTTTCGTCCCAGAACTCAGGAGGCTGAGGCAGTGGATCTCTGGGTTCAAAGCCAGCCTGGTCTACAGAGCGAGTTTCAGGACAGCCAGGGTTACACAGAGGAATGTCTCAAAAAAAATGAGGGTGGAGGAGAGAGAGGGCGGGGAGGGGGAGGAATGGAAGGGAGAGAGCAGAGCAAGGGAGGGAGTGAGGGAGGGAGCGAGGGAAAACTGACATTGGCATTTCTTCTCTTATTATCTCCTTTTGGGGGCTCTTTCAAAGAGAAACAATGGCAGGCATGGTGGCTCCTGCTTATAATCTCAGCACTCAGGAGGCTGATGAGGGAATGAACGGTGCTGTGAGTCTGCGGTTAGCTTGAGCTATAAAGCGATCTCCTGTCTCAAAAACCAGACAGACAGACAGACAGACACAAATCTACTCAACAGCTCTGTCCCCCCAGCACTTCAGAAATGTGCCAACCCTTGGCACGATCTATTACAAATTAACGGCACCGCCACTTCCTCTTACTTCCAGCAGCGCCAACGACCAGACCGCCTTTACCGTGGCCTCTGAAGAACGTAAAAGCTGTCTAAAGAGCGCCCCTTCAGTCTTCCTGAAGGCAGAATACATGTGTTACCTACTTAGGAAGCCTTAAGACGTCCCAGCACTTGAGATCTCAAGCTGGAGAACCATCTGGACTAATGGCAAGACCCTGACTCAGAAACAAAACCCTGACTGTCAGTGGCAATGTGTCTGTCCCTCAGGTCACACACCTGACAGCTCAGTGAGGCAGACTGATGGCTCAGATGATGGAAGCCGGTTCCAGTTCTAACTTACTTAATGCAGACTCCACAGTATGCTGGCAGGGCAGGACAAGTGGGGCCAGGTGACAGGTCATAGACATGACAGGCACAGGCGGATAGGGAAGGGCTAGGTGGCATCAGCAAAGCCTGACTCCCCACAACTTTGAGATCTGGAGTTTCAGAAGCAGGAGCCTAGGTTCCTGCCTCAGCCCCTCACAGTCTGCACACACTCAGGTGACCAGGGTCTCCAGGCTCCTCTGTGCACACTGTCTGCTCCTCCATGTTCCCCTCACCCCCGCCCCCCCGCTGGATATCTTTTAAACCTGGGTTTGGTGGCTCACACTTATAATTCCAGCACTCGAGAGATAGACAAGAGGATCAGGAGTTCAAGGACGTCCTCAGCTACATAGTGAGTCTGAGGCCAACCTGGATTATATTACACCTGTCTCAGTAATTCAGTGATTAAGAGCACTGACCACTCTTCCAGAGAATCCAGGGTTCAGGGTTTAGGGTTCAATTCCTGCTACTCACATAGCGGCTCATAACTGTAACTCCAGTCCCAGGGGATCAGACACATGCAGGCAGGCAAAACATCAGCACACATAATAAACTAAAACAAAACAAGTGCTCATCTAATGAAAGCAAATAATTCATTTAAAGAAATTAAAGAAAACACAGAGGAAAAAAGCTTACAAGATAGTCGAGAAGAAAAGGACTTTTTCCATCGAAATTCACAACCATCGTAAAATCTGTCTTCTTATAGTAAGGTCACAACAACCTCCTGACTCTCGTAGATGGCAGATCCCCTGTGCCCTTGCTCCATGCCCAATGGCCCCCAAAGAGGGTAATTTGTGCAGATAGGGGCTCAACAACCAACCTGAGGTCCTGCCTGTTTCAAGAGTTGTATGACAACGTCTTTCCTTTTGCAATACCCTCATGCCTATCCCATTTCATCTCGCACCCAAACGGTTTCCCTGCCTGCTAAGCAGGGATTCCCAGCAGGAGCAGGACTCCATGCCAGCTTCTCAAGGTAATCCCACAGGAGGCCGGCACAATCCACATTCATGAAAGGACTGGAGATTTAGGGCTCTGGGTCTCAGTGTGCCTTTGCTCCAACCAGTCTTGCTTGCATTGGCTGCCAGACATGGGGGAGTTACAGAATACTGTCATTTAGACCCAATCAATTCTGATTTCTTTTTAAAAGCCATTTGTCGATCCAGGTGAGTTTCTGTCTAGTTTCTTTATGCCGTGGCCAATGCCTGGTCCTGACCAAGCCACTTAGGGAGGTGACAGCCAGCACGAAGTTCACAGTGCTCAACTTCATCCTGTTAATTTTTGGTGGTTGCCTTGATACTGTGTAACCCTAGCGATTTTTTGTTTGTTTGTTTGTTTGTTTTTCTTTTCTTTTTTTTTCGGACCTGGGGACCGAACTCAGGGCCTTGCGCTTGCTAGGCAAGCGCTCTACCACTGAGCTAAATCCCCAACCCTCCTAGCGATGTTATTATTATTATTATTATTATTATTATTATTATTATTATCATTTTAAATGTATAATATAAAGTAGGCATGGTTTTGTCAAAACTTGTGGTGTTTTTTTCCTTAAAGGAGGAAACGCTAGCTTATTCAGAGAATGCACCAAAGCAGTCGCTGACAACAAGCTGATGGGGACCAATTTTAATATTCTGGTAACAGGCTCTACAGATGGGGAGCGTCAGCCAGCTGGGAAAAGGCATCCATAGCCTTCCAACAGGTGTCAGCAGACCTGATCGCCCTTGTCAAGGCCGAGCCCAGGCCCGGGCCCACCGGCCGCCGACTGGTCTCCCCCGGGGTTCCTACCTGACAGTCTCCCGCGCTCCGGGCGCACCAACCCCAGGAGCTTCCACACTTCTGAGCGCCCGGTCGTCGCGGGCCGCCGCTGCGAGTCGTTCCCAAGGTCTCGCACACCGGTGGCCGCTGCTCCCTGGAGCCTGGCGAACAGGGGATGCGCGGCGCGGGGTCCTGCCAGCACCCAACACCTGCGGATCCCCGAGGAGGTGGCCCACCGTCCCACGCCGCCAGGCAGCCCCGAAAGGGGCACGGGAAAGCGGAGGCCCGGGCTCGGCTCGTGGATCAGAGAGGTCCACGCGCGTACGAGCGGAGTCCACTCAGAAGCCAACCATGTCCGAGAGGAGACGGCCGGGGCCCAAGCTCGCACAGCAGGGCCCCGGCGCGGAAACAGCAGCAGCGCCCTGGCAGGAGGGGCGCGCATGGCGCTGCGTCTGCCGGGACAGTCTCACCAGCCGGCCGGGCCGCAGGACCCGGGACCCTCCCGGCCCGGCCCGAGCACGGGGCGGGGACGCAGCAGCGGCCCGCCCCTCCTGCCCCATCGGGCGGGCGCCCGGGCCGCGCCTTCCGCCTCGCAGGGTCCACCCCTGGGCGGCGACCAGCCGGTAGCTCCCCAGCAATGCCTTGTCTAGGCTGCAGTCGCCAGCGCCTGCGCCCGCGAGCCGCATGCGGAAGCTTTTTCGCGCTCCGGCGCCCTCCGCGGCTTGTGAACCTGGGAGCGTCCGAGCCCTTTCTGTCGCCGGCCACTGGCGAAGTGCGCACGCGCGGCACTCAGGTCGCAGATTATGGACTGCGCTTGAGACCTTTGGGTACCTCTGCCTTGGATACGGTCGGCGGACCAAGGAGACCAAGGCTTCTTATAGGACTGTGCAATGTAGGAGCTGCTGCAGAGGCCGGGAGAGTAGAAGTGGCCCCTCGAGCAGCACGGCGGGCCGTGGGTATCCTATGGAGGCCTGGAGTGAGGAAGGGGGAGAGTTTGTGGACTCCTAGATAGTTCGCTCGACCAGAACGAAGTGCAATGGAGCCACTGGAGTTCAGCCGGGCACACGCTTTTAATCACAGCACTTGAGAAGCAGAGACAGGAGATCTCTGAGTTCGAGGCCAGCGTGGGCTGCATAGTGAGCCCCTGTCTTTAAAAAAGGGGAAAGGGAGAGTCGCAAAACAACCTCAACATCAATCAGTATTTTAGTTCAATATATTCCTGAAACCCAGCACGAATGGAAAAAACTCTTAAGGAACAAAACATCAGACTTTCAAACGCATAGGTCTCTGAATTTGCAGGATTCTTCCTCTTTTTTACCCCAGTCCCAACCCTGGAAAAATCATTTATTAAAATAGGAAGTGGGAGGGTAATACAGCCTTCACTTCACGAGTACCGGGTCACTTAAGTTCAGAAAAAAAAAAAAAAAAAGAGACAAGAAAAAACAAAATCAACCAGTAAGCAGTTGTAGTTTATGTTTTTTATTTTGTTTTGTTTTCCTCTCTTAGAAAATTCCCCATGTTTGGCCCAGACATTGAGCACCCCTTTAATCCAAGCACCCAGGAAGCAGAGGCAGGTAGAATGGAACTCTTTGAGTTTCAGCCCAGCCTAGTCTACATAGAGAGTCCCAGGATAGCCAGGACTACATTAAAAAACAAAGTCTCAAAAATAATAAGAATATAAGAATTTTCCATATTTGTCTGGATCCTGAGACTTCAGCATCTTTGAATGTTTTCACACTCAGACAAGGGCCTCACCTGCATGTCAAGTTCCGAGGTGGAGAGGTGAGCACCACCAGGAGAACAGGTTGGAGCAGTGGGAAGTAGGCAGAGTTTTTTTTGTTTTGTTTTTTTTTTTCTTTTTTTTTCGGAGCTGGGGACCGAACCAGGGCCTTGCGCTTGCTAGGCAAGCGCTCTACCACTGAGCTAAATCCCAACCCCTAGGCAGAGTTTTCTTCCCATTACTGCAGGAATTCTAACCCCGGGGAGTCGCAGGGTGAACTGAGTTTGAGCCAGCCTGCTCTACAGAGTGAGTTTCAGGACAGCTAAGGTTACATAGTGAAACAATGTCTAAAAGAAAAAAAAAAAAAGACCCTGCCGCTCTTGGATTCCTAGAATTCACATCAAGCAGTTCACAACTGCTTGTAACAGCAGCTCCAGGGACTCCGATAATGTATGTCTCTGAGGGAGCCTGCACTCACGTGCACACACACCACTCGCACATAACTTAATCCTGGAGTAAGTGACTGGCTATTCGGAAATGCGTTAATATATTATCTCAATACCCTTGAATGGAAAAGAATGACTATTTCCATAAAATCTGAAAAAACTTGGGCAAATCAACACCACTCTTTTTTTTTGTTTGTTTGTTTGTTTGTTTGTTTTGTTCTTTTTTTGTTTTGTTCTTTTTTTTTTTCGGAGCTGGGGACCGAACCCAGGGCCTTGCGCTTCCCAGGCAAGCGCTCTACCACTGAGCTAAATCCCAACCCCCAACACCCTCTTTTTTTTTTTTTTTTTTTTTTTTTTTTTTTTTTTTCCGGGGCTGGGGACCGAACCCCAACACCACTCTTAACAAAAAAAAACAAAACAACAACGAAATACAAAGACATGAGAATAACACCCGATGGGAGATGGGATGGACACAGGGCTGCTTTGGTGGTGGTAGTTTGTTGAGTGAGACATGGCATCTCTGTTGGGTTTTGTTGTTGTTTGGCAGAATGTCTCTATGTAGCTATTGTTACTGTTTCTGGTTTTTGACAGCATCTCCTAGTACAGTCCTGGTTGCCCTGGCCCAGGCAGCTGCTGCCTCCTGACTGTTTGATTTGCAGCTGCCCACCCTTAAGCCTGTGAATTGATATGATGAAGGGTACATTTCTTCCTTTTAAGCCAGCATCTTTCTTTACTTCAGGCCGTAGTGTTAGGACTGGGAATGCGAAGGAAGGGACATTGGTATCCACTGCCTGTTTAACATCACACTAGGAGTTGGGTGCCGTAGCTCACAACTAGAAAGCCCGGATGAGGAAGACTGAATCCGGAAGACTGCCTTGTGTTCAACCCCAGCCTGAGTTCCAGGCTAGGCTGAGCTGCCCGGAGAGATCTTGTTTGACTAAAACAAAGAAACAAAGAAACAAAAACAAAAAGCCCCAAAGGAAATAAAAGTGCTGACAGTTCTTTAGCTTAAGTAAGTGTTGGAAAAGTTCGCAGGCATGACTGCCCCATGCAGGCACAAAGTCAAAACGTGCCCAGGATTTAGTACTCAGCAAAGAATGAGGGACCAACAGGTGACGAGTGTGAGAAAGTTGTTCACGTTTTAGTTGGGAAAGATCTTCAAAGATACAGTAAACTCGTACACCTCACGCACAAACATAGTTAATTTTCAACATGTCGGTGCCTGATAACTCGAGGTCATCTTTACTCTGAAATATCATCGCCACATTGCCGGCTTTTCTTATCTTTCTCCCTCTGAGCTGGAAATACCCTAATCAGCTGTAAGCAGCAGAGCAAACGGAGGCTTCCTAGGGGGCCTGCGAGAGTCAGACTTTACAATTCGACACACCAATGATCATTTTACCTGGAGCTTTTGGGCTTCTTCCTCTCTGGTCAGAAACTCCGTGCCATGCCGCCTCATCTTGTATTCGTGTTTTCCAGCCTGGCTTTGAACTTTTGCCCCTGCTGCCTCTACCTGCCAAATGCTAGGATCACGGGTGTGAATCCCTGTGTCCATTTTCAATCCGAACCAAACAACCCTGAATGTTGCCTTGGTTTGTCTTTAAGCTTCAGAAGGCCCCATGTTGTGAAGCGAGGCCCACTATATCCCAGCTGCCACTGCTGCCTATCCCTCCCTGTTGTCTTGTTTGTTTTAAAGACAGGGCCTCACCCTGTAGCCCTGGCTGGCCTGAACTCAGAGATCACCCTCCCTTCGCCTCCCCAGTGCTGGAATTAGAGGCTCGCATCACTTCATGATCCCATCAGCAGGAGACTGTGTGAGGGATTGTTCTGGAACATGCCCTCTGACACTAGCTAGCTCCTACACGGCTTCCATTCTGGGTCCAGTTTGTTTTTTCATTTTATATTCTAAAACGGTAGTTCCCGACCTTTCCTAATCCTGCGACCTTTTAGCAGTTCATGTTGTGGTGACCCCAACCATAAATAGTTTGTTGCTACTTCATAACCTCAGTTTTGCTACTGTTATGATTGCCATGTCAATATGATATTCAAGATCTCTGATATGCAGCCCCCAAAGTGGTCACGACTCACAGGTTAAAAACCACTGCTCTAAAAGCACAAGGTGGGGAGGTCAAACAAGCCAGGTTTTAAAGAAGCCTACATGGCGGTCAGGTTGTTCAGGGCACTGTATGTCTGTATGTATGACCCAGTGTTTCACTCATTTCTCCTGCTCATTCTGTTTGAGGTGGCGAGCAAAGTCGTGCCTGGCACACAGGCAGTACAAGCAGTGTTTCAGGTAAATGACTAAATCAATCAATAAAGCAGCATCTAGTAACTTTTTTTTTTTAAAAAAAAGATCTATTTATTTATTTTATGTATGCAAGTACACTGCAGCTGTCTTCAGACACACCAGAAGAGGACATCAGATCCCATTACAGATGGTTGTGAGCCACCATGTGGTTGCTGGGAATTGAACTCTGGACCTCCGGAAGAGCAGTCAGTGCTCTTAACCACTGAGCCATCTCTCCAGCCCCCTCTCATAACTTTTTAAATTTTATTCTACCTAAATGTCCTCACTATGATAGCATACATTACAAGCTATCAAAAGCTTGATGTTATCTGTTTGGAAATGATTATTAAAGGGCTTCTATGCCATTTGGTGGTAAATGCCTGTGATCCCCAAGGATCAGAAAGATCACAAGTGGGGTTGGGGATTTAGCTCAGTGGTAGAGCACTTGCCTAGCAAGCTCAAGGCCCTGGGTTCAGTCCCCAGCTCCGAAAAAAAAAAAAAAGAAGGATCACAAGTTCAAGGCCTTGCAAAGGAAATACACGCTGGGCAATTTAGTATGACTTTATCTCAAAACTCAAATACATGAATGACTAGGGATGTAGCTCGTTGATAGTGTCCGCCTAGTATGTATAAGGACCTGACTTCAACCCAACACTGCACGCACACACACACAGCCCTGCTTAGGGATAAATTACACCCCCAGTTTTCACACTGCAATCTTAATCTTCACATTTCCTCAGAATGGGACTGTGTTTGGAGGTAAAGCTTTAATGAAGAAATTAACATTAAACAAAGGCCTATGCGCAGGTCTTAGCCTAATACAACCTAAGTAACAGGAGATAAAAATAGACACCCACAGGCATGGCCCCATCTATAAACCCAGGTTCAAGAGAAGCCAGCCCTGGACCTGCTGATGTTGGACCTACAGTCTCCAGAACTGTGAGATCAGTTTCTGTGGAGGAAGCCAGGTAATAGGGTGCTCTACACGGCGGTGCTGCTCTTCCAGAGGTCCTGAGTTCAAATCCCAGCAACCACATGGTGGCTCACAACCATCTGTAGTGGGATCTAATGCCCTCTTCTGATGTGTCTGAAGACAGCTACAGTGGACTCCTCATACATCAAATAAATCTTTTTTTTTTTTTTAAGGCATTTTAACAGCAATGGGAAAAGTAACACGATGTTGATTCAGAACTCTGTATGAAGGACTCACCGTTCAGGAATTTGTGTCTTTGTTTACACTCAACACCATAACGTACACGTGCTTTTCTTGGTGACACCATACTGCTTTCCAGACTGCCTACAAATCGGAATTCTTGGAGAGGTACTTAAGGAGCAAAGGGGAACGGCAGGCAGATGGCGCCCTCTTGTGTTATGCTCTGTGCAGACCTTGGGGAACAGGACCCTTGGCTCTATCTAGTGTTATAGGCTCTGTGTAGGCTTAGGAAGGAGAGGTTCTTCAACCCTTGACAACACCAGTGTTAGAGCTTATGAATGGGCTTAGGCACCAGGATTCCTCAGCACTAAATCGTGGTCAGTGTTGAAGCTCCTGGGTCTGGACTGAGACCCTTGGCTCTAAAGCACTGACGACCTGTAAACTCTACAGCCAGGCCAAGTTCTCCCTGTGCCTTCACTCTCTTCTGTCTTTAACACCTGCTCTCTGCTCTGCCTCTGCCGGCTTTTTCCCCCCTTTTGGATGTTAAGACAGAATTTCACACCGTAGTTCAGACTGACCTCAAACTTGTGGCAATCCCCCTCAATCAGCTAAGCACTGAGGCACGATGGATGCTCAGAAATATTTGAAGAATGGAATTTTTTTTTCTTTTAAATGGCATCTAATTCTTTTTATGTGGATGTTTTGCCTGCATGTATGTCTGTACCACATGCATGCCTGGTGATCAGGGAGGCCAGAAGAGTGTCGGGTCCCTGGAACTGGAGTTATAGGTAATTATGAGCTGCTATGTGGGTGCTAGTAATTAAGCCTAGGTCAGTGCTCCAAACCACTGAGCCATCTCTCCAGTGTCTGCTTTATTTTAGATTGGTTTTGAACTTGAGATAATCTTGCCTCAGCCTTCCGTGCTGCTGGGATTCACCACCAAGTCCAACTCTACCATCCTTCTTGCTCCCGGCCCCGCCCTTTCTCCTTAACGCTGTTCAATACTCTTTGTAGGCAACACGCTCCACAAGTGAGCTGAACAGACTGCTTATATAGCCAGAGGTGGCTGCACCAATCACAGGACTGTATAAAAGGAAGCTCTGTTCGTGTAAGTCACAGCACCATTCTTTTAGACTAGACCCAGCAGGCTCCGCTGCTTCTAGAGAAAGTGCTTCCCATCCTGACCTAGGTGGAGAGGACAGGGGATTACCTGGAGTCCAGTCAAGCTAATTACAGCAAAAGAACCCGTAGTTGTGTGGTTTCTCCAAGGCATGTGTGATGTGTTCAGTATAGCGGATACTGGCATGAGTGCAGTCTTGCTGTTTGAAGGACACTCCTTTCCCTCCAGGGAGCTACAGTGTCAAGAGCTCTCACTGAGGAAGTCAGGTTGTCCTAACTTCAGCATCTCTTACTGACAGGAAAATGATCAGGAGTGCTCAAAATTAGAACGTAAAGGATTTTAGGTTAACATTAAGTAATGCAAATAATTTTTAGCTGTGCTTTAAGGCCCAGGGTTTTAAGAGTGTGGCTTCTCTTCCTGCGTGTCTATTTCTGTTCACCCATAGAAGTTACAGCCCACAAGTTATTCAAGTCTAACTTGATGAACAGGTTTTACAGGTGACTTAGAGCATAGGTGACTTGGGCAGCTGCCACAACCAAAACCCCACCCCAACACGAGGATTTCTTTTCCTTTTCTTTGGTTTGATGGGTTGGGGATTTAGCTCAGTGGTAGAGCGCTTGCCTAGGAAGCACGAGGCCCTGGGTTCGGTCCCCAGCTCCGAAGGGGGGAAAAAAAAAAGTGAGTTTCTTTGGTTTGAGACAGGGTTTGTCTGTGTAGCCCTGATTAATCCAGAACTATGTAGATCAGGCTGGCCTTTGCCTCCTGAGTGATGGGATTAATGATGTGCTCCACCATGCCCAGCTGGATGAAGACTTAACAAGTCTTTTTTTTAAAGATTTATTTTATGTATGAGTACACTGCAGCTGTTTTCAGACACACCAGTAGAGGGCCTCAGATCTCATCACAGATGGTCGTGAGCCATCATGTGGTTGCTGGGATTTGAACTCAGGACCTTTGGAAGAGCAGTCAGTGCTCTTAACCACTGAGCCATCTCTCCAAGCCCTTAACAGAAGTCTTAACATCCCTGGAGTTCTACGCACAATGTGTAGACTGCGACAGCACCCCTCTCCCTTAGGACCTGCTTATAACCTCAGAAGAGGATCATGAGAACTGCCTTCTCCTAAGAGGGAATGTTCCAATCTAGAGGCAACAGCTACCCATCACAGGGAGAGACAGGTTCCCCTACTGTCTGATGGATACACAGTTGTGGTAGCCTGAGGTTAAGCCGCTTTTTCATCATTGTGTTCATGAAGATCAGAAAAGGGCATCAAATCCTTAGGACTAGAGTTCAGGATGGTTGTAAGCCACCAGTGGGTGCCAGGACCCTAAACCAGGTCATCTGGGGGAATAAATGCTTGTGACCTGAGTTTTCTCTCCAACCCTTTTAGCAAAGGCTGCCCAGTCTGGTCTTAGACTTCCTGCTCTTCCTGTTCCAACCTTCTAGACAGCTGCACTACATGGCCTGGCTCTGGGTGACCTACAGCAAATACTTAACGTAAATTACAGCCCATGGTCCTTCCACAGCATCTAGTATTGCAATGCCAGCTTGAAACTCTACTACAGATGATGCTTGTTGACAAACAATTACCAGGGTTACAGATGGTATTAGTTTTGCTTACCACCTTCTAATACAAATTCTGTCCCTAGAGAAACATGGACTTGCAATCACCTAAATTGCCTTCAGTGACTCAAATGGACAAGGAGTGCCTGTATCCTTCCTTAGTTTCACAAGACAAGGAAATTCCATAGTGGACACTTTTCCTTTTTGACAGGGTGTCAGTGACAGGTATGCTGGTGTAGAAAACGAAGATTCCACTAAAATGTAGCACTATGAAAGAAAGGCTAAGTACAGTTTTAATCCACATGTAGTAAAAGATCAATTTGAAAGACACAATTCTAAGTCTACACTGAGCAGACTTCTATGCAACCAAGACACTGTAAGCATGACAAAGACAGGATGCAGCCATTCCCAATTTTATTTTTCTCAGATTTTTTCCTTTCTTCCTCCTGTGTACCAAGCTGGCCTCTTACAGTGGTCCTCCTTCCTCTGCCTCTCAAATAGTGGGATCACAGCTGTGTACCCAAGACTGGTGCACACACTGCAAGTCTGTTTACTACAGAGGTGTTTAAAGCAATACATTTTCCTGAAAATTGAAAAGAAACTCAATCCTTCCATCTTACCTGCACTGTTTTCCTAGCATAAGTGAGGACTTCCATGTGGACCATCTTGGCATGAACGGCTCTCAATTATTTCTCTAATAAAGTGGACTAGAAGATACACCAACTCCAAGCACAGTTCTGAACCTCCAGGCCAGTCTATCTATAGAAAAGTGTTAAAGCCAATCTATCTTACCCTTAACATTATTCTTTGGTTTTTGCTGTTTTGAGACAAGGTCTTACGTAGCCCAGGCTAGTCTCAAATTCCTGACTCTTCCTGTCCTCCCAAGTGCTAGTATTACAGGCCACCACACCATTCATCTTGGAATTGTTTAACAATTTATTATTAGGGTTGGGGATCTAGCTAGTGGTAGAGCGCTTTGCCTAGGAAGCGCAAAGGCCCTGGGTTCGGTTCCCAGCTCCAAAAAAAAAAAACAAAAAAAAAAAAAAAAAAAAAACAAAAACCAATTTATTATTAATTTAGGTTTTAGACCTCTCTGAGTTTACAATGGGATTTCTTTTTGTTTGAAACAGTGCCACATCATGTACCCTTGGAGTCCTGGAACTATGTAGACCAGGCAAGCCTCAATCTCCTAGAAGATCCACTTTTATCTGCCTCACGAGTGTTGGGATTAAAAGTGTGTACTGTCACGTCCAGCTACATGGACCCTCCTAAATTAAATAGACCTTCACCCACTTACCTCTAGTCAGCAGCTAGTAACACTGATGTATCCCTTCTGTAGGTAATCTTTCCGACTGAAACCCAGGAAGAGCATGATACGAAGAATACATTAGACCTCTAAAGCTGCTTTGTGACTAGGCTGGCCAGTGTTCTGCCCACTACCCTGAAGAAAGGTGAGAAGCACCCTTCTAGGACCAGTGACGCACTCGACTATTCTCAAAGTATAAATGAGATGCCACAAATTTTTGAAACTAAATACATTTTAATAGAAAACAAAATACAAAATAACTCTTTTCAGAAAACAGAAATATTTAATCCTTTAGCAGACATCAGAACTTGCTTTGTCCTTAGAGCATGGTCGATATTTTTGAGTGTGCACTCATGATTCATCCCGTTCACTATCGACACTGCAGTGAGGTGGAAGCAGGTCATTGAGGGAGAAAAAAAGACCAACAAGCCACAAAAAGTTATCTTTAAATCCAGCATTTCTTGTCTATCTTGTGACTTATTCAAAATTATTCTTTATCATAATTTGTTGACTGGCGCAGCGCTGAGGCTCACCCTCTGCCCACCACAGTGCTTCTCCCCAGGGTATAAAGGCTGACAAAAGTGCAGCCAATGGAAGAACCACCTCTGCCACCATCACTGCAGGAGCCCATGCTCAGTCGCTACCTGCCTGCCTGCCCACAGAAGCACAGCATATGGTTATGGTGCCCCTTTCTCCTGATACACTAAGCCACCAGAGTCTAAATTCCCTGAACCTCAAAATTCCAAGTATTATATCCAGTGCCAAGAGTCACTTGCTGCCAGTGCTAGGTTTCCTCTTCTCAATAATAAAATTATTAATTATATAATAAAAATCCTGGTTTTGTCCCCACTTCCCTCAAGGGGCAGCCACAGGAGAGACTGTCTACAGCTGCTATAGGGAGAGCTGTGCAGCTGTCCAGTACACCCACTGGGAAGAGACAGATGCAAAAGCACGATGCCTGCATGAAGCAGGAGGCCTCAGGCCTGGGGGGAGCTTCCCAGCTCTCAACTGGAGTCTTGTGCACCAGGGCTGTGTAGAGTGCATGTGGGGTAGGGGAAGGCTCTTTTGCAATCACTGATTCAGTTTTAGCAAGTCCTGGACTGTGACCACTCTTCCAGCCCCACCCAGTCTGCCACCTGGATAAAAACTTAATGTTCTTGATTCTCTTGTGTGATTCCAGTCACTAGGAGGAGGTTGCAGGCCATGAACTGTACACTCAGGACGTTGCTCATCTGCCCAGTGTACACGCCCACAAGCTCCCCAGAAGAGCCGTCAGCTGGTGTGTTGCAGCACGTGCTTCTGATGTCCCAGACGCGTACAGAGTTGTCCATGGAGGCAGAAGCAATCAGACCGCTGTCCGGGCTAAAGGCCAGACTGGTGATGCTGTCCGTGTGGCCTCTCAGTTCTTTAAAAAGTGTCCCAGAGGCCAAGTCCCACAACTTTAACCGCTGGTCCTCACCAGCAGATGCCAAGTACTTACCATTGGGAGAAAAGGAGAGGGAGAGCACGGGGCCTCGGTGACCTGTAAAAAGCCGCACTGAGTTCCCCTGCTGGGCACTCCATAGACGAACAGTTTTGTCAGTGGAGCCGGTAGCTAAGTAGTTTGAGTTGGGGTGGAATTTGACACAGTCCACATCTGCCAGGTGCCCTGCATATATCCTCAGCGGGTACGTCCGATCAAAAGACCACAGCCTGGCGGTACGGTCATGGGACCCACTGGCAAAGTACAGGCTGTAGGGGCTGATGTCCACGTCCCACACAGGGTAGGCATGTCCCTGATACAGCACAGTGTTGGTGAAGCTCCCCAGGTCCCAGTACCTGATGGACATATCTTCAGAACAAGAGAGCAGCCCTGAGCTGTCCGCGAGGAACCGTGTGCTATACACTGGGCCACAGTGTCCCCGCAGAATCTTCATTTCCGTGCCTACGTCATCGTCTTCGCTCTCCTCCTCCTCCAGAGTGTCACAAGCCAGCCGGACACGGGATGTGTCCACACGGTGGGGCTCTGACTTCAGCTTTTTGGACCGCAAGCTCCAGAGCTTTATGCAGGAGTTGTCAAACCCAGCAGCCAGCAGTTTGCTGTCAGAGGAGATCTCTGCGGTATTCAGCAGCTGCTCTGTGTTATAGAAGGCATAGAAGCAGATGGTGGTGAGGGAGGGAGGTCCATCCTTGACCCGCTTGATACTCTCCTGCAAGACCTCCAGGGCAGCCTCGTTCTGCAGGATAGGGTTGGGCACATCTGGTGGCTCCAGGCTGCTGCTTTCACTGCGGGAGGAGCCACCACTGGCATACAGCTGGTAGTCTGTCCTCTTAGCAGGCTGCACGTCCAAGTGAATGTGCACGGCGAGCACCTTGCACAGGGCAGTGTTGTTGTCGCTTTGGAGGTAGCGGATAAGGTAGTTGTAGCTATCTTCCTGGAGACGGACCACATACTTGTTGTCCAGGAATGCACGAAGCTGGAAGTTTGACAGAATATCCTGGATGGTCTGCGTGGTCTGCAGTTGTTCGATGATGTCCTTCTGACTTGCATTCTGCAGGAACATTCCATGGAAGCGGCTATAGAAGCTTTCCACGGTGCTCTTGGGGCCACTCTGGACCAGGTTGAGGTGGAGGTAGACAAAGAGAGGGTAGAGGAGAGGCATAACTTCATGGCTGTACTGGGAGTCAGAATCTGCAACGACAACAGTGACACTCAGTAACACTGGAGAAACAGGCTTCTCCTACAGCTGGATACCCCATATTTCCTGCCCATACAGGTCTAGAGTTTTAAAGTCTTCCCAATCAAACATGGAAGAGCAGACTACGAGGTTCAGTCAAGGTCGGGAGATTTGGCCATGTTTTGTGACCGCTCAGCAGCTGTGGTTAGGCCTACAGTCTAGCATCTTCTTCATTATTTAAGTCAGAGAGCCACACTTCTGAGATAGGTTCTAGTCAGACTGAGTTCTACACAAAGACTTTTATCCTGATAAGCTTCAAGTTAGAAACACAGGTATGTTCAAAATCTCCTGGTGACAAGCTAGGGGTGGTGGTTCATGCCTTTGATTCCAATGCTTGGGAGGCAGGTGGACTTCTGTGTTTGAGGTCAACGTGATCTACATAGGGCGTTCCAGGCTGCCAGAAAAAAACCTGTGTCAAGAAGTCTTCTGGGGCTGGAGAGATGGCTCAGTGGTTAAGAGCCCTGACTGCTCTTCCAGAGGTCCTGAGTTCAAATCCCAGCAACCACATGGTGGCTCACAACCATCTGTAATGGGATCTGATGTCCTCTTCTGGTGTCTGAAGACAGCAACAATGTAATATATAAAAAAAAATAAATCTTAAAAAAAAAAAAAAAAAAAAAAGCTCATTGGCTATCCAGGCTGGTTTATCCTACGCAACGATGAGAATATTCATTCAAAGATTCTACTGCTCAGTAGTGAGAAGTATAAATTAGACATTATTTTGTCACCGAGACTACTCATTAGTGGGAAACTCAAGTGTCACGACACTCTGATAAAGAATGAGTGGGGCTCTGCAGATACAGCCACCTCTACCACTGAGCCAGGCCCAACTCGCTCAGAGCCACAGCAGTGTAGACACTTGAGGGCAGCAGGGTTGGTCTTGGCAAAATCCACCTGTTACGGGGTTGGGGATTTAGCTCAGTGGTAAAGCGCTTGCCTAGGAAGCGAAAGGCCCTGGGTTGGGTCCCCAGCTCAAAAAAAAAAAACAAAAAAAAAAAAAAAAAAAAAAAATCCACCTGTTACAGCCCCTGTAACATGAATTTTACTGCCTTTAGGGTTTTACCTGTGATGAGTTTGGATTTTGCACAGAAACAGGAAAGTTTTATGTTTAGTGTAACATCTGTTCATGTTTAAGTAAGTTAAATAAAAATGTAAGCCAGTTTGTATATTCTGCAAGCCTATTAAAGAGCCACTCCACAGCAGGAAGGAGCACAGGTAACACCTAAGGTGCAGTCGTCCAAATGTGCAGCAGTGTGGCCGGCTCACCGAGAGACTGAGAGACTAAGAGACTGAGAGACGCTCAAGGAAAGCACCCTGGTCTGTGATTAAAATTACTCTACAATTAAAGATGGCTTATTGTTCCTGGGTCATCCTACAGTCATGAGGTAGACAACATCCAGGACCGGACTTCATAGGGTCCCTCCATGGTACAAGTACACCTATGGGGCTGAACTGTATCTGGTTTCCTCACTGGAAGTAAGTCAGTCAGTCAGTCAGTCAGTTTTTTTTATTTATTTATTTATTTATTTATTTATTTATTTATTTATTTTATTTATTTTTTCGGAGCTGGGGACGAACCCAGGGCCTTCTTCGCTAGGCAATCACTCTTCCATGAGCTAAATCCCCAACCGGTTTTTATTTTTTTTAAACACAGCTTTTTTTTTTTCCTTTTTTTCGGAGCTGGGGACCGAACCCATAAACACAGCTTTTAAATTTTGTTTGGAAATGATTTTTGTATATGGGTGTTCTGCCTTCATCTATGTCTGTGTATACCTGCGTGCCTGGTGCCTTCAAAGGCCAGCAGAGGGCGTGCCCTGGAACTGGAGTTATAGGTGATTGCTAACTACTTTGTGGATGCCTCGATCCAAACCTGGTGCTCTTAACCCGAGCCACTTCTCTAGACCCCAATACAGTCTTTGGAAATGATCTTTATTTGTTTTGTGTTTAAGTGTGTGTCAGGTTATGTGTGCGAAGGGCAGAAGACACCGGCAGTTTGGTCCTCTCCTGATCCGGATGTGGTGATTGTGCTCAGGTTGCCAGGTTACCCAATGGGCCACCTCTTTAGCTTTTCCTGGTTTGTTTTAACACATGGTCTCATGAAGCCTAGACTGGCTTCAAACTTGCTATGAGGATGTCCTCTGTCCTCGAACTCTCAATCTTCATGTCTCTGCCTCCCCACTATTTGCAATCTATTATGTAACACACACACACACACACACACACACACACTCTCTCTCTCTCTCTCTCTCTCTCTCTCTCTCTCTCTCTCTCTCTCTCTCTCTCGTCTCACTATGTAGCTCTGGCTGGCCTCAAACTCAGACTCCATCTGCTTCTGCGTCCTGAGTGCTAGGATGGGAAGTGTACGCCACTGCACTGCTACTAAGCCAGTGTCTGCTGATGACTCTCAATCCGTCCAGAGTAGAGAGTATTTTTTATTTCTTGTGGCCACACTGGTCCAGAAGACGTGGATGGTTTGGGCCAGCCATCTAACTTCCTCTTCACCCCACACGCAAGGATGTGGAGGTGCCCAACAGGGTAAGAGGCTCTGCTTAAGCAAATGTTTGAAAAAGCCTCACACCACTGAGTAAGAAGCAGCAAATGGAACACACATCCATGATTTTGTCTCCATGGTCATTCAATCTATGGCCCGCCTACACGACAACAGCTAACTCCATCTGACTTATGAGCACTACTCCAAGAGACAATATACATTTCACAAAAGGATACTTTGTCCATGGCTGATTTGACTTTCATTCATTCAGAGGAAGTCATAAATTACTGTGCCAAAAGCCACAGGCAAAGAGAATAGGACTCACAGCGTTCTCTATCCTTAACCCTAAGATCTAAGTCTCACAGAAATTTTGTTTGCATACAAGCACTGTGTTAAAAGTGTGGTGGTGCTTTAAAAAAATAAAAAAGTACCTGACTCTTTAAACCCTAACACTATGCTTGTGACAGAATATGCTATCTGACTTCTTAAAAAGTACTCACCAGTGAGAAAGTTCCTCAGTCGTCCAAACTGTACTTCATATTGCTGGGGTTCTGCCTGGCAAGGGGCTGCAGACACCGCATTGGCACAACCAGATTCTGATTGGACTAGAGAGGAAGACACATGAGACAAGAGGCAGGAAAGCAGTTCCTATCCACCACACAGCAGGACGGACAGAGGGCACAGAGCACAGGAGAATCTCTCAGTAAGACTCGAGGGTCCTGACAGACTGGGACAGGCTGCTAACACCCCTTGTCTTCCTTCTCTTCTGATATCCCATAATACTAGGCAGAGACCTGAACAGCTTAAGTGAAGAGAAGACATGCATGCAACATTCCTGAGATTTTTCTGAAAATGTCTAGCTTCTGTTAACATGGTACATACACGTGCTATGGCCTGGGTTTGTCAATCTAAGAGACAGGTCATGCCTCCAGAGGATCCAAGTTCAAGTCCCAGCACCCATGACAGCTCACAACTGTCTGTAATCTAGTGCCAAGTGACTTGATCACACCCCCCCACCCCCTGGCATAAATGCAGGCAAAACACCAATGCACATAGAAAAAAAAAATTCAAAATGTTCTTTCTCCCTGAGCAGCATTTTCTTAGCTCAGTGCTATGCTATGGATGTTGAGGGAGAAGCGTCTCTCCCAGGGCCTACTGCCCCTGGATGCGAAAGGCGGCACAGCACGCAGCACGGATGATGGGAGTGTGGGGCACCACTTAGCATGGCACGAATAGTTTCCCACAGAGTATCCTGGTCAGGGCAGGTTAGAGACCAGTACACTGCTGCTCACTTGCCTTCCTAGGGAATGGGGAATGAGGCTGGCTGTAGTGTTCTGGGAAGCTAGCACAAGGAAGAAGCCTGGGGTCTCGCTCTTTGGAACGCAAACATGCCCTTTCTTTTTCTGAGAGGGTCACCATATGTAGCCCCAGCTGACCTGGAAATTTCTTTCTTTTTTCTTTTTTTCTCCTTATGCTGGAATTACAGGAGTGTGTCATCACACCTGGCCTGAGTTTATGCTTCCTAAAAGAAACGTAAGCTTTCTGCACAACACACTGAAGAGTCTACACTATGCTGCTCTCGATTCCTACTGTAACTTTAAGGTAAACTTTCACATCACATTCAGAGACACGGATGCTCTGCAAATGAAGAAAGATGTTCTCAAATTCCTTGTAGCAGGCACCCACTTAGGTGGTACAGACCTTGACTTCCAGATGTTATCTTTATAGTGTCCTGAAGAAAATGTCCTATCTAGCTACTACATTATAGATAGAGGGATATTAGTGGATACAGTAGAACAGAAGGAGTCAAACACAGTGTACAGAAGAGGAGGTGTTAAGAAGAGGTCTGCTCTCCAGAACGCAGAGGTAACTAGAGCAGGCAGTCAAAATCCTTCCAATTCCTGGTCACCTCAGACAATGCTGGTTCTAACTTGGGCCCTCTAACTATATTGAACACCTAATCATTGTTCTATAATCTATTTCCAGATCTCACATGTCCTCTAACCCGATAGTGGAGTGTTCCTTATGGTTCCTAGTCTGGCTTAGACCTCACTCTATATTCCAAACTGGTCTCAAACTAATGGCAGCTCTTCCACTTTGGCCTCCCAAGTGCTGGGATTAAAGGTAGGAGCCATCATGTTCAGTTCTAAGAATCTTGGAGGTGCTTACTAGACCAGCCATCAAGCTATAGTGTACACCCACAGCACAGGCCTGACTCCCAGGAGCAAGGTTCTATGCTAGCAGAGAGGACCTGTTCAAGACACTCAGGGTCTTGTAGGGTAAAGAAGTTGCACTACTTGGGTGCACATAAAACAGTCTGGATGCTGAGGAAGGAAACACTCTAGCTAGGGGCTCCAGAAATTCAGTGAGCATAGTTTTGAGGGACAGGAAAGGCCTAGAGACCAGTGCCCCTCAAAGCTGCTCACTAAGGCTTGGTAGCCTACTCTTTGCTGAGAATCCATGTGGGCATTAACAGCTCCTGTTCCAGGCCAGCCATAGGACCCTGATACCTGTGAGGTTGGCCGCCATCTCCTCAGGGGTCTGTGAGAGTCTCAGGCCTTGCTTCAAAGGGCCTTCTGAGTCCACGTACTGCCGGCGTTTGAGGTAGCAGGACACTGCCACCTGAACCTGCTCCGTGCGCACTCGTTTCATGACCTATGAAGAAGGAACACAGGAGGCAAGTGTAAGGGACAGATAGCAGAGGTGTCACAAGCTGGAAAGATAGACACTGAGTTACCCAGTGAGGACACAGTCTGGGTCCCCTAATTGTAAACCCTCATTTTCCTTCATTTTATCTGTTTTTTTCCAAAGGCCATAAAGCCAGCTTCTTGGACAGAAACAGCAGGGGTAGCACACCCACATTATTCTCAAATACACTGTCATTCAACCAGTGGTCCTCGCATGTAGCAGGCAGGCCCAGTTCAATCTTAGGCCATTTCTGTTGCTCTGTCAGAGCTGCTGTTAGCAGCATAAGAGCCAGTGCAGTACAAGCTCAAGTAGGAGGCAGCATCAGATAAAGGCCCGAGATGCCCAGACACTGGGTAAGCAGACGCTGACGAGCTGAGGACCCAGCAACGGGAGGTTTGTGTGGCTCTAGGGTGGGTCCCAGAGCCTTGCACAAGTCAGTAAGCACCCAACCAGTGAGCTGCACTGCACCCATCCTTCTTTCCCCCTTTCTTTGAGACAGTGTTGGTTGATTTGTAGGTCAGTGTGACCTTAAACTCAGAGATCCTGCCTGCTTCTGCCTTCCAAGTACAGGGATTAAATAATGGTGCAACCATATCCAGGGCACAGTTCTTAACAGTCAAAAAAAAAAAAAGATGATGCCCACCAGTCACAGTGGCACTAGGGAGCCAGGGTAGCCTGGCCTACACAGAGAAACCTTCTCTCCAAACAAAGAAAATGGTGTCACCTGAAGTTGAGGATTTAAGCAATGTGTTTCCATCTTAATTAAAACATTTGTAATTATTCAATCAAATCACAGACGCAGAAAGGAGAAACATGAAAGGGTAGCTGGGCCATGTGTTGACATGAGTTACATAAGTTGTTAAGAAAGAAAAGTGGGGGTTGGGGATTTAGCTCAGCAGTAGAGCGCTTGTCTAGCGAGCGCAAGGCCCTGGGTTCTGTCCCCAGCTCCGGAAAAAAAAAAAAAAAAAAAAAAAAAAAAAAAAAAAAGAAAAAGAAAGAAAGAAAAGTGGGAGAACCTGAGCAAGACAAATTACTTTTCAAAATAATCTAAGTTCACTTGAGGCTTTTAAAAGTGAGTGAAAGGAGGTATTTTCTGTCACTACCAAATCTATAATGAACAGGAACATGTACAATTGTCATGGTGTTGAACAGTGCTTTGCCAGAAAACTATAGCAGAGATGACCAAGGGCAACAAGATGAACTTCTTAGGTCCACTTGTGCCCGCCTCAGTTCCAGCTGCACAGTGTCCTCCTCTCTCCAGTGGATCCTGCCTCAGGACCAGTTCTCCACTTCCCTAGTGCAACTTCCCTCCACTTTCTTTCACTGCCTCATGGTCCACTCTGCCCCTTAGTGCGTTTTAAAAGAGAAGCTTGGCCAGACAGACTGCTCGGCAGGTGCTAGAACTTGCCACGAGGACTAAGGAGCTGAGATTAATGCCTAGAGCCATGTAGGTGACACACAACTGGCATGCCCCTCTGGATTAAAGCTAAAAGCCGAAGAAAAGTAAACCCCTTGTTGGAGGAGGGAGATGGGCCTATAGTAACCCCTCGCTCACCTCTGTAACCAACCCTAACAATGATACACACTGCTGAGGCAGCAAACACCACTACCAAACCAATCCTTCAAAAACTCCTGCAGGCACCAGAGAAGAGCGGAAAGCAGCAGAGGAGACCAAGGCAATCAGTGGGGTTGAAGAGGGCGGTGAGGACCTGAGCATCTGTATGAAAACCATCATGTTTTAGGAACCCCACTCCCATTAGTCAGGTTCTCTAGAGTAACAGCTCTTACAGAATAAACCTCTCCCAATATAGAGAAAACAGGATTTATTAGAAAGGCTTACAGCCTGTGGTCTAACTAATCCAACAATGACTACCTATGAATGGAAGGTCCAAAAATCCAGTAGTTGGTCAGCAGAAGATGCGGCCTAGGTTAGAGGTGTGTATTCCCACCTCAGAGATGTGGATCTTACCACTTCGAATGACCTCACAGGCATGCACAGCCGTTTTTGGGTTTTAACTAACTCAGAAATAACCGTAATCACACACCCATAATGCTTTATGCCACTGTAAATATTAAACAGCCATCAGATTTTCTTCTCTAGGATCAAAACGTGTTGTCCATTCTAAAATGCACACAACAGTCACAGATACTCACGCCTGTCAAAGCAGCCTTCTTTAAACCAGCGGCCACCTCTCCCAGTGCGGCACAGCCCGGCCCTGCCCACTCACACAGCTGCACAGGGCTCCATCTGACTGCTTAGGGTGTGTTTAGTGTTCAGCGTCACTATATGGACCAGCCTTCTACTTTGAAAATCACTTACACTAAAAAAAAAAAAAAATAGTGAAAATTTCATCTTTTTCAGCCAGGTAGTAGTGGTGCACACCTTTAATTCCAGCACCCGGGAGATAGAAGCTGAGGGACCTCTGAATTCCAGGTAAGCTGGGACTACACAGAGAAATTCTGTTTCAAAACCTAAAAAGTTATCTTTACAGGTCTGTTAAAAAAAATTAAAATGTGTGTGCGTGTTCTGCCTGCATGCGCGTCTATTCACAGCATTTGTGCCATTGGATCCCCTGGAACTAGAGTCACAGATGGCTGTGAGCTGTCACATGGGTGCTGGGAATCACCCTCTGGAGGAGCATTCAGTACCCTTCCCTGCTGCACTCTTTCTCCAGCTGTTATTTTTTTGTTAAATACCTTTCAAGACTTTACCTCTCTCATCCACCTATAATTCCTTGCAGTGTGTTGTGCATGGATACATTTTCCCTGGTTACTTGGCTAACACACTGCTTCCAGAGTTAATGTCTTGTTCCTTCTAAACTGATTTATGAGATACTCTGAGACCAATCCTCCAGTATCTCCAGTCACACAGCCACACAAACAGGGGAGGTGGAGGCACAGACAGAGCATGTATGTAACAAACAAAATGTTCCCGACTATTAGGGTTCATAACAGTCCACGTCTTACCAATCTGACACAAATAGTATCTCTTGTCCACATGAAACAGTAACAAGGCCATGAACACGCTTAACATGATATAAACTATTCCTAGTCCGATCACACACACACACACACACTTGTAAATTTACATCGGAGCAATGTCCCTTGGGAACATTATCTTAGTATCTCAACTTAAATACCGACTGGTGTTAAAGAAATTAGAAAAAAGCACAAATAGCTATACAAATGTGTTCTTAAAACAATACAGAAGCATTCATAGAACTTTATAATCCTTGTTTCTGCAGCTGGTCAGGTGGCCTTAGATGGCATTAACTCCCTTCCTCTACTACCCATTCTGTATTTCCTTCACCCCCTACAAGCACCTCAGCAGGTCTTTGCTCTTTTCCTGGAGGAGTGGCCCACACCTTCATTCCTGGTGGGTCTGTGTCCTTTGTAATGGCTATTCCTGGTTGTCAACTTGACTATATCTGGAATGAACTACAATCCAGAATTGGAGGGCTCACCTGTGATCCTGAGGCTGGAAGACACAAGTTTCTGACCTAGATCTTAGCATGGAGATCTTGAGGCATAGCTTAGGCCTAGGCAAGGTTGGACACACCTTTAATCCCAGGAGACTAAGGCAAGGAGATGAGTTCAAGGTCAGCTGGTGGTACACACCTTAATCTGGGCCACACCTGCTGGAGATCCACAAAAGGACATTGGAAGAAGAAGATTGGCTCTTCTTTGCTTGCATTTACTTGCCAGCACATCTGTTGTAATCTACTTAAACAACCAGCCTTGGACTTCCCATCCACAGCTGACCGTTGTTGGGGTAGTTAGGCTACAGACTAAGTCTAAGACAACAAATTCCCCCTGACCCAGGGTGGGGGGTGGTGATGGGCGAACCAAACATACAGTAACTGACTCCATGACTCTGTCCTACTGTGGCACAAACAGGAGAGTCAAGACTTCCAGCCCTGCCTGTATCATCCTATACCTGCTCTGATGCTTTCCACAGTGCCCAGTGTTAAACCCTGCTAAACTAATCCAATTCTACATTTCAAAAACCAAGACCTTCCACAGTTCCCACTGTAAGCTTAGTGACATGGAGCTGCACACACGTACCCAGGTTGAGTCACAAGCATTCCCATCAAGCCCTTCTGTTGTTTTTCAAGACAGGGTGTCTCTGTGTAGCTCCGGCTATCCTGGAACTTAAGAGATCCTCCTGCCTCTGCCTCCTGAGGATTGGGATTAAAGGTTTGCACTACCACTGAGGCTCCAATTGAAAGGAAAATTATACAGATTTAACGTTTAAAAATATGAAGTTAAAAGAGTAAGTTTCAAAATTCACAACCTCAGGGCTAAACACTGTGAAAACCAAGTCCAGGCAGCCCTGCCCTGCCGCTAGAACTAACAGACCATAAAAGGAAAGGAATGCAGAACAGACCAGGAGTACCGGATCTGACTCACAGGCCACCTGGCAGGAAGAGATAAGCCCCCAGCCCCCGACATTCAGGACGCCCCAAACCTGCCAATGTGTGTAGCTATACCTTATTACCTCATCATGTGAAATAGCCAATCATATGTGAACATGTCTATGTGCCTCGTTTGAATCCACCAATCCCCGTAACTATGCATCTGCTTCTGTACGCCCGCTTCTGCTTCCCCAAACCCTATAAAAGCCCCATGCTGGAGCTGCTGGGCTCGCAAGTCCTTCGAAGAGACTGTGTGCCCGAAGGTACCTGTGTTTTCCAATAAACCCTCTTGCTGATTGCATCCGAGTGGCCTCGGCTCAGTCATTGGGCGCTTGGGGTCTCCTCCTGAGGGAAAGGTCCTCTCCGGAGGTCTTTCACAACCAAGCCCTTCTAACAGGAAAACCCTGCCTGTGAGATACAGGCAACCAGGGAGAACAGACTGGAGATTGTCTTCAAGATAGGACAATACATACGTGTCTGCAGATGAGGGGAAAGATGCTCTAGCTGTTAAAGAAACGAGAGAAATGTACTGTGGCCCAGACCTGTAACCCTAGCATGTGGAGGAAGTGAAAGGCAAAGCACAAAGACTGGCCTAGGGCTACAAAAAATTGAGTTTAGCTTTGTCTAAACAAAGCTGGGCGTGGTGATGCATGCCTTTAGTCCCAGCACTCAGGAAGCCGAGGCAGGTGGGTCACTGTAAATTCAAGGCCAGCCTGCCCTACAAGTCCAGGACAGTCAGGGTTGTCACACAGAGAAACCCCACCCTAAACCAAACATTTAGCTACATTTAGCATTGAGAGAAGTTTGTAAACACTGACAGAAGAACTTACCCCCAATTAACTGCCTGGTTAGGATTGTTTGAATGCAACTACCTTTACTCTCAAGGACTCTCCCTGAGGACAGGTGAGTCAGCTTCTGGGCCAAAGACCTCAAGGCAGAAATTCAGCAGGAACTGTGTTTATAGCCCATGTGAAACACAAAATACCATAGGCATGATTCAACCGGCTTAGCTGGTTCTATTCCGATGCACACATTTCAAGCAAAAGAATGAAAGAATGCCTCAGAGAAACTGGATTTCCATGGTAAGATGTCCATAAATGGGCATGTGTATGTGTCCTCAAGCCGTGTGTACACCTTAAAATAGATCCCAGTCTCCTAAGACTCAGATGAGATACCTGCCCATTTTCCAGTGAACATAATAAAGCACTAATAAAATGCAGGGTCTTGGATATAATTATTCAAGCTTTTGTTTAAATTTCAAGGCTTCTCAGTTTTCGGTTCACACAAAACTGATAGCAAATGCCCTTCTCCTGTATCTTAATGGTGGCTTCCGTTTCAGGAACACTCCACAAAGCAGCAGCGTCAAGCCTTGACCACTCCAAGTAGCAACCAGGAAGGAAAAGCTGCTGACTCCTCCCACACTTCCCAGTATGAGAAGGGCCTCCCTGTTGGAGCAGGGCCTGGTAACCCCAGTCCATCAGGATATGCTGTATCTCAGCCTCATCCACTTACTATCAAGTACAGTAGGCAGGAAATACCAAGTCTAAGACCAGCAAGTACTCAGCCCTGTGAAGTGCCAAGACACTACTATATAGACACAAGTCACTCCTTTCGCATGGAAGCTTCATGAATGAGTTCAATGTAAATCCAGGGAATCTAACTTCTACACAACCCATAAGTTAGCTTGATAAGAGTTGTTGACTATGGGCCAGCTTTGAGGGTATGAAGAGCTATTTTTCCTAATTGTGAACTCATGCTTTAAAAAGTCTGGAATTAGGGTTTGGGGATTTAGTTCAGTGGTAGAGCGGTCCTGGGTTCAATCCACAGCTGGTGGGGGGGGGGTCTAAAACTTTATACTTTTGTTTGAGATGCCATGTAAAATACCTAAGGTACTCAAGTTCTCCTCTCCCCATCTTTTTTGTTTTGCTGGTTGGTTTCATTTTTTCACAGGATCTCACATAGCCCAAGTCAGTTCTCTCTGAAGATGTCCTTGAACTTGGGATGTCCAGGCCTCACGTCAATACTGGATAACAGGCATGTGCCATCCCATGGAGCAAGGTCACCTAAGTGGACACCCAAAAGTCTAGAACTCCCACTGTCACACAGTGTATTCAATTAGCTTTGTGGGATGTGAGTCGAAGGTGAAGTAAGTGTTACACACTGTAGAGTTTTAGCTGTGTCTCACATCATTAAACTCTGACTTTCCCTCAGACCCTGTCTCATGTATCCAGGCTGACTTCACATTTACTGCAGGTAACCAGAGAAAGGCCTTGAACTTCTGATCCCATCTCTACCTCCAAACATGACTGCCTTTCAAAGGGAATCTTTGCTCAGACACAGCAATAAGCTTCAACTGTAGTTGTGCTTTCTCCTGAAGTTTTCTTAAGGAATAAAAGAACTTGTAAATGAGGCCTATAACCCGGGCTCAGGATGAAATGGACAAACCAGGGGTTTTAGTGGTGGTGGCGGCTATGAAGTTTATATTTAGGAACCACAAAACATGGACAACATCAGAAGCTGATTTCTTGGGCTGGATAGACAGCTCAGAGGTGTTCTTCCAGAGGACATGAATGAGTTCAATTCCTAGAACCCACATGGCAGTTTACAACTGTGTGCAATTCTAGTCTCTGGGGCTCTGCCACTCTATTCTGGTCTTCAAGGGCACTACATATATGTGGTATGTAGAGCTTATTAACATAAAATCTCAAAAGGGAGAAAAAGGCTGATTTTTTTTATCACCTTCAAGATTTCCATATTTTTTCTGGTTAACAAATTTTGTCTACAACATCCCAGCCTAGTGGTTCCACACCAGTCTCCTTATCCAGCTGACTCTGCTCAGCCACAATGAGCTGCTACTCAAGACTGCGAGTCCTCACCTTCTGTCTTAATCTATCTTTTGTTCATGCTCTCATGATGGGCTAGACACTGCTCAACTTGTCCTCAGAGACAACTGGGCAATGCTCTTACCTCAGCTTCCGGAGTGCTGAGAGTGTAGGTCTGAACCACGCATAACTCCTGGCCAACTTAATGGTGCTACTAGTCAGTCTCGTAAGATACTTTGCCCCTTGTAAGAAATCTCTTAATTTCTTTTGAAATTTCTTTCTAAAAAGAATCATTTGTTCTTCCTACTAACAGCACAACACATTTCTTAACTAGACTATCTCAACATTCACCTATCTCTAAATAAGTTCCCTTGTCACAATGAAGTCTCTCTATACTCACTACTACTCCCCAGATGATAGTCCACTAGACAGAAGGGTTTTTGTTTGTTAGCTCTGGCTGGCCTGGAACTTGCATTGCTAGACCATGCAGCTCTTCAACATAAATAGATCTACTTCTGGGTGCTGGGTTAAAGCTGTGGGACACCATGCCAAGTGGGAGGGTTTTCTTAGGTGCACACCCATAATTTCAATCCCAGGGAAAACCAAGGCCAAGAGTGGCGCTGAGGCCAGTAGGAGGATACAGACACAGGCAGCCATGGGGAGACACTGGAGAAGACAGGGATGTGGAATGGCTTGTGATGATGCCCTTTAATTCACTACCCAGGAGGCAGAGACAGGTAGATCTCTGGGGGGTTAAGCACAGGTTGGTCTACATAGCAAGTTCTAGAACAGCCAGGGCAAAACAACCCCCATCTCAAAAAGAAAAGGCAATGCAGAACAGAGAGTATTTTCATATTCTGTAGAAACTTTACACTGTGAAAAGGATCTGGTGCACAAGGTCATTAATGTTAGTTTGTCCTGAGCTAACCCTCAGCTCAGATGCTCCTGGAAGCGTACAGAGTGGAGACCAGCAGAACCTAACGTAACCCTGCATTTCTTTCTTTTCTTTAAAAAAGATTTGTTTATTTAATACATGTAAGTAAGCCATTGCTGTCTTCAGACTCACCGATGGTTTGCGTCACCACGTGGTTGCTGGGAATTGAACTCAGGATCTCAGAAAGAGCAGTCAGTGCTCTTAACCGCTGGGCCATCTCTCCCCCCCCAACCCTGCATTTCAAGAAGCAACGCCTGCACTCAAACACCCACAGAATGAGAGAAGAGGAAGAGATGAGGAGAGAAGCTTCAGCACCCTAAGGCTCAGAAATGTGGCTGACCAAAGGGTCCAGACTGAGCTCTGGAGTGAATGACATGTTGTCTCCAACACCCTCCTCTCCTTATATAATCTGCTGTCTGGAGCTGGGATTTAAGACACACTATGACTCTCTGCTTTCTCAGACTGATAACACTGATTAAAGCAATATTAAGATTTAGCTCCTATCCTTCCTTCTTCTGAAGGGACAGGTAGCATGAACTGTATTCTGATCTGACAGTTTGAGCGCTGTTTGGTTTCCGCCTGGACTTCTTTTAGGCTTTTGGCCTTTTGGAATTTCTAGGAGCCAGGAACGCCACAAGCATCTTATTTCTACATGAATACTGTCTCTAGAGCTCGGGGAAGAGAAGGTCTATTTTCTTGGTTACCTTTCTATTGCTAATGAAGGGAAACCATGACCAAAGCAACTTATAAAAGCAAGTATTTTGGTGGTGGTGGTGGTGGTAATGTGTTCAAACAGGGTTTCTCTATATAGCCCTGGATGTCCTGGAATTAGCTTTGTAGACCAGGAGGTCCTCAAACTCACGATTTACCTGCCTCTGTCTCTTGAGTGCTGGGATTAAAGATGTGCACCACTACCACTGATGCTCACTACCGTCGTCACCATCACCGCCACCGCCACCACCACCACCACCGGGCAAAAGCAAGCATTTAAGGGGGGGCCTGCTTCCTATTTCAGAGGGTAGATCCACGAGTATCACGGTGAGGAGCAAGGCAGCAGACAAGCGAGGCACGGCACTGGAGCGGTAGCTGAAAGCTTACATCTTATTCACAAGTTGGAGGCACAGAGAGACTAGACCTGGCATGGACTTTTGAAATCTTAAAGCCAACCCTCAGTGATACATCTCCAAGAAGGCAACGCCTCCTAATCCTTCCCCAAAGAATGTCATCAAGGCACCAAACATGCAAGCCATGCCGGCATGGTTAATCCCTTATTGTGGCGATATACGGCTTCACTTACTCAGGAGGCGGGCAACCCTGGTCTACATAGTGAGTGACAGTATAGCCAAGGCTATGTAAACAAGGTAACCCCTCCCATACACACACAAAACCACAAGTTAGTCTATGGGGGGCAACACCATTCAAAACACCATTATGTAAAAGTTCATTGACATAGAAGGCATACTGTATCAAACTGTGCTACAACTGTCTACACACATCTGAAACCCCAGTGGACTAAGCCACTCTACATTACTGGGGCATATTCTTAACCTGAGCACTAAGGAGGCTAGACAGGAACTGTTGCAAGTGAGTCCCAGGCCATATATAATTGGCTTTCCAAAGCATTTTATCTTACCTACCAGGTCACCATAAGTAAGATTTTTTTGGGAGAGGTGGAGGTGGGGGGTAGGCAATAGGGATGAAGCCTAAGGCTTTCCACAGTAGCCAAGCCATCCTCAGTCTTCAGCGCTTCTTATTCAAATCCACATGTGCTCTCCTTGCTGGAAGTCTCAGCCCAAGCTATCGATAGATAAGCACTTTCTCATTCCCCTTTTACAATCCCCCACCCCGTCAGAGTTTTTGCTATGTAGCCCATGATAGCCTACCTAAACTCTGTACCTAGTCAGCCTGACCCTGAACTTACTAACCCCTTGCTATGGCCTGTTGCACTAGGACCACAAGAACAAACCACCATTTCCAGATTAGTTCGTATTTTACCTCTGGTCTGTACCTATGTCTCTGAGACATAACCCCAGCAATCAATTCTCAGTGAACATTTATTTTTGTTGTTTATATAACTGATTTGGTGAGATTGAATCAAAGTTCCAAACCCACACCACTGGCTTGCTCCAGCCTGGCGTGCTCTCCTGAAGACTGAGCTGCCTGGTAGGGAGACCGCAACATGGGGTAACACCATCTAACCACAGGGAGACGTCGCAGAGAAACCAGCCTTGCAACTTGGTACACGACATACACAAAAATACAGTTTTTAGGAAATACTGTCTAGAACAACCTGTATCTTCATGTTTTGTTTCAGCATTCTCTAAGCTTTGAAATCCAGATTAAAAATTTCTGTACTAAGCTAGACACAGAAGGGATGGCCTTTTCTACTTCTACCCAGCCCCACATTACCACAGGCCTTCTTCCCAAAAAGCCAATGTTATCAGTTTAAAACTCACCAGTTTAAAACTCACTGCTTTCACTGGAGGATAGAACATAAAACCTACCCATGTCATTTCCAGGTTGCACTGATCTGCTGTTTACCCACTAGAACAATCTTTGTTCTCACTTTCTGGGGTTTCCTCACCTTTTACATAGGCTTTGGCCAATCCCTCTCCTTTGGAGGCACCCTCACAAATGCTCACCTGGTGTGGACAAATCTTGATGCTCAGTCTGGCTATCTCTTCCTCCCATGGCTTCTTGGTCTTTGCCCTTCTACTCTCGGAGCCTGGAACACCATCACAGTCCATGTCATAGTACTGTTGCCTGCACTGCCATTGTTACCTGATGTTTACTCAACATTCCACGGCTAAGCAAGACACCATCTTAAGTACTTCCCACAGACCATCTGCCTTTACCCTATAGGCAGGTAAACTCTTCAGGTGAAAAAAGCTGAGGTCCATAGTAGTCAGACAACTTGCCCATGTAGTCATGTAGTTCCTGGATGGGAACGCAGTCCTGTGATACAGTGTCTGAACCTGCACCCTATGCTCCACTGATCCTACACTGGACTCCTAAGAGAGCACAGGGGCCTACGCACGCTCTCTGATGCTTATTCCAACTGAGAGCCTGGAAGTTCACCAGCTGACACGCTGATGGCTATGTGGAAGGCTGGAAGCGTGACTTCACATAGTGTTCAGTGAGCAGTGCTGGTGTTACACAAGATCAAGCTAAAACAAGTCAAAAAGAAAAAAAGCAAAGTCCCCTCTTTTGTCACCCGATGCCGTTCATAGATTCTAACATACAGTGAAGACTAACAAAAGCAACCAATTACTAAGCAGTCAGAAGGGGTCTTCGCCTGTCTTCAGTGGCAGAAGCACACATGAATCTCACAGGTGGAAGAGACTGTCCCAAAACACACGAACCTAATTTATTACTGATGGCAAATACTGAAAGCACAAACTGACTTTTCGGTTTTTCCGTTTTAATATTCGCTTTATAGTTCATAAAACAAGGCTCACGAGTGTGAGTGTGTGTATTTAGACCAAGTCTCACTCTGTCGCAGAACTCACTTCGTACACCAGGCTGGCCAACAATAAATTCGCAGCAATCTTTCTGCCTCAGCCTACAGAGTGTTGGGATTACGGAGTGCGCCACCACTACCAGCTGAGTGTCGTTTTAAATTACCATCCCATTTTACGGGAGAAACCGAGGCAAGCATGCCAGCTGCACGGCTGCAACTCTTAAGTCTCCGCGGTCACCAACCCCATCCGTGACACTCAGCCCCTCAGAGTTTAAGTAGCCAAGAAGTCTGTAACCTGGGAGAAGGCGGACTCCCTTCCTACTTCACTTTCCAAAAGGGCGGGCCGGGCTGGAGCGGACTCCCGGCAGAGACCATCCACCTGCGGGTCAGGGTCCCGGCCAGGGGGAACTCACCTCTCGACGCCGGAGCCAGAGCGCCAGCGAGGTCCGCCGGGCTGCGTTTCCCGGCGGCAGCCGCCGCGAGCCGTCCGTCCGCTGCCCACTTCCGCCGAGCGCCCTCGTGAGCTCGCACAGTTGGCTCCGCGCGAGGGCGCCCGGCGGGGCCGCGGGGTCTCCGGGCGCGTGCAGCCGGGGCCGCCACGTGCGGGGTCGCTCTAAACCGCGCGCGCGCGCGCGAGGAGGCCGGGACTTCGCAGAGACGCGCGCGCGCGCGAGCGAACGAGCCGCTCGCCCGAGGCCCCTCCCCGCGTCCCCTCCCTCCCCCGTCCGCGCCCCGCCCGCACTCACTGAACATCCCAGGCGGCTCCGCTGCCCCGCCGCCGCCCCGGCACCGGCTGCTTCCGTATCAGTTGCCCGCCGCAGGACTCCGTACCGCGGTCCGCTAGCCGGGTCCCCGCGCCCTACGTCCTGCCGCGCCTGGGATTCTCGGTGGCCGCCCCATGACCGCCTGACGGAGCGGGCGCGCCGGGCTAGGCCGCGGACGCGCGACGCCGCGGCCAGCCAGGGCGCGCTCGGCGCTCCTCTAGCGATGTCTGCGTGACGCCCCTCCCCGCCCCGAGCCGTTGGCGTCAACGTCTGCCGGAAGCGCCTCCCTCACGTGTGGCTCGGGGCTGTGGAGGTCCCAGGTGAGCGGACCGCTGAGGAGTTTGGTGTTGGTGTTGGGACGCCGCTTTGGCGGATCCGGACAGCAACTGGAGGGAACCCGGCTGGAGAGACGGGAGCTGAGGAAACCCTGCGGGAGGGATTTCCCGCTCTGTAAGGGAACCCCACACTGAGATATTTTTCCTGAGGGAACCCTACTTGAGGTTCTGAAGGCTTTAACCGCATCTGAAGGAGCTCCCCTTGAGAGAACCCTGATCTCTGAGAGAAACCCACTTTAGAGAGCGCCCCGATCTCCTACACGGAGCTCGACCCCGAGGAAGCCCCGATCTGGGTAGTAGGATTTGAAGGTACCAATCTAGAAGAACCTGAAGCACCACCACCACCTCCACCATCACCTCCTCCTCCACCCCTCCTCCTCCCCCTCCTCCTCCTCCTCCCCCCCCCTCCTCCTCCTCCTCCTCCTCCTTCCTTCTCTTCCTCCTCCTCCTCCTCCCCCTCCTCTTCCTCCTCCTCCTCCTCCTCCTCCTCCTCCTCCTCCTCCTCCTCCTCCTCCTATTCCCTCCCTCCCCCTTTTCTTCTCCAACTCCTCTACCGCTTGTCCTCCACCTCCTTGTCCACATTTTATTTGCACGAGTGTCTTGCCCCTCCGCACGCCTTTGTACACCCTCAGGAGTTAGAAGAGAGCGTTAGGTCTAGAACTGGAGATGCAGGCAGTTGTGAGCCGGGATGTAGGGTACAGGACTCGAACCTGGCTTCTTGGGGCGGGCCGGGGGTGGGGGTGGGGAGCAGTAAGTAACCCTAACCACTGAGGTGTCCTTTCCAGCCCTTAGAACAGCGGTTCTCAATCTTCCTAGTCCTGCGCTCCATTAGTGCAGTTCGTGTTGTGGTGACCACCCCACCCCCGCCCCGCGGCCCTAAAGTTACAATTTTATAATTGTAATCTTCCTCATGAAACATAGTGTAAGTAAAGTATCTGGAGCGCAGCCCTGTGGGGGCGTGACCCACAGATTGAGACATCCCCCCTCCCCCCCAGTCCCTTCCGAGGAAATTTGAGGGCCCGGGACAGGAAGGGATGCGCCTCAGTTCTGAAAGAATGTAGTAAACTTTCCAAAGTGCACAGCCTCCTGCCTTGACACAGTAGTATGGTGAATGTTTATCTTCTTCTTCTTTTTTTTTTTGTTGAGCTAATTTGTTTTACCTTAAGGAAAATTTTTTATGACTTTTAAAAACTCAAAAGGTTTGGCTGCAGTTCATAGCGATTGGAAGTTGTTAATGTATTCCTGACTTTGTTACTTGGGATTTTATTGTATTGTCACAGTTTTTAAAAGATGTATATGCTTTTTTTTTTGTCTGTCGTAACCGTGTGTGTGTGTGTGTGTGTGTGTGTGTGTGTGTGTGTGTGTGTGTGTGTGTGTGTGTGTGAGAGAGAGAGAGAGAGAGAGAGAGAGAGAGACAGACAAGTTACTGTTATTGTAGAAATAACAGCATTTTTATTGAAATCAATTTAATGCCTGACTTCTTTCTCTTTCTGTCTTTCTTGCCTTCTTTGGCCTGACATACATGAAGGATCCTGGGGAGAAGATGCAGAATCCCTGGAAATTGACTTACAGATAGTTGTGGGGGTTAGGAACTGAACTTGGGCTCTCTTCAGGAGTAACAAGTGTTGTTTACTGCTGAGCTGTTCCCTCAGCCACAACACCTGACTTCTCTTTCACCTCAAAAAGCATGTTTTCTTCAAGCACAGTATTGCTTGCTTTTTTGCTTATTTAGTAGTGCTAATCCTGTACATTTTAGAAGCTATTGCTAAAGCATCTCTTTGATCTTAAATCGTGTGTGGTGACATCCTGTGAGTGGTTCTACACTTTGATTTTTCCTCATTGAGTTCCTGTATTCTCTAAGTGTGATGTGTGATCACAGCAGTATTGATGATCTATTGTCTATCTGCTTTTGCTGAAAGCCAGTTTCAGATTAACTAAGTATATGACACAACATCTCACATGTATCCTTGGCTGGCCTCTGCTTCCCAGTCGTACTCGATAAGGTGTATGGCGAGGGGTTGAAGAGGTGACCCAACAGTTAAGAGCACTGCTGTTCTTGGAGAGGACCTGGGCTCAGTTCCCAGCACCTACATGGTGGCCAGCTTACAACTGTTTGTATGCTAGTCTCAAAATGCCCTCTTTTAACCACTTTGGTTACATATTCGTAAAACAATTTTTTAAAGATACTGTTCATTTTCTGATGTTTGTTCAGGTAGGCCTTACTATAATACTGTTTTCCCTTTTTAATTGTAGAAGACGTGTAACAATGGCTGCTGTTTATTCTGGTATTTCCTTTAAACTTAAAAGCAAGACAACTTCCTGGGAAGATAAACTAAAATTAGCTCACTTTGCTTGGATTTCTCATCAGTGCTTTCTACCAAATAAAGAACAAGTAAGTTTAATGTAAAACTTATACATTTTATGAGCTAAAATAATTATATGCACAACTTAGATATTGACATTTATTTCAAAGATTAGAAAACATGCTGGGGGAAAAATGTCACTGGAAGTGTAATATCAGTGATGAAGCGGTGGGAGCTTTCAGTTTGCTAGGTGGAAGGTTGAGACATCAGGAAGTGCTAGTCTATGTGTGAAGGAGAGCTAGAAACAGGTACCAATTATAATGCTGTTCTAATGGGATTCTTTTTTTTTTTTTTAAAGACTTATTTTATGTATCTGAGTACATTGTCACTGTCTTCAGACACACCAGAAGAGGGTATCAGGTCCTAATACAGATGGTTGTGAGCCACCATGTGGTTGCTGGGAATTGAACTCAGGACCTCTGGAAGAGCAGTCAGTGCTCTTAACCACTGAGCCATCTCTCTAAGCCCATGTAATAATTTTCTAAAAAAGATCCACTGTGTCACCTCTAGGGTGACATCAAGGGCATTGCATTGACCTCAAGGGGCAGGAGAGGACCCCAAGATTAGATGCCTACTCTCTGGGGTTGGGGCTGCAGCATTCCTGGTATTGTGGCCTGGCCACAGCTGTGCTCCAGGCCCCAGGGAGGCTGGAATCCCCCTTCCCTCCTGGCCTGGGAGGCTGAATTGTCCTCCCTACCCCACCCCCACCCCCACCCCCACCTCCACTCCATAAGCTCCACAGGTTAAGGGAACAAGCAAGACAGTAAAAATAGTCAAGGAACAAGACAATAAGCAAAGTCCCATGATCACTGTTTCTAAGGGTTTATAAGATTGACCAAGATTATCTGAGCCTACTTCCCTGTCTTAGGCCAAAGTCAAACTCTTGCTTGAGGTCTTCTTGTTCTAGCTCAAAATCAGATTCCTGCCTGAGCTAACTTCCCCTGTCCTGGCCCAATGTCACATTCCTGCCAAGTGGCCCCAAAAGTGCTCCACAACATTATTGTTTTTCCTTAATAAACATTTCAAGATTTTTTTCAAGATTTCAAAACATATTAGTATGTAATGTTGACAAAAATGATTTAAAAATATGCTTTCACTGTACATCTCATGCTACCATTGAGTTGAGATCGTTTGGCCTCAGCTTCCAAGTGCTGATACTAATAGCATGTGGAACCATGTTCAGACTATTTGTTTCAAACAGGCTCTGGCTGTGTTACCAGTCATCTTGAACTTGTAGACTGCAGTGCTCCTCCTGCAGTGTTTCACCCTCAGTGGTAACTGATACTGCAGACATATTTTAACAGGAAATGTTTTGTTTTTCTTGCAATAGAATTTGGTCATGCCTGGGTGTCCCTTTAATGTTGAAAATCTTTCTCTCATGTAAAAACTTCATTTACATAATGTTTTCTACAAATCCAGGTTTTACTTGATTGGGCAAGACAGTCATTGGTTGCGTTTTATAAGAAGAAGCTTGAACTGCAGGAAGATATTGTCGAAAGGCTCTGGGTCTATGTAGACAACATTCTACATAGCAGGAGATTACAGAATCTCCTCAAGAATGGAAAGACTATAAATCTTCAGATTTCCCTTGTCAAGGTAAATAGAGAATGGTCTCTTCTGTTGGTTGTATTCTGTGCATCTTTATAAATTTCTTGTTACTGCTTAAACTTGTTTTAGAAACTTATGTGACTGTGTGGGAAATTTCAGGGAAGGGAAGGAAGTAGTAATAGTATCCCCCCACTTCCCCAAAAACTACTTCTCTTTTGAACAGGGTCTCTCTTTGTAACCCTGGATGTCCTGGAACTTTCTACATAGACCAGGCTGGCCGTAAACTCAAAAAGATCTGCGTGCCTCTGCCACCTGGTATTTGTAAGCATGGGCCACCATGCCTGGCCTATAACCATCTGCTCTGACACCCACATTCCTCTTTCTTTGTATACCCATGTGCCGTGAACATGGATGTGTATCATCAGAGCTGGTTTGATTACTTTTAAGTGGGAAAGGTAGCTACCATATTCTAACTACACTGACACACAAATACAGACACTTGTAATTCTCCGGAGGGAGATCAAAGATCAAAATGGGCAGGAATTTATCTCAAGGATTTTTGACTAAAATCAGAAAAGTCTGAACTTCATTGTCAAAACAATATTTTCAGATGCCACGATAATAGGTATTACCATTAAACTCTAGTACCAATGAGCAGTTAGTACTCATGACAGGCTCAAAGGGCATGAGGATATAACTGCCCTCACATGAATAGTATGTGGCAGTGTTGGGATTTGAACCTGGATATGCCTGTTTGCCAAGCTGTTCAGCCAGAGCCTCACAGAATAGAATGGAACAGAATAGAGAACAAAGAAGTAAAAATGGTGCAGTAATTCTTAAGACCACCACGCCCTTTATTGTGACACTTTGAAAAATGGGTTGCTCTGATTGGTCTTTGGGCAAGTCTAGAGTGTGTCTGTATTTAAGAAATAATACTTAAAAGTTTTAAAATAAATGTATGTTTATAGTTATAAAATATTACTAAAAGACACATACAGTTTGAACACAAGTTCTGCTTTCAGGTCTAAGTATGGAAAAGATTTTTTACTGATGAACTATATAGTAAAATATCTGGAGGCCACTGGTGATGTGTTGACATCTTAGAATTCAGCACATTTGCTGCAACTTTTAAAAAAATAAGCTAGTAATAACATGAGTGGGGTTGGGGATTTAGCTCAGTGGTAGAGCGCTTGCCTAGCAAGCGCAAGGCCCTGGGTTTGGTCCCCAGCTCCGAAAAGAAAAAAGAAAAAAAAAATAACATGAGTGGAGATGACTACTTTGTGCAGGGGCTAATAGCTTAGCACATCAGACAGTTTTGATGCTTAGGTGTTTGGAAGGCTGGGAGCAGGTCACTGGCCTGACAGTGCATTTTTGGATCTGCCTGCTTGAGTGTCTGAATTTGGAATTTTGAAAGCTAAAAGCGGTGTCTGTAATATATGATAAAAAGGCAGGCTCATATGTCATAGACTGGCATCCAGCTAACTAGGTGATTGGGGGATGACCTTGAACTTCTGATCATCTTGTCTATACGTGCTGAGTGCTGAGATTACAGGCATGGATGACCACACTTGGTTTATATGGTGCTGGGGATTGAGCATAGAGCTTCATGCATGTCAGGCAATTACTCTTCCAGTGGAGTTACAGCTCTCCCTGCTTTGGTGTTTCTAGTAGGAAAATCTGACTATCTTATATGTACATCTGCATCCACCAGGTCATGATGCAAATGCTACCTGAGGACACCGGGTAAAGATTTAGGGTCTAAACCTTTCTTCCTGCTGGGTTGCCTCATCCAGCCTTGATGTGAGGGTTTGTTCCTAGTCTTTATTACATCTTATTAATGCCATGTTCGGTTGATATCCCTGAGAGGCCTGCTCTTATCTGAAGGGAAAGGGAGGAACTGAGGTTCGAGGCAGGAGGGGAGATGGAACTAGTTAGGAACTGGGAAGAGTGGAGGGAGAGGAGGCTGTAGTTGGGAAGTATTGTATGAGAGAAGAATAAACGAAGAAAAAAATGACTACTGACTTAAGTTTTGCAAAGCCCAGCCTTTTGGAATTGGTTGGCAAGTTTAGAAAGGCACTAGATCTTTTCCGGGTTGACACTGACAGGAGATGGGTATGGCAAGTTCGTTAGAAGTAGAAAGGTCTGGTTATTCCTCATCAAGCGTCGCAGAGGAATGATTCTTTCGTGCTTTCTGAGCAGGTGTGGCTTTGGGTAGTCGTGAACTTTCTTTTCTTTCTTAACATTCAGATCATAAATGAGAAAATCGAAGAGTTCTCACTTTCGGGATCCAAGAGGAGTATCTGCGCCATCCTGAGTTGCTGCCAGGGCATCCTCTCAGCACCTGCCCTTGCTGTCATCTACACAGCCAAACCAGAGCTTATTGTGGCTTTGCTGAGCCAGCTCTGCTGGTCAGCCTGCAGACAACCAGAAGGAGCCATGACAGCCAAGCTATTTGAGGTCATTCATCTGGCTCTTGACCATTACCTCAAACTTCAGCAGCAACAAGCCAACCCTAGGCGTGTCTTTGGAGATATGACTGGCCACCTTTTCCAGCCCTGCCTAGTCCTGAGACACTTGCTTTTGGGGGGCACATGGACACAGGCTAGTCAGGGTCAGCTATGGCAGGTACTGAGCCGAGATATCAGGAGTAAGATTGATGCTGTTCTTCGAGGTGGCGTTTTTCGATATGATTTACTCTCATCCTATAAAGAGGAGCTCCTGGAACAGCAACAAGAGAACGTAAAGATGGGGGTCCTGAAGAATCTCCTCACTCCAATGGACACTGTGATTACGAGACTGGTGGAGCCTGACTATGTCAAGTCAGACCTGCATGCTTTGGTTGTGGCCAGCTCAGTATCCTTGTTGTACAGACTCTTTCTGGACTCATACCTTAAGGAAGAAAACCAGTTTCTCTGCTTTCAGGTTCTCCCCAGGTTGTTTGGCTGCTTGCAAATTTCACACCTGCAGGAGGGACAGATGGAAGCCCTGTCCCTCTCAGAGTGGACCACAGAGCTTCTGGCTGTAGAGCAACTACTAAACTTAGTGGCCACCTGTAACATCTACAATGTAGCTGCTGACAGGATTCGGCATGGGGAGACACAGTTCCACTTCTACCGCCGTGTGGCTGAGCTGCTGATCAACCATTCACAAGCATCTGTGCCAGCTTGGTTTCGCTGCCTTAAGATTCTGATGTCTCTAAATCATTTGATTTTAGAGCCAGACCTGGATGACCTGTTGTCTTCAGCTTGGATAGATGCAGAAGTAACAGAATTTCGAGCCAAAAAAGCCCAGGAGGTACTTATTAACACTGTCTTCCAGACGTATGCCAAGCTCCGACAGATGCCACAGTTGTTTCAGGAGCTTTTAGAGGTGATCTGCCGTCCAGCTGCTGAGGCACTTCGGCAGCCTTTGCTTGCCTCAGGCCTCTCTATGGCTCTCTGTGCGTGTTTTTTGGAGCTGCCACTGAGTCAGATCCTGGATACATGGTCCCTTGTACTGGATAAGTTCCAGTCTTTAGTCATGCCCTGTTTGCAGAGTGATACTGATATGGCTTTTAAGGCAATGTCACTGAGCTCTCTGCTACACTGCATCATGTTCAACATGCAGAGTCTGGACAATAACATGCCTCTGCCCATCATCAGACGGACACAGTGCATGATGGAGAGGATGCTGAGAGAGCTTGTGAAGCCCCTTTTGGGCCTTCTCCTGGACCTCTGGAGCCCAGAGCCTGAGCCATGGCAGCAGAAGGTGAGTGACTCTGCACTCTTACTCTCTTACACCTGGGCTCAGGTGGACACTACCCTGAGTTTGCACTGCAGCCAGTATTATTCTCTGGCAGTCTCCCTAGCCAGGGCTGCACTGGACAGCTCAAACCTCCCTTTGTTGCTACCAGGTGTGGAAACAGAGCTTTGGAAGAAGGTGGAAAAGTGTATAGCCCAGTCCAGGTCTCTCAGTAGGTACTGCTTAGAACAGCTGTACCTTCAGAAGGTGAAAAGGACTTTAATTCGGACTAATTCCCAGTCCAAAGAAGCCCTTCAAACCTTGAGGTTTGACACTGCCCACATTTTTGATTCTAGCAGAGACTGTTTAAGTCAGAAGACAGTAACTGCCTGGGATAGGCAGGTGTCGACGATGAATGAGTCCTTGTATCCTGTAGCACACTGGCACTTGATTGTATCAAACCTTACAGTTTTAATACCATATCTTTGTTTGAATGATGTGAGATATGTGGCCACTGTCTTGTTAAGAACTTTACCAACAAGTAAAGCCCAGGGAAGCTTGGCACCTGGTGAGTCATATGTCACACTTGAGAAAATATCCACAGCCCTCCTTCACAGCCCTCTCTTTCCAGAGATGCAGTCCCTCTATTCTGCCTTCCTGACTTGCATCATTGCAAAATGTTCTAACATTCTGTGTTCTGGTGCGCATAATGATCTGAGTCTTAGTCAGCAGCTCCCCTGGCTTTTTGGAAAGGACTACCACACACTTGTGGCTCACTGGGAAACCAGATTGGCCAAAGTTGGATCTGAAGGTGTAGAACCAAGAGGAGAAATTGCCCAGAATTTTCTATCCATGGTCAAGAGTGGTTTTCCAATCAAGCTGGATGAAGATCAACTGAAAGGCCTCCTGGAGCTCTTCAATGTCATCTCTGCCCTCCGCCTGGACAGCCTCTGGCCCTCTTACCACGTGCATTTGTTTTTCCTGCTGTTCTCCATGGCCGTCTCCACATTAGGGCATTGCTCTTGCCCCCTAGCCCTCCAGTTCTTGGTGAAGTGCTACCAGCTCCTCAGTGGTCTGCAGAGAGGAAGGAACGCCCGCTCCGTATTCAGGGTCATGTACGTCAGTGACATCTTTGAGGTGGTGCTGACTTCACTGTTGCAAGCCAGTGCAGAGTTTCAAGTTAAGGAGGATGACCCTGCTTGGCTGCAGCTTCTTCAAGTGTCAGGGGTGTTCTTGGAACAGCTCATGCAAATGCTTATCCAAGCAAAACTGAGCTTGGTGCTCAATTTTGGGAAAATCACTGCCTTTCTCTCCAAGTACAGTAAGGGAGCTTCCAGCAAAGAATTGAATATCCAGAACCTTCGGAGCAGGCAACTGCTTCTGGTGGCTCTAACCAAATTGTGCCAAAGTTTGGGGCCTTGTGTTAAGGAGCGGAGGCAGCTATTGGAGGCCCCAGCAGCACTCCCTGAGCTGCTACAGCAGGCCATGATGCAGATGGGGGCCATGCTGCAGCTCTGCTTAGTGCCTGGGACTACAGGCCGCCGCCGCCTGCCTTCAGTTCTCCTCTCAGCTGTCCCTACACTTTTAGAAGTAGACCTGAGCCAGCACCTCAGGGAAGGACAGCCCAAAATTGCTCAGGTGGTGGATACCGACAGAGCACTGCTTTCTCATGTGACACTTTACCAGGATGTCTACACTCAGTTGCTGGAGGAGTTGCCAGCCCTGTCGGGGAATACTCAGTCTTTCCAGGCGGCGTTGCGATTTCTAACCTTGTTCCTTTTGGCCCCAGAGCTCCATTCCAAGGAGAGCTCTGTTTTTGCTTCCATATTTTATTCTGTGCAGAAAGTTCTTACAGGTAAGGTGTGTTTTTTGATGTTTTAAATTAATGTGTATGGGGGTTGGGGATTTAGCTCAGCGGTAGAGCACTTGCCTAGCAAGCGCAAGGCCCTGGGTTCGGTCCCCAGCTCCGAAAAAAAGAAAAAAGAAAAAAAATTAATGTGTATGGATATTTTGCATGCACGTGTGTCTGTGTGACTGGTGCCCTCAAGCTAGAGGACGGTGTCCGATGCCCTGGACTAAAGTTACTGATGGTTGTGAGCTACCACGTGGGTGCTGGGAGTCAGACCTGGTTCTCCGGATTTACAGCCCCTGGCTTTAACCTCCGGGACATCTCCTTAGCCCTGGTAAGATGTTTCTTTATGAGCTGATCCTGTGTTGCAGACGCTGAAGTCAGTGGACTCCATGGCCAAGTTACCACGTTACCGTGCTTCATGTCTTAGGACTCACTCACAGGCCTCTGTCTCTTCAGCACATCCTACTGCTATGTGTGTACCACAACTGGTTCGGCCTCCCGCCTTGAACAGGGTGATACCCCCCAAGGCATGCATTTCCTCTTTCTATATTGGCACATGTAATCAGTCACTTCCCAGTCTTCCCTTCCCTATTCTAGGTGTCTCTGTCTCTCATATATTAGGGATTATTTTCTGCACATTCGTGCTTTGTTTGTGAAGCAGGAACTTATTTTGTCATAGCTGGCATGGACCTCATTATGTGGACCTGGCTCATCTCCAATTCCGTACACAGATTTGTTTTTAAATCATGTGTATATGTGTGGGTCTGTGTGTGTGTCTGTGCACATGTGAGTGCAGGTACCTGTAGAGTCCAGAGGATGGTTGCTGATTCTTTGCAGCTAGAGTTACACATTTGTAAGCTGCCCGTCATGGATGCTGGAAACCTAATTTGGGTCTTCTGTCTGAACATATTTAACCATTGAGCCATCTTGTCAATCCCCATTTATAGTTTTGAGTTCTTATCTTTTGGGTTTTAATTTTCCCTGGCCACAGATGACTCATACATCTCGATCATCTCACCTAGGGAAAACTCCTATTTCAGGTTTATAGTGGTATAGATTAACTTTGAAAATTATAGAAACTGTTTTCCTCAGTACCCCAATTCTGCCTGATCAATAATGTACGTGTGAGTGTGTGTGTGTGTGTCCGTCCTGGTGTCATCTATGTTAATGAGGTATCATCCTTTGAGGTCAGCTAAGACCTCAGACACAGACTAGTGAGAGCTGCTGTCTTCCTGCACAAAACTGACACCTGAAGGATCTTATGTAGCCATTCAAATAGTTATAAAGATGATTTAGAAACATCTAAAAATATTAATGTTAACCAAACTCAGTAGAAAAGAGTTCTTTGTGGCAGGACATGGTGGCACATGCCCTGAATTCCAGGACTGCAGAGGTAGGTGGAACTCTGTAAATTTGAAGCTAGTCTGCAGAGCAGTTTCCAGGCCAAGAATACATAAGACTTTTTCTCAAAATCCAAACAAAAAGAAGATAAAATCTTATAGTGTGTGTGTGTGTGTGTATAAAATAGTTACTCCCTAAAGCAGACAGAGATGAGCAGGCCTGATGTCTTGTTTCTAGTCAGTAGTTTGTATCTATCACAAACAACAGAGACTTTCTTTTTAGTTTTGGGGGTTGCTGAGGGGCTAGAGTAGGAATTCTGTTGTCTTTGAGGGTTGGGGGGCAAGAGTGCATGCAGAGTAGTGCGTGTGCTCGGTTGATTTTCATAGAGGAGCTACTTCATAGGGTCGGACTTTTAGGAGTGAAGCCACCTGGCCTGCCTGGGCTGCTACCAGATCCGGGTGTATGGATTGAATAGTGTTGCTGTTGTCTTCCTGTCAATGGCCTTTTTGTCTAAGACTCAAGAGTGGATGAACTGAAAAAACCCTGGCTCTGATGATCTTTTTCCGGTTAATAACTCAGGGAATGGTCTTTCCCTTATACTGGAACTAACATTGAATTTGTATTAAAGCTTGTGACAGCATTCCAGGTGAGTGTCTCAGAATGGCAGCCGGCATCTGAAGCTGTGGCTGCTGTCAATTTGTTTAGCAGAATTAGTGCATCCCCTTTCTGTACCTCTAGTGATATGAGGCCGTTCTAACCTTACTTTTATATTCTTGGGCCTGTGGTACCTCAGACCACTGGAGCAGAGCCTCAGCTACCTTAGTTGCCTTAGTTAGGACTGATAACAACAGTCCAGGGGGGAGAGTTGGGTTCCCAGAAGCTGCAGCTTTGACTCTGGAGGCATTGACTCCAGCTCTATACTGGCCTGGTCAAGTCCACTCCTGGACAAGGATACAGAACTTAAGTTCACTTTGTCCTTTCATCGGGGCCTTTAAGAAAGTCTAGGGTTGTTTTGGCTCCCCACATCTGGGTATTTAAAAATATCCCAGTTCTGCACCATTAATGATTGTATAAGAAAGATAGATAAAGAGCAATGCTCACTGGCATTTTCTGTGTGCACGCACTGTGCATAGGTATAGCTCTGGGTAAAAGAAGGGCACATGAACATCTACTCTGACTCTCACCACTACTGTATCTTTTGTACTGTTGACTCGTTGGCCCGTTAACTCGCGTTATTAATGCTGCATGTTGTCATCATGTGGCAGCTTCACAGATCACTGTCACTTCACTCAGATCATAACAGTGTTGGCTTCTTTTCCTGCAGGTCCATGCATACCTGCTCCAGTCACTCAGGATACTGAGCCTCATCTGGGAGCCCTGCTCACCCAAATGTTTAAGGCTGAGACAACAGAGCACTTTGGGATGGTACTGCAGTCTATTCTTCAGGGGCTGGATGTCACTCAGGCATGGAGGTCGGATCTACAGGTGGCTATCTTCTTTCTTTTGTTACAGGCCTGGAGTGGTAGTCATTCCTGGTGAAAGGAAGAATTGTTTGAAAGTTTGTGTCACTTCAAAAACTAAACAAATTTGCCGGACAGAGCGGAGGCAGAGCAGGAGCTGTGGGAGGGAGCCCAGTTGTGGACTATCTAGTTTCCACCAAAGAGGTCTTACTCCTCACAGGAGAGTTTCTTCAGAATTACAAATGTGTGCTCTCATTACATGAGATGCGAAATATATATAAAGACCATATAAAAATGTCTATAAGTTCATTCCATCTACCACAGTCTTTTGGGAACATTATTAAGAGTTAAGAATGAAGATTAAGAGAGATGCTTGTGAGAAAATAAGACACATTTGAGAACATGGTTGTGAGTTTCTCAAAGTGTTGCCCTCATTTGCTTTTTTGAAAAGAACTTGATATGGTCAGACAGCTATAGACCAGAACTTAAGAATCACTTGGGTGTGTGTGTGCACGTGCGCACACGCTCTGTGTATATTGCTTAGTTGGTAGAATATCTGTATTGCATTCATGAGGCCCTGGGTTCAAATCCCAACACCTACAAAAAAAGAAAAAAAGCTCTTGAGGTCTCAGTTTATAAGCCCAGTCAGTGTCCATGTAGAATGCCTTTCACAACTCAGAAGTGAGGACGATTGAGGACGATTTCTGGTCAGATACTCCCAGTGGCACTTGAGGGAAAAAGTCTCCATAGACTGGTCTAGGCAGTTGCTGCTTCTCCTCCTTTTCTTTTCCTGAGCTTGCTATTGCAGCCCAGTCCTGAATTTATAATCTCCTGCCTCAACCTATCAAGTACTATAAATACAGATATATACTGTTAATGTCTAGCCTCATTAGTGGCTTCTTGATTCCTGGTCATTGACAACATCAACATCTGGGTTTTTGATCTGGATTAGAGGACAGTTAGTGGGTAACTGAGTTCTGGCAAGGGGCACAGGAACAGTTCAGACCCTTACCCATGAGCATGAAGGCCTGAGGACCTCACCATCCCCACCAGTTGCCTGCCACACTTGCCTGTCTCTGGAACTTACATTGTATTTCTTTGTGGCACAATTAGGATCCAGCTTTGAAAAGGACTCTAGGTCTCTGGGCTTTCATCAGCAAATGATTTGGTGGAGAAAATAACACCCAAGAGTTTATTACGCCAGTTAAATAGAGAAGGCTTCATAGTCAAAACTTGAAGTGAGCATTGAAGAATGAAGAATTTGAAGGGACAGCGGGTGTGCATAGGATAGCAGTGTATGTCTGCTGGGGCAAAGGGGTACAATTATGAAAAAGGGCACAAAGGCACCAAACTACAATGGGTAGATATATCATCTAGATATGCAGGAAATTGGCAACAGTCAGATTTGCAGGTCTGTGCAATCAAGAGAAGGCAAGGGAAGAGTGCACAGGGCAGAAATCAGGATCCAGCTGGGTTGTGTGACTTCATAGTCTTAGGAGAGAAAGAGGCTGTTGTAACACTGAGAAGCAGGACACAAGGCCAGGCCATTCCTTGTGGAACCTGTAGTAAAAGAACCTGCCTGCCTGTCCTCTGGCTTAGAGGACACGCCTACCACCCAGCATCTCACCCTGTGTTTCCTTTAAACCTTCCCTTGCATAGTTTTGTTTTTAATCTTTTAAATTTTCCTTTAGTGGTGTGGGTGTTTTGCCTGTGTGTGTATGTGTGCACCTTCTGCATGCCTTGTGCCTGCAGAGGCAGAGGCCATCAGATAAATACCCTGGAACTGGAGTGAGATGATTGTAAGCCACAGTGTACACGTGGGAAATCTAGCCCAGGTCCTCCCGAAGACTCTTCCTCTTAACCACTAAGGCATCGCTCCAGCTCCCCTGTGTATTTTTTTTTCCCTGAGACAGAGTTTCTTTGTATCACACATCCTTGGATGTCCTAGAACTCGCTCTGTAGACCAGGCTGGCCTTGAAATCAGAGATGCCTCCTGAGCGCTGGGATTAGAGATGTGCACCTCCATTGCCCAGTTCTTGTGTAGTTCTTGATCAGAGAAGTAATAGTGTCTCTATGATTAGCATCTTGGCAAAATGGAGTCTATGATTAGGCTAATCTTTGTGCCTCACTGAACTTGGTGTCCTGGACCAATTTTGATTTGTGACTAGTTTAGTGAGGTGCTTCCCAAAGACTCTATTTTGCTTGAGTCAAACTCCTCATCATTGCTTCCTATCTGCAGAAATGTAAAAAATGGTCCTTGCTCTTAAAACTCAACCCTGACCAGTCTTTGTCCTTGTTCCTGAGCCCAATAACATGTCAGTACCAGTAAAAGACTCTCCTCTCCTATGGCATTCTCCCAGGGGATTGGCTATTTCAGTGCTAAACTTTGCCTTCTTGTTTCAGGTTGTTTTGTGTGCCATTAGACTACTCAACCTGCTGCTCAAATGTCCGCTCAGTGGAGAAAAGGCGAGTTTGCTATGGCGTTCTTGCCCCCAGATAGTGACGGCTCTGATGGTGAGTGGCCGCTTGAGATGAGCCTCCAGCTCGTCTGTCATTTCCTCTTCTGTAAGACAGCTAGTGGCTTGGGCTCTGTCATCTCTGGTTCTGGGGATCTTTCTTGAAGGTGGCCATGAACAGGTAACCCATTTGTGCTTTCTGTCTGTGTACACTGTTAGACAGTGAGAGGGACGGGCACTGAGAACTCAGTCAGGGAGGGGTGAGCCTGGTGGCAAGGACACAGTGAGGCTACTGTGCGCCATAGACTCAGGTGGAGGAGACCCATGGGGCCGATCCCCACAAAGTTCTCTGGTCAGTTAGGGTTAGGACGGTCAGGTGTGTACAACATGTGACACAGTAAGGGGAATACTCTTATTTAACTTGAGTAGTACATTGTGACAGGTCACGGTTGCTTCTTAACAAAGTGTTGAAGTTTCATCTGGCAATAACTTGGTTTCATTTTTCACTACAAGAACCTGTTTCATGGAGGTTAGTCTTAATGTTTGCACACTCCATTGATCCTGACTCCCAAGATTCTTACTGCAGCTAGGAGAGGGCAGAGCTTGCCTGCCCTCATCACCATCCAGACTGCAGCCTTGCTATCTAGAGAACTGTTCTGGATTAGCATGGTTTCAGAGCTAAAAGGCCTGAGAACTAGACTGCATGGTCCTTCCTTTTTCTAATTTGCTTCTTCTGTCTTTTCCCTAAGAGTTTGTAACACAACGCCTGTGCTAAAGCCTGCTGTTGCCCTAATGTGTTTTTGTTGAGCAGACAATGGAGAAGCAAGTTACTGAGTAGGGTGTAGAACATACTGATGGGCGGCCATAATGGTGACTGTATGCATATTGACTACATTGAGATGAACTAGGTTAGAACCCACTTGATGCCTCTGATGTGGGTGGCAGACTGGCTTCAGAGCCATGCTCCCTGCAGAATGGTGGGACTTGTAAGATTCAGGACCCAAAACCTCCTCCTATACTCACTGTCAAACTGGGAACCATAGGGGTGCTCTCTGTTCTCTAGGACACGAACTGAAGATGTTAACTAGACCATTACTGCAATCACAGGCGTTTGGAACTGATTCTGTTTTGGGAAAACACAGTTATATGTGTCTGACAGCAGCTTCCTTGTAAGAAGTTGGATGTGTCTGTTTAAGAAATGTCTATGGTAGATAGACAACAAACACAGTGAGGACTGAGGCTGCCAGGTCTACAGAAGGTTACCTTGGAGACTTGGTTTGCTGACTGACCACACCACTTCCTTGTAGAACACAGACCACCTTTGTCACCTACAGCTTTAATGATTTTCTTTCTTTGGAGATCACCTTCACTTTCTTCTCTTTGTCTGTTTTGCTTTGTAGCTGCAACACCGAGAGGCCTGCCAGGAGCAGCCTGTGGCCCTAGTAGTGGTTGAGCCTATTCTTGAAGTGCTGGCTGTTCTGCTTCGGAAAGGGGAGGAGAGCATCAGCAACCCTCACCATGTCAACCTGGCCTTTAACATCTTGCTCACAGTCCCTCTGGAGCACCTGAAGCCACGGGAGTTTGGCAGTGTCTTCCTGAAGACGCACAATGTGCTCTTCTCCATCTTGCAGTGCCACTCTAAGGTGAGAGGCAGACAGTGTAGCTGCTCTTCCATGAGCTGGGGATGCCAGCTGCTAGAGGAGCTGCTGGGGCTGCTCAGCGCAGCCTGCATGCATGCATGGTAGGTCCCTGAGCTGTCTTTACTACCACCCAAAACAGAAGCAAACAGACAAAACTAAAGAAAGGAAAGCTTCACTGTTGCAGATTTTACTTCAAGTGATTTCTATAAACTTCTCTGCAGGCCACTGAGTTGTTCTTTACCATGTCTGACCCTCTGAGTGGGGTCATATTATACAAAGGAGGCACATTTCTCTGTTTGCTGGTGGTATTTAGACCAGTCATGACCTTGCTTAGATATGATGGGTTTATAATTCAAGTGGGAGAGTGAATGAAGGTCTTGAGTTTACTCTGCTACTGTTTATATACCTGTGACCATATGTGACAGGAAGTCATAAATACTGTGTATGTGCCTGACATGTTGAGATATTTCTAAGTATTTCGATAGTCTAAGAATAGACAGTGTGCACACATACTATGAGGTGTGTTTGAAGGTCAAAGACACATTGTGGAATCAGTTCTCTGCTCCTTTTGTATGAGGTCCACTGTCCAAATTAGGATTTCTACTGCTATAAAATAACACGATCAAAGAGCAGGTAGGGGAGAAGAGGATTTATCCCACATCACAGTCCATCACTGAAGGAAGCCAGGACAGGAACTCAAGCAGGGCAGGAACCTGGAGACAGGAGCTGGGGCAGGAACCTGGAGGCAGAGGCCATGGAAAGGTGCTGCTTACTGGTTTGCTTCCCCTGCTCGTTCAGCCTGCTCTCTTACAGAAGCCAGGACACTAAGTGAGGAAGTTTGTTGCAGCTGGGTCTTGTGGCGGCATTTCCTTAACTGGTTCCCTCCTCTCTGATGACATTAGCTTGTGTCAGGATGACAGTAAACTAGCCAGCACATCTAGCAGTTGAAATCAAGCCACCAGGCATGCATGCAAACACCTTTACCCACTGAGTGATCTCATCTTCCCAGCAATGCTGGTTTTTAAGAGAAATACTCTATTCCAGAGACTTTCCCAGCTGTCAGCCTTTGGCCCTGCCTCCTATGTCACTGCCTTTGACATGACTTGTGTGCTGTACAGTTAACTGCAGCGCACATCCGTCAGCACTAACTGCTCCTGTCTGGTGCTCTACTCTTTGTTCTACTGTGAGCAGGGCAGTCCGGTAAATACTCAGTGATGCCTGCATTGTCAGTGTGGTACTCACTGGCCTCACACGTGGTGGCCAGTTGAAATGTAGTCAGTATGACTAGAAATTGCAGGTTTAATTCTAACTAAATTTGCATAAGCTTATTGCTGTTTGGCTGGACATTGTGGTTGTGTTCCTGATGTGCAGTATGAAGAAAGCATGTTTGGGGCTGGGGAGGCGTAAGCATGAGGAGCCCAATTTGGATCCCCAGAGTCCACATAAATCTAGACATGGTAGCCTGTGTCTGTAATCCCAGTGCTTTTATGGTGACATGGGAGGTAGAGACAGGCAGATCCCTGGAGGGTTGAGGGTCAACTAGCCTGGAGAACACAGCAGTGATCAACTAAAAAGGTCTTGTCTCAAAAACAAGGTAACAGGCTAGGACCCAACACCTGAGGTTGTCCTCTAACTCTTCTATGTGTGCTGTGGTCACATACATGACTGTGTACATGGATACAAGGAGGTTAAAAAGCAGGTTTTTGTCATCTTAGTCTGAAATATTTTTTTTAATGAAATAAAGTTAGTTTACTGAGAAAAGGCTTTGGCTGGTGTGGTGGTGAATGCCTGTGTTCTCAGCACTTGGCAAAGGCAGGAGTTTGAAACCAGCTTGGCTTCCCACATATTAGTGTCAGGCCAGCCGGTGATGCATAGTGAATGTCTATTTCAAAGGAAGAAAGAGATTTTTGTGAATATGAGAGTGAGCAGGGACTGGAGAAGCACTTGAAGGAGGTTTTAGACATCTTAGGAAGTTAGAAATAGACTTTTAAAAAGATTTTCTTGTGTAGGAGTGTTCTGCATGTATGTGTGTGCAGCTTATGCATATAGTGCTCATGGATGTTAAAGAGGACATGTGGTCCACTGGGACTGGAGTACAGATGGTTGTGAGTTACTGTGTGGGCTCTGGGAACCAAACCCGAGTCCTTGGCAAGAGGACCTGTCCTTGACCACTCAGTTATCTCTCCAGCTTCAGGAGCAGGCTTAAAACCCTTAAGAGTCACCTAGTCTCAGTGCTCAAGGGAAAGTCCTAGGCAGGCTGTTTCATCCCCGTTAATCAAGATGGTTTGATTCCCATTGTAAGTGAATTTGTGTACTCTTTTATTTTTTTAAAAAATGTCAATTCTGTGTGTTTTTAGGGTATATTAAGAACAGTGTAGAGAAAACAGAGACTTAGCAAATATTAAATCAGTGTGCCTGCAAATTTTGAAAGGTGTGCAATGTGGAACCCCTGCTTTCTAAAATGTTTAAACAAAAATTAAGGAGCCAGCTATGAGTGCGGTGCTCAGTGACTTTGTGCTGCTTCTGTATGTCCTGCCAGGTAAGCAGACAGGACGTGACTGACCCACTTGTGTGCTTTATTACCACAGGTGATGCTGAAGGCCATTCCGTCTTTCTTGAACTCCTTTAATAGACTGTTGCTTTCAGTGCTGCATGAAGGACGGCAGAAAGACCAAGGTAATTCAGATGTGTTTATCATGCACTGTTTCTGGTCATAAATAGTTGAAAATAAAACCACCAAATTTAGGTGATGTGAGAAGTGTTCGGATTATCAAGTGATATTCAAGAAAAAAATTAAAGAGTTATTTTTAAAAAATACTTATTTTATTTACATACATATGTGTTTGTGTGAATTGTATGTACAGTGTTAATGCTGGTGGAGACCAGAAGATGGTGTTTGATGTCCTAGAACTAAAGCTAAAGTTCTCCATGGTTTAAACCACCTGATGCAGGTGCTAGGAATGGAAGTCGGACATCTGGACAGTAACACTGAGATCCCTCTTCAGCCTCTTGTCCTAGTTGGGATTTCTGTGGCTGTGATAAAACATCATGACCAAGGCAGCTTGGTGGGAGGAAGGGTTTGTTTCAGCTTCTAGCTCTCAGGCCACCCTCAGTCACCGATGGACAGAAGCCAGGGCAGGAGCTCATGGGCAGGAACTAAAGGCCATGGGGAATGCTGCTTGCTGGCTTGCTTTCCCTGGTTTGCTCAGCCTGCTTTTTTATATAACTCAGGACCACCTGCCCAAGGGTGGCACTGCCCCCCTGTGGCATGTCCCCTCTTACAAGAATCATTAATAAAGACAATGAACCATGCATAGATTTGCCCTCAGGCAATATGATGGAGGCATTTTTCAGCTGAGGCTCTGTTTCCCAGCTGTAATAACTCCAGCTAATGTCAAGCTCACAAAAACAAGAGCAGAACGAGATACAATCCAACCAGGGCATCTCTCAATAAAATTTCTGCTGGTTTGAGATAGGGTCTCACATGTAGCCCTGGCTGGCCCAGAACTCTCTATGTAGACCAGGCTGGCCTCAAGCTAACAGCTGTCCTCCTTGCTCTTTAAGTATTTCAGATCATCACATTTTACTATATCCCAAACTGGATGCATCTGGTGTCTCTGAAACTTCTTTTTCTGGAAAGAAGAGGAGAGAGAGGAGGGGAAAGGATGGCACTATTGACAGATCCGTAGTTATCCCTTTGCTCTGACCAACTGTGGACAACTGGTGACACAGCTAGTAGTCACCACCTCCTGTGCATGGCACAGTGCATGCGCTGACCTAATATTAAAAATTACTGATATTTCGGGCTGGTAATAAGTTCGTTCTCTTTGTTAGCCATCACTGTTAGCATGATGACTGTCTATGATTTTAGTTAAGGTCCTTTAATATTCCAAGATACTGTTTTGTAGTGACTTCTCTGGGCTACCCAGGGAGGCAGGCAGCCAAACCCAGGTCTTGCTGTGGACTGGAGAAGTGCAGTGTGGCCAATGCTACATCAAGCTTGTCCCTTATCACATGTTCTGAACATGTTGGCCTGGCTCAGTCCTCTCTCATTCCAAGACTGTTCTCTCTCCATTTGCATCTTGATCCACAAGGCTTTGACTGTGTTCTCCTCGTTGGGTTCTAGTGTCCTCTGACTTTTATGCCTGAAGTCGGTAGCCGTAATAGTCAGTGCCAATAGTCAGTACATAAACTGAGAAGAGAGCAATGGAAGGTGAGGCCACGGAGCATGTGACTGAGTACACATGTGAAAACCTCCCAGATGTTACTGTGGTTTCATAGAAGTTACATTGATCTAGAAAGTAGCATTTATTCATCCATTCATTTATTGATAGGGTTTCTCTGTAATAGCCCTGGATGTCCCAGAACTTGTTTCATTTATAGACCAGGTTGGCCTCAAAACTCAGAGATCCTACTGCTCTTCTCTTCCAAGTACTGGGATTAAAGGCATGTCCACCATGCCCAGCTTAAACTGTATTTATAAAAAATGTCTGCATGTTTATTCTAAAAACAAACTAGAAATAAGTTTTATTGGGATTTAGTGTATGCATGATGAACTTTGTCTGACTGACAGATCATTACAACTTGTTCTGTGCCTTTTATATTAGCCCGACTCTGAGCAATAGTAGTCTGTCTTTTCTATTCCTGGGCTTGTTTGCATTTTCTGGATTTATAAGTAAAGTTGTAGCCATCACTGTGCTCAGCAAAGCCTGGGAGGTGATGCGGCCCAGGCCAGAGCTCCTACCCAGGCTGTGCAGGCAGGGAGAGCCAGGGACTGGATGGCCTTACACTGAGTAGTGAGGACGGACTGGGAGTAAGAAGTGACGCTAGGAAGAGTCATAGGCGAGGTGGGGTTGTCGGCTGACGCTATTACATCTCCTCTCCATTTGCTGATGAAAGGAAAACCTTACACAGTTTCTAAAACTAACAGAGGCAATAACATAATTCGGAACTCTTAAATCCTCTTAATAAACCATTTTGCTTGATAATAATTTTCATTTGATCTGTCTTATGGATCATACTCTATCTCCTTTAAAATAATGATAGCAATCATGGATTCTTACCCTGCAAAGTATTGATTCTCTAGTTATTAGTTGTTTTTCTCCTGGCTTTGCTAAAATACTGTCAAAGCAGCTTCAGACAGGAGGGGTTTTTTTTTGTCTCACAGTTTGAGGAGATATGGTCCATCGTGGGGACAGAAGTATGGGGCGTTTGGTCACGTGTCTGTAGTCAGGAAGCAGAGAGAGGGGGCTGCTGGTGCTCACTTGGCTTTGCCTCTCCTTTCCTTATTTTCAGCCTAGGACTCCAGACCATGGGGCGATGCTCAGGTCCCCGCGTTCAGGGCTCACTTTAGTCCTCCCGGGTGACCAAGTCTCACACACTCTCCCAGAGATAGGTCTGCTAGGGCTGTTAAAATGCAGTAGGTTGACAGTGAAAATTAGTCATCACAGACCCCCTAGAAACACACAGGCCTGGATACTGTGTTTTCACTGTTGTGTCCAGACACGCCTTTACTTTACTCTTACCTGCAGAATAGGCCAGGCAGAGTCTGAAGCCAGAGTCTGGAGAGAGTAGAAGGTTACAGTGATTTCTGTTTGTAGTGAAACGGTGGGGCCAGGAGAGATGCTCTTGCCATTCCAACGCTGATCATTTGCCGTCTGTAGGGAGCATGGATGACCTGCCAGTGGTCCTTGAATGCGCACGCCTGGTGGAGAGGATGTATAGCCACATTGCTACTCGAGCTGAGGAGTTCACCACGTTCTCCCCATTCCTGGTGGCCCAGTATGTGACAGAGGTACAGAAGGTAAGACCCAAACTGAACACAATCATCAGAGGTTTTCATTCATGGTCTTGGCATGAATTTTTACCCAAAATAGCAGTTCTAGTCCCTTTCGTACTTGGTGTGTGTGTGGTGGTGGTGGGGGTTATGGTAATCAGCAGTCCTATAGACTTAGGAATGTGTAAGGGTCATTGAAGCCCCTCACTGAAGTTGCTCAGGACTCCCAGATCTCTGGTTCCAGTACAGACTTGGACCTGTTTTCTTTCTTCCTGGTTATCTATCTGATAGGCAAGTGAAATGTCACCCGGGGCCAAAGAGCCAAGAGCGCTTATGGATCCAGACCATAAGATTGTAGAAAAGAAGGGTGGCTCTGCTGCTCCCACACACTCAGAGCAGACCATGGGGGTAGACACTGAGAAATTTGTTACCAATAATTTTGTCCACATTAGTCTGACTTTTGGGCTTAGTGTTTGAGGATGAATTCATCATTTAGAGAGTTACTTGTTTGCCTTTTTCAGTGCACTATTGTCATAAACTGCTGGTGCCCATGGTCAGAGAGCTCAGGACTACACACGGCATCGGAACTGTACTTTGATTAGTGAGTGCCAGTGTGTCCAGAGAGCCGGGTGAATGGAGGTGCATGTATCTTCATTTGCTTAATTTGTATAAACACACTCCATGCCTCCTGTCTGGTGGGTTGGCTTGGTACTGGAGTCTCTTGGTAATGGAGCGTCTGCCTACAGAAGTCAGCATTCTCCAGGGAGGTTTGGTTGAACAGCCTTTCTAGATTACTTCCTTCCCTGTTTGAAGTAACTTTCCCACCCATACCCTTGCTGACATCAGTGTTAAGCTTCTAGTCATCCTAGCAACTTTGGCTGGGGTGGATAGGGCAGCAGCAAAGCTAAGAAAGTGCACAAGAAGGTATTTCTAGTGGTCCTAGAATGGCATGAGGACTTGTAACTTGATTTCCCTATGAGTATTTAGCAAATTTCATTGAAGCTTGATATTTCCCAAGCATGGGAGTCATTAAAATAGAAGCTTTTTATGACAGAAAAGCTTGTACCTTTTAACTGGAGAATAAATAGAGAAATAGTAATTGAACTTTGCTGAGGGCCAAAAAGTGAAGTGATAATAGAACCCTTAAGTCATGTTATTCTAAGATTTTCTTTAGGAGACCTCTGGCTTCCTGGCTTCACTATTCATCTCTAATTTACACTTGTCCATTTCTTCCTTTTTGTTTTGTTTTGTTTTAATCTCGAAAGTAGAAAGGCCTTGTGAATTATTGAAGACCATTGGCAGTAGTCTAGGTCTTATCTTTCATTTGCTCTTAGGTTTGGTAATGAAGAAAGCACTCCATGCCTTAGAGACTGCTCCTGAGAGCCATGAGTTCTCCCAGCCGCGTGTTTAGGTTAAGTGCTCGAGAGCAAAGATAGCCAGAGCGATTTCTGCGATTCCTCTGTGCTTCTGTAGATTGGGTGTGGTGGGAGGACCTGCATGGGACAGGCAGATGTCGGGAAGACCCTGTTGGTCAGGAGATGCTGTAACCCACAGGCCTGCTTGTTTTGTCTGCTTTATGTGGTGAGAGTCCTGATGCCTTATCTCTAGCTTGGAATGAGGGTGGGTGTTCATCTCATCCAGTGAGTTTTGAAGCTACTGGGATGTGTTTCACTCATCGACCATTGATCCTGAGTGTAGAAAGTCTCAAGGCCAGGGGGCTGTGGCTCTACCAGTTTGATGCTGCTGTCTGATCTTCAGGGTTTTCAGGATGTTGCCTAGTTTTTGCTGAGAGCCCTTCTTCCTTCCCAGGTAACCTTGTACCCACCTGTGAAGAACCTACTTCAGGAAGGAATTTATCTCATCTTGGATCTCTGCATGGAGCGGGATATCCAGTTTCTACGGGCTTCACTACAGTCTGGAGCCCGAGATGTCTTTAAGGACCTGCACAGTGACTACCTCAAGTACCACAAGGCCAAGCATGAGGGAGAGAAGAGATATACGGCCTAGGCCACAGCACAGAAGCACCTGGGGCACCTTGCAGAATATTCATGGTTCAGAGCCCTGGAGGATGTCAGGCTTCTGAAGTTCTCATGCATATTGTCAACAACCATAGGACACACACAGACACACACTCACACACTCTCTCACTGTACATCCTTGAATGGCCTAGAGCTCACTATGTAGAACACCAGCGTGACCTTGAACTCACAAAGATACCTGTGCTTTCTGTATGCTGAGTCTAAATGCACGAACCACCTTGCCCACTTTGGAGATTTTATATTTTTATAGCTTTTTTTTAAATGCTAAATGTTTTTTTGATATCCTGTCCCCAGCAGGATAAAGATTGAACACAGCCACACACCCCCACACACACACACATCTCACACTGCTGCTGCTCAGTACACCTTTTAAAACTAAGTGTGGTATAAGAGTCCTGGAAATCGGGACTGGGGCTGGTGGTATACACCTTTAATCTCAGCATTCAGGAGACAGAAGGAGGTGGATCTCTGTGAGTTTGAGGCCAGCAAAGTCTAGGACAGCCACACAAAGAAACCCTGTATCAAAAACCAAAAGAAAGAAAGAAACAAACAAACAAACTTGGATATAGGTTCTGAGGTTAATTTAATGGAGAAATTGCTGACCGTTATGACTGTACCTTGTGTGGTCCTTTCCTTTTTTTCTCTCCTGGCTGGAAACTGTAGAACTGGTGTTTTGCTTCTGATACATGGGTCAATAATTAAATCCTGTTTGAATAACTCTTCTCTTTAAATTAAATCAGGCTGCAGAGAGACACTTTCCAGCTGCCACCCTGTACCTTCTCTTTGAGAATTCTGGTGGTGCTGGGGAAGAGCCATGGCCCTGCATAGGGTGGTGTGTAACTGTCTGGTAGGAGGTACTCTAGCACACGAGACAGGACTCCTGCTAGTTCCCGCCTCAGTTTGAGAAGTTGATTACAAATATTTTCCTACTCAGTTAAAAATAATTTAAATGTTCTTACTACCTAAACAATAATATTGTAATGGTCTCAATTATCAAGCCTTTATTATCGCTTGGAAATGTCTTGTTTTAGAGTCTTTGTTATGTATATATAAATACATATGTATATATGTGTGTGTATACAGTAAATTGATCAAAAATGTGTTTTAAGGTTACTTAATTTTTTTATTGTAATAGTTGTCATTAACTTAAGAGTCAATAAAAATATTTGGTATTTTTTTAATGTTACATAGTATTCTGCTTAGTAGACATAACTGCTTCATCTAATAAGTCTACCATCGTCAGATGTAGGAATCTTACATATTCTTTTATAAATATTGCCTGTGGCTAGATTATTTTCTAAGACAAGTTCTCATGAGCTGTGTGTTCAGTTTAGAATACTATGTCTTGTATTTTGAGACAGGATATTACTCTATAGCTTAGGCTCTTAGCTTGATCTTCCGCTTCAGTCTCTTAAGTATTTGGATAATAAGTACTGCCAGTTACCCTGACTTGAAAGCAATATCGGTTTAACAGACTTTTGTACATGTTGCCAACTTACCCTCTTGAAAGTATACACACTGATTTTCCCCAAGTGAATCTGTCACCACCTAGCTTGTTCTACAGATAGGAATTGTGGGTAGGCAATTCTGGTGCTGGCAGTCACCAGCCCTTGAGTGCCCCAAGGCATAGGAACTAGACGGGCAGACCCAGAAGTTTATGGCTTCAACCCTAGAGAGCTGGAAACTCTAGGTCTTTTAAGTCTTAGGATTCTGGATCCTGGTGTTTAAGTTGAAGGCTTAGCTCTGCTGTGTGCCTTTAAGCATTTGGCAGCTGTTAGAATCCTTCACTCCAATAGCCATGAGCAACAGCATCACAAAGTGGGGGCGAGCAGCCCTTGTCAGCCGTGGCTCTCACCGTGGCCACTGTTACAGCTCTCAGACCTAGTGTGTCTGAGGTGCTTGGCCCTTAAGACTCTTGGTGTTTAAGCTTGGAAGCTTTTTTGAATGGTCAGTGTGTAGGGCCTACAGGTCTTCCTTTTCAGCTCTGCGCTAACTTTGTCCTCTCTGCCCCCTACTTCCTGCCCAGGTCACTTATAGGAGGCTTTAGCTGCCCTTTCACTGCTGCCACCGCTGCTGCTCAGCCTGCTCTCTTAGTAATACCAAAGCAGGAGAGGAAAGGATGCTCGAGCTAGGTGTGTTGGTACATGCCTGTAATCCCAGCACTTGGGACGTAGAGGCAGAAGGACCAGGAGTTTAAGATCATTCTCGTGAATCTGAGGCCAGCATGGACTACATGAGTCATTGTGTCAGAGAACAACACCGGAGACTGCCTACAGGAAGCCCCTGTTGGACTAGTGTTGGTTGTAGCACTAGGGTGCCACACAGAAAGCCTGCTCTGCTTGCTTGTTTAGGCAGAAAAGAGGTTGTGGCAGGTATAGTTGTTAGTTACAGGCCTTCTCTGGCCACCAGGAGAGGAGCTCACCAACTGGCCTGACTTCTAGACCTCACCCAAGCTCACTGAGAAAACTCACTGTTTGATGTAACAGACACAGTCCTTCTGGGAGCCGGAGTGGTTGCACCAAGCGGCTGTGATTGCAGTGCAGCAGCCACCTCGGGAGGATAGTCTGAGGGAGGCAGACTGCCATAAACAGGGTCGGGTTGGCCGCTTGGTTGATAGCATTCTCAAGCCAGCTGGGTACCAGGAAAGGGACCGACAGCTGTCAATTAGGGAATCCGAGCACCCTGGTCCCGGCATCTTAGCTTGTTTAAAGGAAAAGTAAACACTGAAGAGGTGCGTACGATAAAGGCCTTAGTGTGACGTCAGTGGTGATCTAAGTCAAATACTTTGAGAAAGGTTAGATTATTTTATCTGTCTCAAATGAGTCTTCACCACCACCACCATTATTTTGAGACAAAGTCTCTTGTAGCTCAGGCTGGCCTTGAACTTGCTGAGTTGTTGGTGTGACCTGAGACCTGCTTCCGCTTCCTGAGTCCTGAGATTCTAACGGTCAGGCATGCACACCACCTGATTCACATGGTCCTGGGTGTGAACACGGGCTCTGCATGGCAGGCAGTGGAGCTCCATTTACAGCTGTATTAAAGAGGTTTGTTTCGTTTTTAATGGTGTTGCAGGATATTTAAAAAATTTATTTTTACTGTATGACGTGTTTGCCTATATATGTATATATATTACCTTGTATATGACTGGTGCCCGAGGAGGACAGAAGAGGACATTGGATCCTCTGGAACTGGAGTGACAGACAGATGGTCATAAGCAGATGTGTAAGTGCTGTGAGTGGAACCCAGATCTTTTGGACGAGTAGCTAGTATTTTAACTGCTGAGACATCTCTATAGTCCCACATCATTAATTTTTATTTATTTGATAAGCGAGCTATGCCATTTTCTTTTCAATTTGTTTAATTGCTCGAGAATATCTCTTTTTTTGAGTATATCTTTTACATTACCTGTTTAAGTTTATTCTGTAAAATTGGTTTACATAATTTTTTCTTACATAGTAGTCTGTTTCTTAGTCTTTTTTCTCACTCACTGACTATAGAATTCATGTCATAAAGTCTCCTCGTACCCTCATTTCATTCAGTCAAAATGTAGACTTTTGAAAATGATATGAAGGATAACCCACAAGAAATTTCTCCCTGGAGGCCATCCTCCCCTACGTCTTAAGTTCAAGGCCACACTGTGCTACAGGAGACCCAGGGTCAAGAAAAAGTATTGTTAAATCAGCAGCAGAGGCAGAGGGTAAGTCAGTCAGTCCTTAGGAAGGCACGCACTTGCTTCTAGATTCTGAAGTGTTTTCAAAGTTGATTATAGAGTCCTTACCACAGTACACCCTTGTGAGGAAGAGTTGTGCGTTCAGATCAATCTAACATGGTGACTGTGGAAAGAGAAACCACCCCTGCCACTAATCCTCCACCTGCAGAAGAGGAAAACACAGCCTAATCAGGAGGTTGCTGACCCAGAGCACTGTATTAGCCACCCTCTATAGAACAGGTGGGCACAGTGGGTTTTTAAAAATGATAAAAGCAAAACTTGGCAAGCAAACCTTCCATTGATCTTTAAGTGTGATTGTTGAAGACTTTGGGCTCTAAGCAACCAATATCCAGTTGTCTAGTAATTTAATGCCTGGCTGTGACTCCTCACTTTTTAAGGGTGGTATTGAGCCTATGTGGGAAGACGAGAAAAACACACGGGGAAGACGGTGGCTAATTACATTGAACAAGCAGCAGAGAGAAGCGACCTTGATCGCTTTTGGTAGAGACACTGCCGTTCCTTATTAGAGAATCCTCTGATGACTGCAGTGATGACGTGTGTGGAGCTGTTGTCAGTGTTGGAGGTAAAGGTGGTAAGATAGCAATATGGACGACTGGATGTGAAAACATGATGCAGTCACACACAGGGAGGGTATACAAGGAAAGGTCAGGACTTCCTCCGAAGATAGTGATTATCAGTCCCACGCAGACACAGCTACAAAGAGCGGCTCCACCACTAAAAATAGGTTTGTTTAAGAGGACACCACCTTCTGAGTTCTCCCGGGAGACTGCGTCACGCAATGGAGATTGGGAGCTGAAGCAAAGCCTCATCAACGCAGAGTGGACTGCACTGGAGTTGACTCCGAGTGCTGCTAAGACGTAAGAGAAGCCTGGTTCGTCTTTGTCTTCTGTGTCCATCCTCCTCCCCCACCCTCAATCTCTGCTCGTGTGTCCACTATCCCAATCAAAGAATTACAGTATAGCTCACCCCAGCACCCCAGATGTGCTCCTGCCTGCTCTGTAACAGCCGGGTAGAATTCCATGGCACACACACCTGCCTTTCCACGGTATTCGGGAAAGAACCGGCATTTCTGTCACCTTAGCAGGAGAAGATCTGGGTTTGTTCCACTCCACGCAGGAGCGGATTTGCTGGTGTGAGAGTCTGAGTACAGCTTTCTCGCAACCTTCTGTTTCCTGTCACAGCATTGTCCTTGCTGTCTTCTTGCTGATGGCTGCTAGATGTTAGTTTATTTGCTTCTCTCCTTGATAACATTAGTGATTCTGATTTCAATTTTTCATTTGCTTTGCTTTTTTTTTTCCTCATGTAACATTGGTGAAGGATCCAGGAATATGACAGAAAGGTGGAATAAACATTAATTTATGCAAAAAAGAGAAATTTCTCTCCCCTTTTGTTTTTGATATGTGTCTGGCTGTAGTCTAGGATCCTCTTGAACTCCTTGTGAATTATACACTGGCCTTGAATTTATTATGATGCTCCTGTACAGCATCCCTAGTGCTGGCTTAACAGTGAGCCCTCACTGGACCTCACAATGCCACACCCCTTTTTTCAGAACTATTTGAGTTATTCCAGGTGGAGCAGATGTGAACTAGATATTTTAGATATGAAAAGCATGTGTTGTATACCCCAAGTCTGATTTTACTTCCTTCCCTCACTAATTTGAAAGGAAACGACTTTGCATGGCTGGCTTGTCTCTTCCTTTGCTTGGGCCTTCAGAACCGGGCAGCTAGAACTGTGTTGGAGTGGGAAAGTGCCCTCGCTCCTTACTGTGTACTGGCAGATTGTCGGTTTACCTAAGTTGCTGCAGGGACCTTCGGGGTACCTGGAGATGTGCAGGGAGCATCGTGAGTCTTTCCAGGCCTCCTGTTAGTGATGATGGAACTGAGGCGTAGTCTCGGGCCTGCTCTGCCCCACAACCTGACAGCAGTGTCTGATTTGCATTCTGTTGCGGGTTCATCAGATGACCCAAGACAGGAGTTGGCCAGGCAGTGATCTGCTCCAGGTTTATCAGTTGTGCCACAGCAGTTCCTCGGGTGTCCTGATGGTGGTGCTGCGGTGCTGCTCAAGGAACTCTGGCCAGAGAACTTGTCCTTAGAAGGGGGTTGAGATCTGGAGCCTCCTCAATTGTGGTGTGCCAGAAGTGTGGCCCAGACAGGTTCCCATTCTAGAAGTGGTTATTAGTGCCTCAGTCACTTGTCTGTGACCTAAACCTTTCCCCACAAGGTGTTTCCAGATGTGCTTTGCTGATTCAGAGGGGCAGAAGAATACCTGCGCGTGGCACTCGTATAGAGATTCAGACTAGGGTGGTCTGTCCGAAGTTCACACCACAGGGACCTAGGCAGAGGGGCTGATGCTGGGGTAGTAGCCCTGTAGATGTGCTTTAGCTCAAACCCCAAGCCATTCAACAAGTGCACAGTGTCCCCTGCATAAGCGAGGTGTGAGGACGCAGTTCTGTGGCAATGTGTACTTTCTAGCAGAGCATTGATAACGAGTGTCAAAAAAGCAAGTCTTGGAAGGGGAGACCTGCTCTGTGGCAGGAGCTGGCCCATGGAATGCAGGTGGTTGACATACAAGGACTGGGTGAAAGCACTTGTCCAGCTTTGGACATGTGTGAGGCATTAGGTGTGAGGGGAGCTAGGGCTGAAAGGCTCCACATGGGGGATCCCTCACTGAAGGCACTGCCGGGGCAGTCTAGAATGGAGAAGGGGACACCAAAGAGGACATAGTAAATTCTTGCCCTCAGCTGTTCCTTGTGGGCCACAGTAAATGATCTGTAGAGTCCTCTACAGTCTTCTCGCCTCAGTTCCTCTCACACCCTTTCCTTGTTCATTTTCAGTGGTGCTTTCAAGGCAGTTCACAGGGATTTCTCTGGATTGTTTGCCGTGTTCCTGTACCTTCTGAGCCCACTCGATTTATGTGAGACAGGGTCTCACATAGCCAAGGCTGGCTTTGACTTGCTCCGTAGCCAGTGCTACCCTTGAATTCCTGATCGTCCCAGCTGCTGAGATGACAGGCTTCGCCAGAGTGCCTAGCCAATCTCTCCCACTTCTGTTTTAAAAAGCCACTGTCCAGAGACAGCTTTATTGCTTTGTAATCCTTCATCCTCTCAAGCATCTTCTGAATGTTATTCCTTCCTGTTCTATATTTCACCTCCCCTTCCTGACAGTCGGTATGTGGTAGGCAGTGTGCAGTTTAAACATGTAATTCTAGCATCCTAGGATCTGTCATCTCCATTCTTCTACTTCTCTCTGTGTGTCAGGCCTCAGCTCCCTGCCAGTTGTGCCTGTAGTGATGTCACCTATCCCCAGCCTCCCTTTTTGTTTCCCAAGGGCATGCTTTATATCTCAAGGGTCTATCCTGGGCCCCTGATGACACCCTGGTCCTGATCTCAAGATTGTCACCTGTGGTCTGCCATCAGGCACTAACAGAGATCTTACATTTGAGGCTCCTCATTTGAGGTCCCTCCGCTTCACAAGTTCCTTTTGACTTCCTTCACAGTTACCTTTTGACTCATCCTCCTCCCTCAGTTTCTCCGGTGTTCTTTCCTGCCATGTCCTCTGGCCCTCATTAGCATCCCCAGCCCAGTGCCTTCTGTTGTTACTTTATTGAGATCTGTTTCTTCCTTCTCTCCCTCCTGGGGCCAGATCAGTTGTTTGGGGTCAGTGGTAAGGCTTCAGTGATGGATTCTCTCCAAATCCTGCTTTCCTCTTCACTGGTCCAGCTGTCTGGAGGAAAAGCTTCTCATCTGAGGAAGAATCGCCTACCCATGAGAAGAGGCAGCATAACTTTAGTTCATGGTTTTATGGTGAAGTTACCATTGATTATTGATTATAGCATAAATGCTAAGAGAAGGCAGGAAGTGTAAAATGCTCTGTAGTGAATACAGCTGGTGGGAATGAGGAACGGTTTCATTATTTAAAGGGGGACCCAGGGGCTGCAGGATTGTTCCCCACTGCCGTGTCCCCATGGCCCTCACTACCACCCCTGGTCTCTGGGGTAAAAAGCTCTCGGCTGCAAAGCCATGGCAGGACGAGGACCTAGCAAGGAGCACCTGGCTTGCTGCACCTTGAGGACATGAGCACACACGAGTGAGAAAGCAGACCTGGCGTGGCAGGCAGCATGTGCCAGCTGTGCCTTCATGTCCTCCCGGAGGAGGTGGCCATTCTAGAGACCAAGGGATTGTGTGGTCACAGGGCACCCATGCCGTCTGGGGCTCTGCATGCAGTTTGCCATGGTGTCTGTTTCATCTCACTTTCCCTTCTATTTCTAGTTTCACAGAATTCTGTGGCTCTAAGCCAGCCTGCCCATCCTTTGTCCTTCCCATGTCCTACCAGTCCCTTGTTTTCAATGAGAGCCCTCGGTGGAAGGTGCCCGCCTCTGCTGTGTGCACGATCTAGGGCCCCAGCCTTGTGGAGGGCATGGGGAGCATGCAGGACCTCCTGGGTTTCCACTTGTTTCTAAGGACCCTGCAGCACAAGCTTCTCTCTCTCCCCACCCCTCCTCAGCCCTAAAACTCTGATGCACTCATGCTCCTTTCTCTGCCGTCTTTGGGCAAGTTCCTCTCAAGCTTTGTGCTTCTGCCCTGGAACCATCTGTCATCTCTTGAGCTGAAAGCCGGGCAGCCTTGTGTCGCGAAGGTCCTCCAAGATAAATCCCCATAGTGTCTTACTCTTTCCCAGTGTGGCCCTTAGCACTTACAGCCTCCTCCTCTTGCCTCTGGTCATCCATGCCACTGACCATTTGTATCTGCAGGGACTCACTCTTTCCCTCTTAAGAACAAAATGGCTCTATGGGCATGGTAGAGCATACGTGTCATCCCAGCACTTGAGAGACGTGCAGGATGATGTGGAGTTCAAGGCCTGCCCAGTCTGCTCAGCAAGAAGCTATCCTGGTTCAAACAACAATAAGATTCAGCAAACGAATCCTAAACCAAAACAGAGTCTACCTGGGAGAACGTCTGTCTGCCCACCGCCGCCTCAGCTACCTGCCCATCCTTACTACCCAGGACGGCCCCTGACTCTTGTGCTGCCTCACACAGTTTGGTATGGCTTTGCAATCGGTGTTGTCTTAGGACAGGGACAGAGACAGCTGTGGAGCTCAGTAAGGCCCAGACGGTACCAAGAGCACGTGCTAGGACACAGGCATCAACAGTGAAGGCAGGTGAGGCTCGCTCGAGCCTGTGTAGCTGAGGGTAACACTGAACCTAAGCTTCAGCCCCAGCCCCTCAAGTGGCATTTTTATTAAATGTTGCCCTAAACATGACACAAGAATGTGACAAATGGAGGAATAGAACATGTGACACCAGGAAGAAAGAATCAGATAAAGTCAGAACTTGGAAAATTCTGTGAAACCAGATACCATGTCGTGAAAGAAGTGGTACGTGCTGTTGTTTCAGACGGGGATGTGTAACCAGCAATAGTTTTGAATCCAGACTGGATCCCACATGAAAAGCAACCAGCCCCCTTTCTCTCCACCAACCGTCACCAAACCAAAAGCCATAAGACATACCCTGAGAGCCATCACTGTTGAAGACGAGAACCAGAAAGTAAAGGGTGCCACGTGGTCTGAGAGGACCATACTGGTTGCTTACGGTGGTTATTGCCAGATGATGTCCACGTATAAATATATTCAAGCTTTGGTTGCCGAGTGGAATAGTGCTGTTCAGAGACCTGGTCACGACTGCAGGTGGCTAGACGTGCTCCATCCTATCCCATGTGCAGAACGTGAGGCACTGGGTTCTCTGGGTATCTATGGACATTGAGTTTGTTCTCCAGAGTCAGGAGTTATGCGTGGAACAGTGACAAGGTCTCAGGAAATGTGCTGCTCTAACCAGGGCCCTTCCTATATCACATATCTGGTGCCTCAGTCTCTGTTCTGTTGCTGGGAAGAGACACAATGACCAAGGCTTGCTGAAAGTTTCAGAGGATTAGTCCACGATCATCATGGCAGGGAGCATGGTGGCAGGTGGGCAGGCATGGCACTGGGACAGTAACTAGGAGCTTATATCTGGATCAGCAGGCAGGAGGCAGAGTAAGACTGGGCCTAGCATAGGCGTTTGGAACCTCAAGGCCCAGTAACACCTCCTCCAACAAGGCTATACCTCCTAATCCTTCCTAAACAGCCCGCCAAGTGGGGACCAAGTATTCAGACCAGAGCCCATGGGAGCCATTCTCTTTCAAACCACCTGAGTTCTTGCTCTAGGCCGTGAGAGGTGTCTTGGCATGGCAGAGGAAAGCCTTTTGGGCTCCTGAGGTGGAATCGCAGTTCCCACAGTGCTTGAGAGCCTGCTGCCAGTGGCGAGTGTTTGCCCTTTGTGTGCCAACCTTTTTCAAACAGCCTGTGTTCTCAGAGCTTTGGAATCACCGGCTCTATTTTATTTTAGGAACACCTGAAAATCAACCGGTAGAAATGGGGTTTGTGCCAGTTCTGGCTTTCCCCCATCCAAATTGCACATTTACTGAAGATTGCTATCCCTCTAATTTCCACGGAACATGAGATTACCGGCCACAATCAAGGGTGCTGTACAGCTTTTGTATCTTCAGTGTAGCTCTGATTTGGAGGTTTCTGGCAAATTGCGTTTTCACTGTGCTGGACTGGCAAGAGCTCTGTCCATTTTCCCCCTTCCTTGGCATGCAGATGTCAGAAATACTGAAGCAGGGAAATGTGATTTGGAACTGCTGCGCTCATTGGCCCTCGCGGTTTCTATGTGTCTTACTGACTTCCGCAGCACTCCCTTCATAAAGACACAGCTGTACGATAATGGTGCCTGGCATCCTTGTGGCCATAGCGCCAGCGTGTGTTCAGGCTATGAGGGAACTTGGCCTTCTACACAGACAAGGCCATCTTGAGGATGGCGAAGATCAGAAGACACAGCCTGAGTTCTGGGCCTTGAGAACTGCACCTTCAAGAACAGCCATGGACCATACAGTGCCCCAAACATTTTGGAAACCCCTCCCTCTCCTGGCACTCAGGCAGGGCCCTGCGGGTCGGAGAGTATTCTGGGCTGGAGCATAACAGGAACTTTTCAGCTTTTGCTTCTGTCAGAGAGAGGTGGGATGCAGGTGTGCGACGGCCCAACTACCTGACGGCCTCAAACCATCCGCACATGCTGTGCCCAGGTGCATGGGAAGCGAGGCTAGCACGGGGAGTCAGCCTGCTGCACTCCGGCTTCCTCTGCATCCAGGTTTCTGAGGGAGCGCGGGCTCTGCCACGTTGCAGATTAGCACATCCCAGGGCTGAAGTCTGGAGTCAGCTGCTGACACCTGGGCCCCTTATCCTTGTTGATACCCCTTTCCTCTCATCTCAGAACCATCCTTTCAGTATGTGGGACAGGGACTTCAGCAGCAGGCATGCATGACTGCCAATTGCCTCTACCTGTGGAGCAGCAACTCAAAAGTGCTTGAGAGAAAGGAAGCGAATTGTGAGTTTCCGGGGATCTGTCTGTCTGTCTGTCTTTCTTTCTTTCTTTCTTTCTTTCTTTCTTTCTTTCTTTCTTTCTTTCTTTCTTTCTTTCTTTCTTAAGATTTATTTTATGTATGTGAGTACTCTGTGGATGTCTTTCTTCAGACACACCAGAAGAGGGCATCAGATCCCATTACAGATGGATGTGAGCTACCACGTGGTTACTGGGATTTGAACTCAGGACCTCGGGAAGAGCAGTCAGTGCTGTTAACCGCTGAGCCATCTCTCCAGCCCGAGTTTTGTTTTTCTCTTAAGACAGACTTTCATGAATCTCAGCCTAGTCTTGAGCTTTTCATCCTCCTGAGTTCTAAGACTACAGGTGTATATTACTATACCCAGTTTCTGTGGTGCTGGACGTTAAACCCAATGCGTTACGGAGGCTAGATAAACCCGTCTACCGACTGAGCTGTATCCACAGCTTCCAAGTGAATTCCTGGATTGCCCTTGAATAAGCTTAGAGGCACACACTCTTATCCACAGTGACCACGGAAGCAGGGAGAACAGCCACTTAACATCTACAAAGCCACAGACGTTTCAGAATTGCTTTCCCTGGGGCTAAGCCTATTCTGACCTGAACTGCTCATGGATTGCCCACGGAGAATACGGTGAGGTGGGCCAACCACATCTGCCTAGGCAGGCAGGTAGAGGATGGGTCTATGTTATTTAAGCTGCTGCTTCATTTTGTGGGAGTTTTTTAGTTTGTTTTGGTTTGTTTGATGATGATGATGTTGTTTTCAAGACAAAGTATCACTATGTATGTCCTGGAACTCACTGTGTAGACCAGGCTAGCCTTGAACTCACAGAGATCTGCTTGCCTCTACCTCCCAAGCGCTGGGATTAGAGGTGTGTGCCACTGTGCTCAGCCATTTTGTGTTTTTAAGCACCGCCAACTCATATGTCCCTGTAACACAAACCCTGCCCTTTATTGTTGTGTATTAGGTTCCTGCTTAGAGGGTAACTTTATTTTCAAGTTCTAAATGGCAGCTTCTAGAGGATATCCACTCATCCTTCCAACAAATACTTGTAGGTCAGCAGTTCTGTAGCAGGGGCTCGAGTGGGTGCGAGGGCCGGGGCACCGAGGTGAAGCAGGTAAGGGTGCCTCGCAGTGCAGCCTGCTCCTTAGTGACGCGGTGGGAGCTCCGCCACCCTCCTGGTACAAGTACAAAAGCTATATGCAGATTAGCCGTATGAAAGGGAAAGGGTATTTTAACCAAATTATTTTAATTCTAGGTAAAACTAAAATTGAGGAATTTACATCATAATCTAAGCACCACAGTTCCTAGCCATATGTCACAGTAACACAAACATTGCTAAAAAGTGGGTGCCGGTGCGTGGTGTTCCTTGGTGAACTTTTTCTGGCTTCTGTAATTAGTCTTATAAGTCACCAGCCTGTCCTCACTAGTTGTCACCCCTTTCCTTTCCATTACAATTTACATTTAACGTACATCCCTCCTGCCACTCTTGGCCACTGCTGCCTCCAGTCTGCACTAGGAAACCATTTCACGAGCAAAAACTATAATAAACGACTCTCAAATAGATATAATAGTTTTGCTTTTGTGTTGAGACCTGTGAATTCCTCATGATGAGCCGAATAGGAATGTGTCGCTTTTTTTGGCAGCAAGCATATTAGACTTTCATTTTATATCTGACTTGAAGAGAAACATTGGAAAATTTTGTTCCGTGTCTTAAGCAATATGATGAATGTCACCTGGCTGACATTCTGAGTAATAATTCTTTGACATCCTCATACATTTCGTTAATACTTTTTTCTCACCAGTTCCACCTTATTCTTTTAATACCTAATAGAAACTTTCATTTACAAGTCATTTTTGTTATAAAGAAGAAAAGTCACACCACCCTGCTATCTTGAATGACCAGAGCTGAACCTTGAAGAGATGGTTCTCTTCTACCTGTAATCCAGCTGCACGTCATGGCTGTGATAGATGAAGGTATTCTTCTGTTTACAATGACACAAGAAGGGTCACTGTTCTCATCTGAAGGACAGTAGAAGGAACACAAAACAGCGCTGTCAGATGAGCTCACATTTTAATATAGTTTTAAGGAGGCTGGAAGCATCCAGTGCTTGGGTGCATTCCCCTGAGAGCTGGCGGTTGGAAGCTTGGTCTTCATTGGAGCATGTGGTGCGGTGTAGCCCTTGAGAGGTGTGACATAGAGAAAGGTGACCAGAGCCCAGGGGCGTTGATGCTGCTCTCCTGGGAATCCTGTGCTAATCCGTTGTGAGCCTGGCCTTCCCTGAGTCCCTCCATGTGCTTCCTCCTCTCTCCTGCACACACGCTCATTGTTGGGATGCGCCAAGAAAGGCCTTCCCAGAAGTGACCTCCGAAACTGTGAGCTAAATAAAACTCTTCTTTATAAGTTCCCCAACCTTAGGTGTTCTGTTATAGCAACAGAGAGCAGTCCAAGGCAAAGGAGTTGGAATCTTCTTTACTGATAGTATGAGGTATAGACCTGGATTGAGTAAAACCAAATGGTTCTTTTTAGCTAGGGTGACTGTCCCTACCTAAATGCATGTTTAACAGTTCCTTCACGCTAGACTCCATCTTTCTTGGAGTTCTGCTTTTCAACAGCTATATAGACTGCACCACTCTATAACTGAGAGGCCGTAACCGGGATTTGGGGGATAATTTCTCTTAAAATACATACGTTCGGTTTCCTGACTAATGCGTGCTTCATTCACTGCCACGCTCAGAAGTGGCTCAGACCGCTTCTCTGAAGAGCTGTGCACTGGGACGGTTTGACACAAAGCACTTGACTTTCCGCTGACAGTCAGTATGTGAACTGCAGGGGTAAGTGCACGAGCGCATTTATGGTGCGGCTACTTTAAAGGACACTCTGTACTGTGACACTGAGTGTGCTCTGTTTATAAAAACTCATAGCAGAGTAGATATCAAAACACCGGAACAACACTAAGATTGTTAGTTTTCTTCTTGAATTTTTTACCCAACGAAGAGTAGTAAACGACTATCTCAATCTCTCTTCCCCCTCTCCCCTTCTCCTCTCCCTCACCCACCCCCTCTCTCCCTGACCCCTCACTTTTGAAGGGAATTCTTAGTTTCTAACCAGGAAGCAGTGGGGTGTTATTCTACAGAGCAGCCAGGCTTGGGTGCTGGGCTGGAGCCACACTCTAGAGTGGTTCCACTCTGCCATGAATTAGGCCTTAGAGCTCTCACTAGTCAACCCTAGGCACGCTCTGTCACTGAGCCCTGCCCTGTCTACCTCTCACAGGTATATGTCGTCCTGTGTGCTGTGTGCAGTGTGTATGTGCAGTCTCTGTGTGCTGTGTGCAGAGTGAATGTGCAGTCTCTGTGTGGTGTGTGCAGTGTGTATGTGCAGTCTCTGTGTGGTGTGTGCAGTGTGTATGTGCAGTCTCTGTGTGCTGTGTGCAGTGTGTATGTGCAGTCTCTGTGTGGTGTGTGCAGTGTGTATGTGCAGTCTCTGTGTGGTGTGTGCAGTGTGTATGTGCAGTCTCATGAACATATCTGGAGGCCAGAGGTCAACATCAGGTGTTTCCCTCTATGCTTTTCTCATTTCAGTTTTTAAAAATTCACTTTTTTATTAAAAAAATTGAAATAAAACTTTTCTTTCATTTACCAAATTAACCAGACCCAAAGTCTGCCACCTTGGTTTTTGAGACAAGGTCTCTCGCAAAACCTGGCACTCATGGATCAACTAGGCTGACTGGCCAGTGAACTCCAAGGCTATGCCCATCCCCTTAGCCACACCCCGGCACTGGGGCCATGCCGGTATGTCCCCACATCTGGATTTGCACGAGGTGCTGGGATCTGAATGCGCCCTCATGCTTGTCATTGGGCACTTGACTGAGTCACCCCTGAGTGTCAGGCCAACCACTTAGCCCAAAAGGATCTAGCGTTGGACTCTGGACCGGAGCCTGGCTCAGGGTCTTCTGGTTGGGCCACACATTAGTTGTGTCTCTCTGTCAAGAGGTTTAAAGCTTTAGTTCTTCACAATGGTGAGTCCTTATGTGTTGTAAGGTGTGGGAGGCTCCCTATTCTTTCGCATGCACCATTCTCTGAAGAAACAAGTTCTATTCTCCAGTGGCCCTCTTGCCAGCGATCGCGTGACTGTATCCATCTCTAGCCTTTCTCACCTGTACACTAAGGCGTGTCTGTTTTTAGGCTGTTTTAGATATTTGTTAAATATACATTATATATATATATAAAAGTCAGGAAATGGGAGGCCACTGGTTTGTTTTCTTCTGTGAGGTTCTTGTTAGTCTTTTTAGATTCCTATTTCTACAAAAAAATAAAGCAAGGGGAAGAGGAGAGAGGATGGAAGGAGAGAGGGAGGTAGAGGGAGGGAGGGTGGAAAGAGGGAAGGGAGGTGGGGGAGAGAGAGAGAGAGAGAGAGAGAGAGAGAGAGAGAGAGAGAGAGAGAGAGTATGAGATTCTATTTTTTTAAAATACCGTGAGAATTTTCAGGGGCCCTGTTAACTGTAAGTTGTTTTGACTGTTGTAATTTAAAAATTACTGTATCTTATAATCCATGAACATGAGGCTTCTTTCTATCTATAATTTCTTGATTCCCATTGACAATATCTTACAGTTTTTAGTGTATGAGTCTTCACCTCCTTGGATAAATTTATTCTAAGTATTTTATCTTAGATAAGAGTATCATCTCTGATGATGTTGATAGTGAAATCTTTTTTTAATTTCCTTTTTGGGGTCTTTATTGTGGGTTTGTAGAAATGCAACTGATTTTGTATCCTATATATATATATTTTTTTTGTTCTTTTTTTCGGAGCTGGGGACCGAACCCAGGGCCTTGCGCTTCCTAAGTAAGCGCTCTACCGCTGAGCTAAATCCCCAGCCCGTATCCTATATTTTTAAAAAGATTTATTTTATGTAAATGAGATAATTTATTTTACACACACACGTGCACACGCACACACACGCGCGCACACACACACACACACACACACACACACACTATGTATATGATTACCCTGTCCCACACACCAGAAGAGGGCATCGGATCCCATTACAGATGGTTGTGAGCCACCATGTGGTTCTCAGGACCTCTAGAAGAGCAGTCAGTTCTTAACCACTGAGCCATCTCTGCAGCCCTACTTTGTTATTTTTATTATTGTATTTTTATGTATGGGTTTGTGTCGAGGTCTGGGTATGTACATGTGAGTGCAGGTACCCACTGAGGCCAGGAGAAGGCGTCAGATCTCTAGGAACTGATGTATCACCCAACTTGGGTGCTGGGAACCAAACTCTGGAAGAGCACCAAGCGCCTCCAACCACTGAGCATCCCCCCAGCCCTGCGCCTGTATTCTTTTACTATTTGTAACTGAACGTTTTCCATACAGTACATTTTGACTACAGGTTCACCTTCCCCAGCTCCTCCCCAACTCCCTACCCACGCAACTGCATGCCTTTTCTCTCTCTTTAAAAGAAACAGTTAGAAACATACATATAACCAGAGAGTGAACAACCAGAAAGAGAGAACACCCCAGCCCCCAGAAACTAATACCAAAACATATAAACAAAGACTGATAAGAAAAAAAATGCTCGAACAAAGCAAAATGAGACAAAAAGCCTACAAAGTATCTCTGAGTTCCTTTTATGCCGGCCAGTTGCTCGGAGTAGGCCCTCCCCGTTGCCAGTGGGTAGCAAGGACATATAGCTTCTTGGTTAGGTCCGGGAGCCCATGTCCACTTCCCCGCTTGGCACTAGGACCCCGTCTAGCTTGATCTTGTGTGCTGCTACAGTCTGAGCTTCTGTGGGCATCAGCCCCGTTGTGTCTGGAAGACACTGTATCTTTGGAGTAATCCGAGCACCTCTGGCTCTTAGAATCTTCCCAGCACCTCTTCCACCGAGACCCCCTGAGCCGTGAGGGGAGGGGTTTGACGAGGACCCTCATCTCAGTTAGTACCGCGTGGTCCACAGTCGTGGGTCCCTGTCAGTTCCCACTGCTGCAAGAGGAGTGTTCTCCAGTGATGGCTTAAGGAGGAACAATCTGGGTCCCACCCTGCTCTCAGTTCTAAAGTTCCTTTTTGAGGCGCTCATTGTGAATTTGCAGGAATGCAAGTGATTTTTGAGTGTTGGTTTTGTGTCCTGTATTTTCTTAAATTCAGTTTTTAGCTTTAAAAAGTTTTTCTTTTGAGAAGAATCTTTAGAATTTTCTCCATATAAGACCATGCTGTTTGAATAGAAATCATCAGATTCTTCCTTTTCATATGGTACCTTGGAAATTTCATTTCTCTCTGCCCGATTTCTCTAAAATTTCAACTACTCTATCGAATAGAAGCAGCCAAGGTCAATGTTCTTGTCTTGTTATTGGTTTGAGATGGAAAAAATTTCAATCTTTCACCATTGAGTTTGATGATAGCTGTGGGTTCTTTTAAATATGACCTTTGTAATTTTGAGAACATTTCTTTCTAGTCTAATTTATTGAGTTTATTTACTAAAATGTGCTGAGTTCCTGAGAAGTGTTTCCTGTGCCAGTTGAGATAATTGTGAGTTTTTCTCCCTTTATAATGTGTGTTATACTGATTGATTGTCCAAGGGCAAATCACACTTGGCCCTGACATATTGTCCCTTCCATATAATGCTGAATTATCACCATTATTTTATTATTGTTATTATTGTTATTATTATTATTATTGTTATTATTGAATGTCTCTCTGTGTGCCATATGTATATACATATGGGCTTGTGCAGAAGCCAGATGTGTCCCATCACTTGTGCCTGTCATTCTCAGTCCCTTGGGAAAAGGCCTGTCACTCAAGCTGAAGCTAGACTGGTGACTAGCAAGCCCAGTGATCCCCCTGCCTCACCTTCCTTCCCTCAGTCAGTTCTGGGGTTACAGGTGTATGCGCAGTCATGCAAAACATTTTAAAAGGGGGATTCATCACCAACTTCTTTTAAATTTAAAAGAATTTTATATATGTATTCAATGTATTTTTATCATTCAATGCCTGTATTACCCCCCTTCCACTTCTCCTGGACGTCCCCAATACATCCTCCTCACAACTTCATGTCCTCTTCCTTCTCTTCCTCCTCCCCTTTTCCTCCTCCTCCTCCCCCCTCCTTCTCCCCGACCCTTTTATCATAAGCCACAGAGTCCAAATAGTGCTGCTTATATGCACATGAGTCTGGGACCCTCCACTGGAGAATGGGCAGCCTACAAGTGCCATGCCTGACTCACCTTCATGGGTTCTGGGGACTCAAGCTCAAGCGCTAATGTTTGCACAGCAAGAATCCTCACCTGCTGAGCTATGCCCGAGACCCCGTGCTGCTGAGTCTGATTTGCTAAATTTCGTTGAGGATTTTGCAGCATCCTAAGACACGCTCTTGGTCTCTATTTTTTCAAGATATCTTCACCTGGCATTGGCTTTGGTTTTGGAGGAGTGGCTCCTTCATAGAATGACTGAGTTAGGAAAAGTTACTGAAGTGTTTAGGCCTGGCAGTAATTGTTTAAGTGTTAGGTAGGGGGTCACCAAGAAAGCCATCTGATTATGCACCTCTCTGTGGTGCATAATGATGCCAATTTCTTCCCCCTCCCTCTCTCCCTTCCCTTCTTCTTCCCTTCCTTCCTTCCTTCCTTCCTTCCTTCTCCTTCCATCTTCCTTCCCTTCCCTTCCCCCTTCCTTCCTTCCTTCCCTTCCCCCTTCCTTTTCCTTCCCTCCTTCCTTCTCTTCCTTCCCTTCCCTTCTTCCCTTCCCTGAGACCCCTTTCCTTCCCTTCCTTCCTTCCTTCCTTCCCCCTCCCTTCCCTTTTCCTTCCTTCCCCCCTTCCTTTCCTTCCTTCCCTCTTCCCTTCCCCTTCTCCCTTCCTTTTCCTTCCTTCCCCCTTCCTTTTCCTTCCTAAAGTTCCTTTTCCTTCCCATTCCCTTCCTTCCTTCCTTCTTCCCTTCCTTCCTTCCTTCCTTGATTTTGAGTCCTTTTTCCCTTCCTTCCTTTATTTTCCTTCCTTCCTTCCCTTTCCTTCCCTCCTCTTCCTTCCTTCCCTTTCTTTCTTCTTTCCCTTCTCGTCCTTCCTTCCCATTCTTCTTTCTTTCCCTTCCTTCCTTCCTTCCTTCCATTTCCCTTCCTTTCCCTTCCCTTCCCCTTCCTTTTCCTTCCCTTTTCCTCCTTTTCCCTTCCTTCCCTTCCCTTTTCCTTCCTTTTCCTTCCAATGTTCCTTCCTTCCTTGTTATTGGTTTCCTTCCCTTCCTTCCCTTTGAGTTTCCCTTCCTTCTCCTTTTTCCCTTCCCTCTCCCTTCTAATTCCTTCTCCCTTCCTTCCTAGTCCTCCTTCCTTCCTTCCTTCCCTTCCCTTCTCCTTCCTTCCTTTCCTTCCCTCCTTGAGTTTTTCTCCTTCCTTCCTTCCTTCTCCTTCCTTCCTTCCTTCCTTCTTCCTTCCTTCCTTCCCTTCCTTCCCTTCCTTCCTTCCTTCCTTCCTTCTTCCCTTCCTTCCTTCCCTTCCCTTTTATTATTCCCTTCCTTCCTTCCCTTCCCTTATTATTATTATTATCCCCTTCCCTTATTGAATCCCTCCCCCTCCCCTCCCCCCCTCCCCTCCCCTCCTTCCTTCCCCCTTCCCCTTCCAGATGTGTCCCTTCCTTTTCCCTTCCTTCCTTCTCAGTCCCTTCCTTCCCTTCCTTCCTTCTCCCTTCCTTCCCTTCTCCCTTCCCTTCCCTTCTCCCTTCCCCCTTCCCTTCTCCTTCCTTCTCCTTCCTTCCTTCTCCCTTCCCTTCCTTCCCTTCCTTCTCCTTCCCTTCCTTCCCTTCCCTTCCCTTCCTTCCTTCTCCCTTCCTTCTCCTTCCTTCCTTCCCTTCTCCTTCCTTCCTTCCTTCTCCTTCCTTCCTTCTTCCTTCCTTCCTTCTTCCCTTCCTTCTTCCCTTCCCTTCCTTCCCTTCCCTTCCCTTCCCTTCCTTTCCCTTTCCCTTCCCTCCCCTTCCCTTCCTTTCCCTTCTTTCCCTCCCCCTCCCCCTCCCCCCCTCCCCCTCCCCTCCCCCCCCCCCCTCCCTTCCCCTCCCTTCCTTCCCTCCCCTCCCCCTCCCTCCCCTTCCCCTCCCTCCCCCTTCCTTCCCTTCCTTCCCTTCCCTTCCCTTCCTGTGAAACAGGGTCTTGTTCTATAACCCAGGCTGCCTCAGACTGAGATCTACCCTCATGCACTGGGGTTCAGGTTCCCATGGACACTTTTTTTTTTTTTTTTTTTAAGAACAGAACTTGGGGTTGGGGATTTGGCTCAGTGTGGCAGAGCAAGCTTACCAGGAGCGCAAGGTCCTGATTTCCCCCAGCCCCGGGGGAAATAAAAAGAACAGAACTTCCATCTATTTAGGTTGGGACCTAGAGGGTTCAGGAAAGAAATTCATCCAAATTTGCCAAAACAATGGCTGGAGGAGAGGGGAAAGCCACTTCCTTGACTCAGCCTCAGTCTTCAAACAGCACACTGAAACCAGCTGGGCCAGGTTTAAAATTTAATGCTCGTTCAGGCCTGGGTCCCTCATTCCTGCCGCTGTGGGGTCCACTGCTCTGGGGTCAGAGTTTTCTGCTCAAAGGCATGGATGTGCGGGAGCTCTTCGGCTAAGCACTCGTTCACCAGCCGGTGTCTCTGGAGCAGTGGCTTTCCCTCGAACTTAGCCGACACCACCAGGACTCGGAAGCTGGTCGCGCAACGGTTCAGAGTCGTGTCCTCCACCTCCACATGCTCTGCCTCCAGGTCCTGCTGCAGCTTCTCGCGGAGGTAGTCGGCGCTGAGTTCCATGACCACAGCCCGGCGGGGCCACAGCCCAGCGTGAACAGAACCTCGCCTCTGGTCCCGCCACCCCGCCTTCCCTCCCATGGACACTCTTGTCTCAGACTTTATTCTTTAGATGTTGTGTCTCCTTACCTGCTCGTCAGGAGGGACTGCTTTATTAGTTCTGTGGTTGCTTTAATCTAGTTACCTCATTGTGTTGATTCTGTTATTTCCTTTTCCGTGCCACTCACCCTCAGCCTCACTGGGCCTGCCCTTTGGGTAGCCATCACAACAGGGACCTGAAGAGGCTGAGTGAACTCTTCTCTGCTTTTCTTCATCTCTAGGAGGGATGCTTCCCAGGAGGGAGGCAGAAGAGCCCCTGCTCAGGACATGAGCAGAGCAGAGTGTGGAAAGGAAGTGAGGTGCAATAGGCCAGACTCCTCATCCTGTCCTGTGGACCCAACTACGCAGGCACCATGAGCTGGTTGTGCTGTCAGTTGGAGGGTTCCGTAGAGCCTTGCTCATTTGTGAGAGCTGGTTGTATACATCTGAACTGTGGCAGGGAGCAGGAGCCGTGGTGCAGGGAGGTGTCCTCCTGCAGGCACTACACCACATAGGTCTGTCACAGGAAGCAGATTGACCACACTGACATGCTCTGGGCAACGGATCACATCCCCTGCTGTGTCACAGGATGTAGTGTTCCTTTCTTCGTTTTCTTCCTGTTCTGCTTGTCCCTGTAGGACTCCCTCCCACACAAGGCCGGACTTACACAGACACCACTGTGGAACCTCAGCTACATCCTCAAACTGTCGATCGACAGACCAAGTGACCTCAGGTGGCCTTGCTCCTGGCTGGCCTCAAATTCGACTCACTGTCTCCTCCAGGACTTCTGTGGGAATTGCACTAGATGCTCTTTCCAGGTGCAGAAATGCTGAGGAAATGAGGCCCTGCAAACCGAAGGACAAGAATGCTAATGTTGTCTGGCCAGCTCCCACCCTGGTGCCTTCCCACAGCTCCGGGAGGGCCGTGTGCTTGGCAGAGATGGAGCTTCCTGCCTGATTCTCTTAGATTCCTCTCTCTCTCTCTCTCTCTCTCTCTCTCTCTCTCTCTCTCTCTCTGCCTCTGTCGTTTTTGTTTGTTTTCAGACGGACATCTCACTCTGTAGCTCTGGCTGTTCTGGAGCTCACTACGTAGACTTGGTTAGCCTTAAACTCACAGAGCTCTGCCTGCTTCTGGCTCCTGAGTACTGGGATTAAATGCATGCACCTCCCAGATCCTGTCTGATTTTTCTGTGCTATTTCTTTGTTCTTTGGCTTAACCCAATAGCATCTACCTCAGCTTCTTAAGAAATAAAAACCCCCTGGGGTTGGAGATTTAGCTCAGTGGTAGAGCGCTTGCCTAGGAAGCACAAGGCCCTGGGTTCGATCCCCAGCTCCAAAAAAAAAAGAACCAAAAAAAAGAGAAAGAAATAAAAACCCCCTCTCTCCTTTTGCGGCCATCGCTGGATCGCAGCCACCAAAATGAAGTTCAGTCCCTTCGTGACTTCTGACCGAACCGCAGACGGCATTTCAGTGTACCTTCTCTCTCACGTTCCGAGGAAGATCATGTCTTCTCCGCTTTCCAAAGAACTGAGGCAGAAGTATAATGTTCGGTCTATGCCCATTCGAAAGGACGATGAAGTTCAGGTTGTTCGAGGACACCACAAAGGCTAGCAGATTGGCAAAGTGGTCCAAGTGGACAGGAAGAAATACGTCATCTACATTTTGTGGTTTGCCTTGGAGTTTTCTCTGAATTTGTGGAATAAAGGCAAGAGCACTAGATTTGGGCAGAGGAAGGAGTCAGGAGCAGGAGGGGGATTAGATTCAGAGGTTAGGTTGAGAGAGGACAGTTGTTGACAGTTGAGCGAATGGAACCTGAGCAGGAGGGGGGGAGGATGAGACAGTTTAAAAGAGTGAGCAGAAGAGTAGGAAGCGAGGAGAAAGAAGGGGACGGTTTAGAGACAAGATGGGGAACTGAGAAGGGTTAGAAGAGACAGGAGATGGAGAGAGAGGAGAAGCTAGGAGTCCTCGTAAGAGAAAGAGAAACTAAAGCATAAAAGAGTTGATATATTTGGGAGAGTGAGTAAAGAAAATAGGCTTAGAGACAGGAGATGGAGAGAGGAGAGAAGCTAGGAATCTTTGTAAGAGAAAGAGAAACTAAAGCATAAAAGAGTTGATATATTTGGGAGAGTGAGTAAAGAAAAGAGAGAGAGAGAGGAGAAGCAAGGAGTCGTTGTGGGAGAAGGAGAAGCTGGAGACATGGTAAATAAAAGGTGCAAGGGATAGATGGTACCGGGCTTTGTATGTGTAAGTGGGCAATTATATCCTACCAATTGGATCAAAGATTATTGTGTGGTGTGTCCTTTTGTGTAGGAGTCTCAGTATAAGAAAGTGTGTGGCTGGGCTATGTTTCTGCCCAAGATATCCAGCAGATATCTGGGGCAGTGAGGTGTGGAACCCTAGCAGGGTAAAAACACGAGTTGTGTGTTCTCTTAAGCAAGAGTCTCAGTATAAGAAAGTGTGTGGCTGGGTTGTGTTTCTGCCAAGATATCCAGCAGATATCTGGGGCAGTGAGGTGTGGAACCCTAGCAGGGAAAAACATCCTGAGGGAAAACGTTTACCCGCTTTTGTTTTTACTTTTACTTTTATTTTTATTTATTTACAACAACAAGCGACAGAAGGCTAAGAATGGCTGAGTCCATGTGTGTGCAGAACTATTAGTTCATCTGTATGGCTGAGTCCATGTGTGTTACAGAACTATTAGTTCATCTGTATGGCTGAGTTCATGTGTGTTACAGAACTATTAGTTCATCTGTATGGCTAAGTCCATGTGTGTGCAGAACTATTAGTTCATCTGTATGGCTGAGTTCATGTGTGTGCAGAACTATTAGTTCATCTGTATGGCTGAGTTCATGTGTGTGCAGAACTATTAGTTCGTCTGTATGGCTGAGTTCATGTGTGTTACAGAACTATTAGTTCATCTGTATGGCTGAGTCCATGTGTGTTACAGAACTATTAGTTCATCTGTATGGCTGAGTCCATGTGTGTGCAGAACTATTAGTTCATCTGTATGGCTGAGTTCATGTGTGTGCAGAACTATTAGTTCATCTGTATGGCTGAGTCCATGTGTGTTACAGAACTATTAGTTCATCTGTATGGCTGAGTTCATGTGTGTTACAGAACTATTAGTTCATCTGTATGGCTGAGTCCATGTGTGTGCAGAACTATTAGTTCATCTGTATGGCTGAGTCCATGTGTGTGCAGAACCATTAGTTCAGTCTGCTCCTTGGCTTCCTTTGGATGAAGATGTAGAACTCTCAGCTCCTCTCGTGCCATGTCTGCCTGGATGCTGCCATGCTCCTGCCTTGATGATAATGGACTGAACTTCTGACCCTGTAAGCCAGTCCCAATTAAATGTTGTTCTTATAAGAGTTGCCTTGGTCATGTGTCTGTTTACAGCAATAAAACCCTAACTAAGACAGAAGTTGGCTCCAGGAGTGGAGTATTGCTGTGATAGACCTGACCATGCTTTTGTTTGGAAGAATGTGGATTTAGGGACTTTGGAAGGCAGTGGAATACTATAAATGGGGTTTCGTGGGCCATCCTAGTAGGAATATGGACGACCTTGGTTCTGAGGGTGATGGTATAAGCTTTTTATAGCCACTGTGCCTCAAGATCTCCATGCCAAGATCCAGGTCAGAAACTTGTCTTCCAGCCTCAAGATCTAGATCACAGGGGAGCCTTCCAACTCTGGATTGTAGTTCATTCCAGACATAGTCAGGTTGATAACCAGGAATAGCATTACACCACCCAAAGTCAGTATATTAGTTATAAGATAAACAGAAATCTTGGTCATCACAACTTCTTGGTAACTGCCATCTGTGGTGGTATTTTTAAAAAACCTAGAAAAAGAAGAATCTGCAAACAAAAGGCTTGTCATGCTTAAGTGGAACTATCCAGTGCGAGAGAAAGGATGATGAACAAAGCATTGAAATTATGGTTACATCAACAGTGCAGTCTGTGGCAGCACTGAGGTCATGGTCCTCCCTAGAAGACCTAAAATAAAATAGTCCACAGGACCAGGCTCCCTGATTGGGTTGGCACACAGGTAAGCCTGACAACCTGATACAGATCCCCAGAACCCACATACAAGTGGAGGGGCAGTGGGGACAGTAACAAGGTGGAAGGAGAGAACTGACTGCGGCCTTCACAGGTGCACACCCACACGCTCTCCCTCACATCTCCTCTTCAAAGTGTCCAATGGTCAGGGCCTAATGCATGTTAACTGAACTGAAACATGGTAAACTTGAGTGACCTATCTGTGTCCCCAAATGGGGGACTCATTCTGATGGCCTGTACCTCCTCGTTTTTCAAACTTAATGGTCCTCTCTTCCAAACTCTTCTGGAGGATCATGGGCAAATTCTTCAATACATGAATGAATGACGGATGGAGTCTCTTGTTCATCCCAAAATTCCTCTCATCAATTCATCCTCATATCTGCATGTCTATTTACCTACTCACCTACCTGACAACCTGTATCTAATCAACCACACACACACACACCTCAACATTTTTTAATTCCTTCTTGCTTGGCCTCTGCTCACTCTTACAACCTGTGTCCCGATCGATCTATCTAGCAGAGCATTTCCCTCTGAACATGTACAAGTGCTGAGCCCTCTGTCTGCTTGCTCCTTGGTCTTATGCAGTGGTCTCCAGGTCCCCTGTCCCTCTGGTCCCCGGGGCCTGCGGCTTCCCTGGGAGGCCCTGACAGGACCCCTGTAAGCTGTATTGTCAAACTAACCCGAGAGGAATTTCAAGGCCATCACCACAGACACAGAGAGAAAGGCGCACGGGAAACCGAGCTGCAATTTGGAAATAGCACAAATAAAGACGACTGTGTTTGCAAACAGCCAGGTCAATTCAAGGCAGCTGCTGGCGAAGATAATTACGAGCCTCCGGCATTGTCTCTGGTCCTGAGGTCCACGCACATGCAGGCAGCGGCCCCTCGTCTACCCAGCGCGTTCTGGGTTTTCTCATTAAAACCCACATGCCTCACCCTGCCGAGCAAAAGCCATCGTCATTTCTATTTTCAGTGCCTCTGGGTTGCTGGCTGGCATCTCTCAGGATAGCTCCTCACATTCATCAGGCTGTGATACGCTTCTGAGCAACAGAAGCAACTGAACAGAAACAGATGTCAGCGTCCCGGGGCATAGTGGTCGCTCCCTCTGATAGGCGTCCAAGTCTGCCTTTGCGCTGCCAGCCAGGAGCGGTGCTGAATGACAAGCGAGGCTGCTAGCTAGAGAAGCCGAACAGGGAGCCAGGGTGGGGAAGGAAGGGAATCATTAATTAGTGGCTCCAGAAGGGAAATGAGCTCTCAACTCCATCAGCTTCTGAACTCAAGTGGGGTTAATTGTTTTCCATGCCAGCCGCACGGCCACTTGCTTCTCAGGAGACGGACACGAATGAGTCTTAATTAGCCAGCCTTCCCTCCTATTCATTAGCTACAAACAGGACATCACCTGGCTCGCCCCCCCCCGTGCTGCTGATACTGTGGGGCAGATCAGAACACACATGCACATGCGCACATGCACGCTCGCACACACACACACACACACACACACACACACACACACACACACAGAGCCATGCACAGAACCCCTCATAGCTCCCTATGTAGGAAGGTGGCTAGACATCAGACCATGGAGACGAGGCACTCACATGGCCACCTCATCCATCTGAAGTAAAAGTTGCAGAAGGCCGCCCCGTGGGGAGCCTTAGGGTTTTTGCTGGGATGGCTTCTGGGTAGATGGCATGTGGATGGTGTCCTAGACTCTTGACCTCTGTGCCTTTAGGGAATACCACACCGTTGGCCCAGTTGCTATAACCTCTCCCTCTTGAGGTGAACTGTCTGTCTAGCACTGAGCCCCACAGCTCAGTAAGCAGAGAGTCCCACAGCCACTCTTTCTCTAGAGAACCACGAAGGAATTACCCCCCATCGTCCTGAGAGCCGAGGCCCAAAAGCTAAGACGAATCCTACATGGTACATTGTAAGACCCTGCCCTGAGCAGCAGGACAGAGCTCTCATCCCACCAAAGTCCTCTCAACCCGTAGATGCATTCCCATCTGCCCAGTGTTGTCTGTGGAGCACGCGGTCACCATTACTCATGTGACCCTAAGTCTACCCTGAGCTGCCAGCAGCTCACAATGTCTGAGGGATTTCTTGCTGAGTGCCCAGAGTCAACTAGAAAACAAAAACACAGACACGGTTCATCCCATATCCTGCTCTGCCAGGTCCAGAGCAAGGGACAGCTGCTGTGTTCTTTCTGGTTGCATGTGGCAGCACCCTGAGTCTGATACTTAGTAACCCCCTACTCTCCATCCCACATCAGGGACTCATGGTGTAGAGGGGTCCGGGAAGCCCTGGGCAGAGTTATGGATGGCTCAGATGGAATTTTGGTCCTACCTAGGGACTGATGTCAGGCAGCCACAGGAAACAGAATAACAAGTGTGTCGCTTTCCATCTGGCCCATATTCACAATCCCTTCTGTAGGTACCCGTCCCTTCCCTCCTACTCTGGAGAAATTCTTATCCTGAACAGTGCCATGGAGTCTCCTCGGTGTTTGGGCACGGTGCCTTTTCCTGGTGAGTCTTTATGATGCTTTAGTCCCTGAGGCTCCTGGGTTGGTCCTGGAGAGACAATGGCATCTCATAACTCTTGCATGTCCGTGGCCAGCTGTATTTGTGCCTTAGGGTGAGCTGACGTTTGTAGATCTGCCAACACCCAGCAGATAGAAGACAATCTATAGACCCATTTCCTATCCAACCTCCCTAAGTGTCTCACAAACCACATAGGTGGTTTAGCCACACCTAGTGCTCAGGAACCCCGGAAGCCTAGAGGGTTCAGTAAGACCAAGGAGTCCTGCTGTTTTATACAGTTAGGCTGCTGGTTCATACCTTGGCGAGCTGCTGTGAAGGCCTCAAGTTTTACCTCAGTCTCAAACTGTCCCCAACATGGGGTGGTTTCCAGGGCTTATCTTGCCAAAGGGCTCGGATGCAGCTTGCCTTGACACGTACACTTACACACACATGCAACGTACGCCAACATAAAGGCATTCACGTGGCCAGAAAGCTCTCCTGAGTTCTTGGGAAGGAGTCAGCCCCAAAGACCCAAGACCAAGGCCCTCGTGCAAACACTTGCCTCTCCCTGTCTTTTCTATTAACCAGTAGTGAGGACTCAAGCAAATCAATTAACCTTCCTTCCTTCTACTCCTTGACCCTCCAAGTAAAAAAAGAACAACTGATTCTGCTCCTCCACATTTGAGGGGCGCTGGGAGATTAGCCCTGCCTCTCAAAGTTCACCATCATTAGGATGCTGTGGACCGTCTGTGCTGTTGTCTTTATAAACTCTGAGTGACCATGAGTGAGCTCTCTGCTCCATGCCTTTCTCTGGCCCATATTCTGCTGCCGCGGGGCAAGGTGCTTATAAATCTCCACAGTGGAAATGTGGGGGCCTCAACATTTCAAGGTTCGGTAAATGCTGTGCAAGTAGCACTGGTTTGGTGGGGGCGGGTGAAGACACCCCGGCAGTGCGCACTGACTGGTGAAATGTCAAAGGACCGGGTGGCATTTTGGTGTTAAAACTAAATCCAGCTTTCAAGGTGCAGGGAGTGGGCGGGAGAAGGAACTAACATTTAGTGAGTGCCAAGTCCTGTGACAACGTTTCATCCAACGTGAAGAGAACCAGCATAGTGGTCTGTTAAAGCTGGCTGAAGCCAGTCTTCAAGGTGCAGGCCTGGCACTCAGCCACTCAAGAGGCAGAGGCCGGAGGAATGCAAGTTCAAGGCCAGCCTGGGGCTGAATGGAAGGGTTCTAGCCTGTTGTGTTTGAGGCCTTGGCTCAACCCATAGCACCATGAAAATACAATACCTGTGGGCTGAAGGGGAGGCTCGCCCAGCCCCATACTCACCCTAAAGCATCTCTGCATTATAATTTACTCATGAGTGCCAATCTACTGATAGACTGAGGTCCCATCTTGGAGGAATTCCAAACCCATTTTTGTAGGCCATATCTGCAATCCATCACCTGAGCAAACATTTTAATTTGGGATTCCTTGAGGTGAAGCAAAGGTTTGAAGGCTTGTGTCCAGAGCACCTGGACAGTCTGGAGAGCCTTCAGCGCTTCTCTGCCCTCGTCTTGTCTCAGGCTCTCCCGGTCTGACAGTGATTTATCCTAACGACCGAGCCTCAAGGCGTCTTCTCAGCCTTCCCGTTACTTTTTTCATAAAAAACAACACTTTTCTTTGCATTCATAATTCATGGACGTGATAACGTTTAATTAAATTACAGCCAGAGGACTGGAGATACGGCTCAATTCGTAGAGTGCTTGCCTAGCATGCTTGAAGCCCCGGATTGGATCCCAGCACTACATAAAGAAGGCAGGTTGGCACACATCTGTAATCCCAGCATTTAGGAGGTGGAGGCAGGAGGATGAGAATTCAAGGTAGTCCTGGGTACACAGCATGTTTGAGGCAAGCCAAGGCTACCTAAGACCCTGTCTCAAGAAAAAAAAATACAGTTAGTGTGATGGTCTTTTTATAAAAAAGTACATTTATTTACTTGTGTACGTTGTGTTTGGTATGAGTGTGCCACAGCACACGTGTGGAGGTCAAAGGGCAAATCGCAGAGGTCAGTTCTTGCCTTCTGCCTCTCGGGAGCTGCTCTCAGGGCAGGCTTGGTAACAGGCTGTCTGAGCGCAGAGCACCTTGTCAGGGGAGGGCAGCGGAGGCTGAAAACCTTGGCAGGAAGAATGAGGGGCTCGGCTGACGAGGTGGCGGGGCGAGAGAGCTCTGCTTCTGATTGGTTCTCTCAGGAACCACAGGAAGACCTCACGTGTTTGCTTCCACATCGTCCAGATCGGTCCAGAGCGGCCGGGGATGTCGCACAGCATTGCTCAACTCGCAAGCAGCTGACCCAGAACTTCCATCCAGTTCTGTTTGGGGCCATACACAGACTCCCCCTGGGACTTGATTCTAGAGACTGCTTTCTTCATCTGTCTCACTGAGTAAATATTTAATAATAAAATATAGCCATATAACTTAAAAAAAGAAGAAGAAAGGATGGGATCTCATGTAGCTCAGGATAACCTTGAATTATAGCCAAGGACGACCTTGAACTTCTGATTCTCCTGCCTCTACCTCCTGGGAGCTGCAGTTGTAGACATGCGTCTTCAGGTTCAGTGTGTGTGGTGCTCAGAAAGGCAGGCAGGCAGGCAGGGAGGCAGGGAGGCAGGGAGGCAGGGAGGGAGGCAGGGAGGCAGGGAGGCAGGCAGGCAGGGGAGGCAGGGGAGGAGGGAGGCAGGGAGGCAGGAGGCAGGGAGGCAGGGAGGGAGGCAGGGAGGCAGGCAGGGAGGCAGGGAGGCAGGGAGGCAGGGAGGCAGGGAGGCAGGGAGGCAGGGAGGCAGGCAGGCAGGCAGGCAGGGAGGCAGGGAGGCAGGCAGGGAGGCAGACAGGGAGGCAGGTTGCCTTACACTTCATTCCCAGTCATTTCTGTTTTCATTGTAGAGGAGAAGCAGAGAAACACGGTGTTTGCTTGTTCATTTTCCTGAGACAGGGGTTCACTCTGCAGCCCAAGATAGCCCGAAACTCATTCTGTAGCCTAGGCTAGCCTCAGACTTGGGATAGTCTTCCTGCCTCAGCACACGTCTGTAATCCAATCCCAGCACTAGGAGCAGGAGGATTGCTTTGAGTTCGTGGCTACCCTGGACTACATAGTAAGACCTTGTCTCAAAATTAAAAAAAAAAAAAAAAAAAAGAAAGAAAGAAAGAAAGGAAATTTCTTTTCTCGTGTTTTGTGGAGGGATGAGTTTCAGAATTGGGCTCAGACTCTTTCCATCCCACGGTCTGAGGCCAAAGATGACATGGATCCCGCAGAGAGGTGGGGGAAAGGTCGACTTCCTCCTGAGCCAGCATTGACAGGCCTGCAGCCAGCCCCCTCCGAGCTGTCAGCTTGCAAACCTCTGCGTCTCCTTCTGTGGAAGCCACTTGGAGCTGTCGCCCAGCACTTGAGGATCACTGCCTAATGTCCACCAAGTGTCCTGGCAAGCCACAGTGAGTGGCTGGGTTTGGCAAGGTCACCCGGAAACCCTGTGGGAAAGAATCTACTGAGGTTTCAAGAGAGTGTGAGGGCTGGCTATCAGAAAATGCCGCCGCCGCGGAGACCTCTGAGGCCTTTGCCTGAGGAAATAGCTAAGAAGAGAAACACTGCAATTTATGCCAAGAGGGCTGTAGCAACCTTGCCCCTGTGAGAAAAAAAACGGAAATAGCTCAGCTTAACAATAGTCGCAACATTAAGCACATGAATGCCTGTAACGGGCATATTACCTGCCCACGGGTGACAAGCCCCGGCAAATAGGAGCATTCTTTGGATTCAGGTAACACTCAGCCTGGTTTTGTTAACATCCTCCGCCCAGTGGGGTGCTGACATGAAATGGTGCTGTGTTTTTCCGATTGCGGGTCTCCCGCAAGCCCCCTTTCTTTACCTTGGAAATGTTTCTGGCAGATCCGAGGTTTCCAGTTGCTTTCATTTACGCTCGAGGTTCCTGCCTGCTTCCGAGCTCCGGGCCTCTCCGGGGAGGGTACAGCTGTTCTTCGCTGCCTCTTCTGATGCCTTAAGGATGTTAGGCGTCTGTGGATCTGAGGATTGATATTGTCTGAAGCCCATCCATTGTTAAAGACTGATTTCTGTGGTGGCGGCGAAGGGAGGCAGGGAGGCCGAGACAGGGTTCTACCAGGAGAGTGACCATTTGGCCAGTTCCGTCCCGTTTCGGTCCTCTGGGATCCTTCCTATGTGTGCACCAGGCCACCCTTCCTGATTCTGTTTTCTCCAGAGGAGAGAGCAGAGCCTTCGGTTGACAGCATCCGTGGTCCTCGTGTGTCCCCACCTTCACCTGAACTACATTCTAGAAATTCCCTTCAGGAGGGTGACCGTATGTCAAGTTCATAGGCCTTGTTTGAGGGTAGGCTAGGACGAGATAAACAATGGACCAGATAGGCTGAGCACGGAGCGGTGCACAAGGTAGGGCTCCTCTGCAAATGTCTAAGCCCTGGAGAAAGAAGAGCTCAGAGCACTGCCACCTCCCTAAAGACATCAGCCAGGACCAGAACAAGGCGAGGCAGGGGATCAACCGGCTTGTGTCATTTGGGAATGAGATGGAGTTTATACAAAAAACGAGCTCGGTAGGAGGAGATAAGTTCTGAGGACAGAAGATACAGACCTAACGGAGAGAACCGACCTGTGGGGTGGGGGGTGGTGGGGGAGGATTCCTCCAGCCATCTCGTCAGCCCAGTCTCTGTGCTGGGCTATTCTCAAAGTCAGATTCTCAAATAGGACTGCCCCGTTAAGGAGGGGGCCACTAAATGAGAAGCAAGCCAACTCATACTTTGCACAGAGGAAAACTGTTTTCTGCCTCCAGGGTTATGGAGCTGCTCCTCCTCTCTCTCTGAGTCACAGCAGGCTCTCCCTGAATTGGCTTCCCAAGATGCACAGGATGAGGTCCACAGGAAAATAGTATCATAGCCAGCTCTGCGGGGAGCACGGCCCGCTCTGCCCCCTCTCGGGCAACATTGTGCACACAGGAAGGTCAAAATGCCCAGAAGCCTTTGTATAAAAACTCACTTGCAGAAGCTTCTGGTGCCCCGCATTCGATTGTTAATGGAGTCCTCTATTTAAATTCCAGCTAAGGGCACCCAAGGAGAGTGCTGGAATGCTAACAAGAAAGGCAAGTAAATAGCAATGGGAAGAAGGCTGGATTCACTATCGCCCGGTTACAGCGCCAGGCTCGGGCCCCACTGGGAGACACTGTACCGCCTACCGCCTACCGAGAGAGCTAAACTGTAAGAAATGTTGGTGATACAGCTAGCGCTGAAAACGGAGCAGAGCCAGAGCTCTCCTGAGTTGCTGGTGGGAATGCAAAAGGATGCAGCCATCTGGAAGACAGTTTGGTGGATTCTCAGAAACATTCCATACACATTACCGTATAACCTGGCAAACCACATCAGGGTATCTTGTTGTTGTTGTTGTTGTTGTTGTTGTTGTTACCAAAAAAAAAAAAAATGAGAGTTTGAAGTCACACAAAAACTGGCCCATAACTGTCTGTGCCAATATTACTTATAATTGCCAAGAATTTGCAGGCTGTTTGATGCTGTTGTACGCTAGATCATGACCGCCCTGGTGGTACTTCCCTCTCTAATAGGGAGCTCTAATGCGTGCTTAAGTAGGACTTGTTGAATGCTAGCATGCAGGAGTGCGTGGGGAAGTCCACTCGGGGGCCAGCGACAGAGGCATCTGGGGGCCGAGAAGATGGCTCTGTTGAAGTGCTTGCCTTAGCAAGAGGGCCTGACCTTGTTCTCCAGCATCCGTGAGGAAAGCTAGGCACAGCAATCCAGGTACTGGGGCAGTGGAGACAGGAGGGTCCCTGGGACTCCCAGAGCAGCAAGTCAATTGGGAGCTCCAGATTCAGTGAGACGCCATCTCAAAGATAAGGGGGAAAAGAGTTGAGGAAGATACCCTACACACACACACACACACACACACACACACACTCTTTCTCTCTCTCTCACACTCACATACTCACACATACACTCACATACACTCACATACATACTCACTCACACTCACACTCATACACGCACTCACACACATATACACAATCACACTCACTTATACACACACTCACACTCACTCATACATACACACACACTCACACTCACTCATAACACACACTCACACTCACTCACACACTCACTCATACACACACACTCTCTCACACACTCACTCACACTCACTCACACATATATACACTCACACTTATACACACACTCACACTCATACATACACACACACTCATACACACACTCACACTCACTCACACATATATACATACATACACACACACTCATACACACACACACACACACTCATACACACACACACACATACACACACACACACACACACACACTGGGATAATCTAGATATGAAACACCTGGAGGGGTATGGATGGAAAAACACAGTCCCTCATGTATTGGCTACTTCCAGTCCAGCAGTTCTGAAGGTTTTAAGTTTTCATCACGTCCACTCAGGACATCCCCTGAAATGCCTTTGCACAGGTTCTCGGAGGCAGATAATTTCTGGGCTTTTCTTTAGTATTTCTTAGCAAATCCTCCTTGGTCCTTAGATGGGGTTGTGTGGGAGGGCGCCTCCTACCCACTTCCTTCCAGACAGCCCAGTCACCTGTGACAGATGGACATACAGCAATAGAATCTAAAACTGCAGAACAATAAAAGCTCATGAAAAATAAATCCTGCCTGAGAAGCAGGCTTCTTCAGAGCGGTCCTCTCCCATACCTGCTGACACCGCCCCCAACCAGCTTAATTTGCAAATGGCGGTTCCCTGGCAGTTCCTCTTAATTTCCTATTAGGGGCATTTTTTCTCCCTTTCTGAACACACAGCACAAAGGGTTCACTATACACACGAGGAAGAGGGGATCGCAGACATGGAGTGCCCCTTGGATGTTAACTTCTGTAGGAGCTGGCAGGACAGTAGGAAGGGCTTAGATCACAGCCTCTACCGTTCATTCCTCCAGGAACAAGAGCTCCTGCCTAGACAGAATCACTTCCCACTGACTGATCCTTTATAGGGCAATTTAACCGATAAGAACGTCAATGGCTGGAGGAGTTGGGATGTTGCATGTTCAGAGCCGAATTGTTACTTATTTGGGGCTATCTTTAGCCCCGTAAGCAGCCGTTCCTTACCTACTTCTGTGACTGGCCTAACGTCTTGGTACAAACAGGAGAAACATCTTGCAAGGTATCAAATTAGTAGATGTGTGACAGCATCCCAGGCTACAGCAGAAATCTTTCAGCGTTGCTTAGCGAACCTGTCTAAAGTCCCCAGCAATGGGTTTAAAAAGCATGTTAATTTTTGACTTTCCTATGTTGACACAAGGCCTTGCTGTATAGCTCAGGATGGCTTTGAATTTGAGGCAATCCTCCTATGTCTACCTCCTGAGTGCTAAGATGTCGGACATCTGCCGCCATATTTGGCTTAGCGTCTCTATTTAAACCCCAAGGACAAAGAAAGTTTGTTGCCACCAGCTAAAGAACAGCAATGAAAATGGGGTGCGCCCCACCCAGTGGATTCATGTTACTGTCAGCCATTTTCTCCACATTCTGCCCCAGCACACGTCCACTGATCACCACAGGATCCTGCCAGGGGTGAGGGTGGGGGAAACCAGGGAACAGAACAGCAGTCGGAATAGAAGGGACCCAGGAATACATAGGGCGTGGAGACCGGGCTTGCACTGAGCAGCCAAGGACGCATTGTATGGGGAGAGGAGGGTGGGAGATGCTGAGCCTTCCCAGGATGGAAGAAGTGGTTTCAGGGGCCGTGCGGCCTACACCGCAGACGAAGACACCGGCTCCTGTGAGCCTGCAGAGCCGGCCGTGCTGCCTTCCCAGTTAGAGGTATGGAATCCAGGTGTTCTGCCTGCCGCTTGCTCAGGAAGCCTGGGCCCCTCCTGCGCAGAGTGAAGAGCGAGTATTTCGCCCTGGAGCAGGCCTGGGAAGCATGGCAGAAAGGACAGAAATGTCAGAGCTGGAGCTGGCCTAGCCACGTGATCTTCTGTTCAGGATCGTACTCCATTCTCTCCTCCCAAGCAGAGAGAGATAAAATTATGACCCTGCCCCCAGCAAGGACACGTGTGGGCTTGCCCTCGCACCTTCCCATGACGCACGCACGCAGTCACCCTTCTCAGGTTTACGGCTGTTCCGGACCGAGGCTATCCCGTCTGTGGAGCCCCTGGGCCAGTGCCTCGGGGCTTGCCCTCTGCCTGTCTGCCTGGCTCATAAGGTGAGGGCGAAGACAATTTCCTTCCCATGAAACCACCCCCAAGGTGCCTGGTGATAATTACTCTGCTGCCCGCCACAGCGCAGAGTCTTGATGCTCGGGGGCACAGTGAGGTGTGCACGGGGTCCACCACAGTGGCGTATGCAGGGGCCAGGCTTGCCTCCTCAACTCGGTGTGCCTTTTCCGTCAGTTGGAGTTTTGAGTGTGAAGTCCCTGAGATGATGACAGGGAGTGGGTTATGCTGCAGTAATTGGAATGTGGGCACAGCTGCAGCCTCTGAATCACGGAATGTGTGATTGCTTCACTGGGGCTGCTGTTTCAGGAAGCATAAGTACCTGACTGGGACTGCCTGGCAGCCGCGGCTGCTGCAAGCTTACTGAGCTCTCCCGCTCCAGATGTCTACAGGCTGTGCCACTAGAAGGCATGCTTTAGGAAACTGATGTCTTCGGCTAGGGGTAGTCTCAGGGTCCCACCCCACTCCTGCGCCTGTGTCTCAGGTGTCAGCAGGGGGTTTGAGCCCTGTTTTCTTTGCTGGCAATTCTGCCCTAGGGGCTCTCAGGGAACAGAAAGGAATCCACTTGGTTCCATCTCCAGAACACAGAACTTTGCCCTGCCTCCATGCTCACCAGTCTCTGCAGAAGGTAAAATGCACTGGAGAGACATCCAGGGCTCCCTTATGAACAGAAAAGGTGCAGGCACTATGTATGCATGGGGATTCAAGAAGGAAAAGGAAGCTCCCCCCAGAGCCTAGTCATGCAACAAGAGACTAAGCAGATGTCTGTCCATCTCCCCCCCCCTCTCTCTCACACACACACACACACACACACACACAAACAAACACACACACACACAGACACAGACACACACATAGTGTGTAACTTTTTCTGGGGAGATGTGACCAAATGTTTATTCACCCCAGATTGGGGTATTGACCTAACAGGCCAAAGAACTAACTTGACCTAAATCTAGCTTTGAGAACCAGTGGGTTTATTGGGGTGACTGAGAAGAACATGGGTGACTCAGGCACATCACTGAAAAGTCCCGTCCCAGCATGGGAGATGACTTCCTGAGAGCCCTTACAGATAGGGACCCACTGGTCAACCTTCTACCCTTCATATATTCTTGACAACCCATGCAGGGCATGGGGGAGAGATCTAGGTAGCTACAATTTCAAGAGGGTCCAACGACCTTCCCTACTCTTCCCTCCTGTAACAGAATGTTAACGGACCCAGCCTGGCGAGGACCTTCTGAGGGTGGGTAATCACCGTGAATTTTGTAGCAGACATAGCCATTGCCATCTTGTTCCTGAAGGGCAGAGTCCCCCAGAATTCACACCCGATAGACGCATCACACTTGCACTCAGTCAGGAGTCTGTGTAATCAACATGAGTATAATATGTGCTAGGACACGTTCCTAGGCTCCTCCTACACTGCCTTAGGTTTCTGTTGCTGTGATAAAACACCACAGCCAAAAGCACCTTGGAGAGGAAAACTGAAGCAGACACCACGGGGGAATGACGCCTACTGGCTTATTTCTCATGGCTTGCTCAGCCTGCTTTCTCACACAACTCAGGATCACCTACTCAGGGTGGATAATCTCTCACTGTGAGCTGGGCCCTCCCACATCAATCATTAATCGAGACAACATCCCACAGCCTTGCTTACAGACCAATCTTGTATGGGCACTTCCTTAATTAAGGTTCACTCTTCCCAGAGATGTCTAGGTTTGTGTCAGCGTGACAAAACCCAACCAGCACACACAGTCACCCACTCAGCCGCACATACAATGTTGCTACAGGAGCCACAGCCAGAAGCACCTTCAATACTACTCAATGGCTTTGCTGCGGCTGACAAGCGGCCTGGCCCTGACTGGGGAAAGATGCCTGCCTGGTGACCTCCTAGAGGCCAAACCCTGAGCATCACTTTAAGAGGCATTAGTGTCTGTGATGGTTTGTGATAGTCTGAATTGGTATGGCCTCCAGAGGCTCATGTATTGGAATTCTTCATTCCCAGTTGGTAAAACTACTTGGGAAGGATTAGGGGGTGTGGCCTCGTTAGAGGAGGTATGCCACTAGGGGTGGGTTTTGAGGTTTCAAAGGCCCATGCCATTCTCAGTTTTCCCGCCTCATGCCTGTGGATCAGATGGTCAGATGTAAGCTTCCTAGCTGCTCTCTAGTGCATGCCTGCCTCCATGCTCCCTGCTGGGTTCTAAGCCATGATGGTCATGAACTTTAACCCTCTGGAATCACCATTAAGCCCCAAATTAAATGCCTCCTTTGTAAGTTGCCTTAGTCATGGCATTTGCCATAGCAACTGAAAAGTAGCTAAGACATAGTTAATACCGATTGTCATGCTCACAAGAGACAAGGTATCTGTGCATGCCGGTGAGGGTTTTATATTAGGCTAATCAAAGAGGGACAACCCAATCTAAATCTACACAGTGCCATCTGATGGGCTGAGGTCCTGAACTGAGCAAGGAGGAGACAGGGGAGGAAGACGGACAGAGACCTGCTGAGCACCATGCCCACTTCACGGGCAGGCCACGGACACACATGTAATGTGGTGCGGGAGAGGAAGATGCCCACAGACCTGCCCACTGCAGTGTCACCCTAGTGGACTGTAAACACCTAGTGGTCCACTAGCAGCCAGGCCACACAGCATAGACAGACAAGGTCACCTGGAGGCTCGCCAGCCAGCCACAGGGGGAGCCACCACAGCGTGTGAGTATTGAGCATCACGAAGATAGAAGTAGAGACCTGGGGATGCAGAGGAACAGCCTGCTGTGAGGAGCCAGTCCTGCTGCCTGGGGCCACCGTGAGGTCCAAGCCTGAGCTGCTGCTGCTCTTCTTCCAACTTTGGAGGAAGGTCTGCTCCCAGCCGGGCAAGGGTCAGTATAAAAGGCAAGTGACTGGAGGCCGGTTTCCTTCCAAGCAGAGCTCCCTCGGCCCTTGGAAGGTCTGTCAGTGTTTAAAGTCAGGCGAAGAGAGCGACAGTAGAGTGGCCTGAAAAGTCAAGAGGCGTTGCTGGTCGGTGATGGGAAGACGGTTGAGGCCTGGGGATGAATTTAGCAGCCGTGGGCCCCAGGCTGCCTGTCTGTATAAAGATTGCCTTGTCTAGAAAAAAATGGTGATCTTCTTTCTCTCTCTCTCTCTCTCTCTCTCTCTCTCTCTCTCTCTCTCTCTCTCTTTCTCTTTCTTTCATGTATATGAGTACACTGTAGCTGTCTTCAGACACACCAGAAGAGGGCATCGGATCCCATTCCAGATGGTTGTGAGTCACCATGTGGTTGCTGGGAATTAAACTCAGGACCTCTGGAAGTGCCGGGAGCCAAGCTGCTTTACACACCCTCTGTCTCAGGGATGTTTCAGGAATGTCAAGCCCACTTATACCCTCTGGGACACCTAGGCAGTTGTCTGTTCTTTTTTTTTTTTTTTTTTTTTTTTTCTTTTTTCTTTTTTCTTTTTTTCCGGTGCTGGGGACCGAACCCAGGGCCTTGTGCTTGCTAGGCAAGCGCTCTACCACTGAGGTAAATCCCCAACCCCCATTGTCCATTCTTATCATCACTTTTACAGCTTCCATCTACAGCTGTCTGTTCTTATCAATCTATACCTGCAACTCACAGGTTAGGGAGATAGGGCGGGTGGTGACGGTAGTGAAATTGGTCCTGGGTCCTGGGTGACCTTCCTGCTTGCTTGTCTTTATAAGCCGCTGTTTTTTAGTTAAAGTTTGAGAGCTTGATCAGAACACAGACTTACTCTCCTTCTTTGCCCCTCTTGTCCCCCATTCTTTCGCCCCCTCCCAGGTCTACTCTGAACCCCCACTGGTTGGGTCATGGAAGGGCAGTCATCACTCTTAACCACTGAGCCATCTCTACATAGGTGTGGCAACCATGGCGAGTACCAAAAGGTGTTTCCTGTTGTGACCCAGACCTCAGTGAAGAGTCTGGCTGGCTTGGTCACCTCAGACTGCGGCAGCAAAGCCACTGAAGCCCGAGTGGTTGATGGAGAGCACATACTTCTACCTTGACCTTCTAGAGGCCGAAGGTCCAAGGTCAATATGACAGTGAGGTCAAGCTCTGGTGTGGACTGCTGTCTGCTTACCTTGTTCTCACTGGTTCGATGTGTGAGCTGAGCCCTCACAAGCTTTAAATAGGAGTCAGGAAAGGGACTGGAACATTCAGTACCCAACACTGGCATCTTATAGGTCCTTTAAAACCGGCCAAGAGTTTTATCAGCTGGGGAAAGTGAGGAGAGGAGGACCTTCCCCTAGTGAATAAAGATTTCAGGGGACCAATCACAGGGCAAGGAGTAGGCGGGACTTGCATGTCAGAGTGGGGAAGAGAGGAGAGAAGGGACTTAAGGCTTTTGGGATGGAGAGAGAGCTTAGGGTGGAGAGTGTAGGGAGGAACTAGAGGTCCCCCCCCCCCCGCCTTAAGGGGCGGATCCACCATCAGAGGAGTTAACAGAGTATGGCTCACTAATTAGGCTGTTAGTAGTTGCCCCCAGCGATTGAGTTACCTGTTGATTCTAAACTAAGTTTATGTGTTGTTTTCCTTCAGTGGCGACTCAACTGAGTTCAAGAGAAAGGTACAGGGCGGGCAAAATTTGGTTGCATGGGGCTGGTGTAATAGCGACCCTCCAAGGGAACATTGGGTGGAGGAGACATTTTGATAGCTCTGGGCCAGAGAGTCTGCCGGGTCTGGCTGGGAATGTGCGCAGGAGTCCGCAACAAGAGAGCCGCAGAATTGGTGGTCTCTATATGGGGCTAGCCATGGAGGCAGTGAGACCGCTGGGCCAGAGAGTAGTCGGGGATAGCGTGGGATGGGTACATCCTATTTTTATTATTTAACTCAACAGGAAGGGGTATGTCAGGTGATCATAACACGGCTTGAACTTTTGAACTATTTGAGCATCATGCACGTTTGCTGAAACACGACAACGTATATGTGTACGCAACAGGTAGACAGACCGCCTGCTGTTTGCCATAAGCTGGGCTCGGCAGAGCTGTTTGCAAGGGCTCTCTGTGTGCACGGCAGATTACAGAAACTGTGCTGGTGGCATCCAGCAGGGCAGAGGCAGTCAGATGGGTTCTGCTGTAATCAGTGCTTGAGTCTGCCCGCCCGCACAGCTTTCTAGCCATGGGTTGCAACATACCCCATGCTAAGGTTTTACATGAATTTCTTACTTTAACCCAGCAGCCTTCCTAGTGGAACATCTTGAGAACAGAGAAGATGAGCCCAGAGAACCACTGAGGTACCTCAAGTCAGTAGCCCCTACCGGATCTCACAGGGTAGAGTACCATAGGGGTACCGTGACACCAGGCTTAGCAGATTAACCCACTCTGTCTGTTTTGGCTGGTCCTACAACTATTTTGAAGTTGGAGAACTGTAAGTAGATTGGTCTTTACTTATTGGGCTCAAAGCTGCCGAGCTTTTGGGGAGCTATGATCTTTCCAGGGGTAACTCTAGGGACCCGTGTGTAGATGGAGGCAGATGCCAGGGTTGACACTGTGGGCCCCCGCTGCTGAAGCTAGCTCTCTGAGATTCCAGTGTTGGGCTCTGCCAGGCTAATGGACTACTGCTGCCCAAGCAGCTCTCCCAGCCAAGGCCACGTCCTTACCAACTGTGACCTGGAACCAACCTGGTGGCCAGAGGACATAGAGCAAGTCCACAGTCTGCAGTCCCCTGCTCTGGAGAGCCATCTCAACTATATGACAAATTCAGGAATTCCCCAGCTGGGCTCCTCTCTCTCCTGCTGCAGACCGACAGGGGTTCGGGTCTGAGACCTCGGTGGTCAGGCCAGGCAGTTGCCTGTACCTCCTGAGGCAGGACAGGCTTGCATTCACACCGACTCCAAGTGGTGAGTGACAGAGAATGCTACACACTCTCTGCTTTGCAGTTGCAATGCCAGCGGCTGTTTCTCTGAAGCGAGTTCTGCTCCAGGCAGTGGGTCAGGAATTTGGGCTTCTGTTGGTCTGTCTGCCGTCATCAAGATGTAGCTACTTATCTGGCCCAAGGAAGAAGATAAAGCCAATGGGGAGACAGCGAAACATTCTAGGGCCATTCATCTGCACTCTGACCTGTGGTGCCTGTGGCCAGCTTTTCCTCCTTCCTTCCTCCTCTGCTCCTCATTCCTCCTCCTCCTCCTCCCCCTCCTCCCCCTCCTCCTCCTCCTTCTCCTCCTCCTCCTCCTCCTCCTCCTCCTCCTCCTCCTCCTCCTCCTCCTCCTCCTCCTCCTCCTCTTCCTCCTCCTCCTCTTCCTCCTCTTCCCCCTCCTCTTCCTCTTCCTCCTCCTAAGAAAGGATCTTACTATTTAGCCCAGGTTAGACTGGAACTCCCATTCCTCCTGCCTCCTCTTTCATTTTCTCTTAGTCTCTCTCTGTCTCTTTCTCTCTCACCTCAGGTTTAGTTAGAGACTCGGAACCGCTAAGTGCCCTGGCTGTAGAGTTTTCTGATACCGTGTGAGATGATCAAGGCCCTCTTTCTGTGGCATGTGAAGCCACAAACATCACCTGGCCGTGCTGCATCGGTGTAAGGCGACCTTAGGAGTTGCACGAAACTCTGTGGAACGAGTGGACCGTGCCACCAGACAGAAGAACGGGTATGGTTGAGTGAGCCCAAACCCCGTGAATCTCAGAACTGAGAACGGTAGACATGGGCCCGACTCCCTGCCTAACTCTACCTGCTCTGGAACCGATAACTGTAACACCCCTTTGAAAGGATCATGACGATGACTCATGTACGGTCACGTAGCATGAAAACCCAACACATGGGGTTGGGGATTAGCTCAGTGGTAGAGCACTTGCCTAGCAAGCGCAAGGTCCTGGGTTTGGTCCCCAGCTCCGGAAGAAAAAAAAAAAAAAGAGAGAGAAAACCCAACATATGATAGAGAGTGTTGGTATTCTCTCTAAGCTCCGCCCCCACAGCTACCTGGCAACAGCCAGCTGTGCCTGACTATGTAAGGGGCTGTTTGCCCCTCCTCCCTCTCTTACCCCCTCTTACCCCTTCTTGCTCTTTGTTCTTCGCTGCTCTTGCTCCCTCCCGCATCCCCATCCCCCCCTCCACGTGCCCATGGCCGACCGCCTTTCCGCTCTTCTACTCTCATTAAACCTTTCCACGTGGAACCATGGCGTCTGCGTGTGTTCTGTCCTGGCACGGGCCGAGAATTGAAAACCTAACATTGGTGCCAAAACGCGGGATGGAACCAGGAACCCTAACAGATAGGTGCAGAGCGTTCAGCCAATAAGCTTCCCTTCCTGGGCATGCCCTTCCCACCAAAGGTTTATACAGTCCCTGGTTCGCCCTGGGTGAGGTGTCTGCATTCGCATCCACCATCAAAGCAGTTTGGACAAGCAAAGGCTTCTTCATCAAGGATCTCCAGGGGCCTGTCGTGAAGAGCCCTACCCAAATCTCCCGGAGAAGGTCTCTCTCCCAGCCTCTCTACTCTCCAGACTCACTCGGAACCAAACCAGGTTCTGCCCATCCTGGGCAGACTCCCTGAAGGGAAGCACTGACCAGGGATCCCTGTTCCCAACTCCCAGCAGTATCCCAGGGGCCCTGGGTACACAGGAAACAGGGAACCGCGGCAATTATCCCAGACTCTGGGCCTGAGGACCCACATTACCGTGTTCTGCCTCCTGTGAGTGGTGGAGGCTCTCTAGACACCCCAGTGGTGAGGCAAGACACAGCCCAGCACTTCTCCGCCACCAGATCTCAGGGCTCAACAGTGGCCGAGGTCTGGATATGAGCAGGGGTTGTGTTGTGGCTTAACGCAGCCTGTCACTCACCCTAGCATTCCACTTCATCATATCAAGTCTGTGTCCTGGGTAGGTCAAATGCCAGGTGACTTGAAAGCTTAAATAACACCGATTTAAAGGTCACCTGGGTCCCAGACCCTACTGACCGAATCAGGGACCCAGGCTCCATTCATCTTTTTCTGTAGCACTGGGAATTGAACCCACAACCTTGTGCTTGTAGGCGCACACTATCACTGGGCTTTTTTTTTTAACCAGGAACTCAGGCTCCAGAGTCCTGATGAGAGATCCAGGCTCTGATGTCTTCCTTTATCCCTCCTGCCTGGCCTTCATGCTTGGATGGCCTCTGAGCCTTGACAACCCTAAGTTGAGAGATTTCACGCTGTCTAGAATTTAGTTATTGTCTACACCTGGCGGCGGGCAGGCTGGAAAATGAGGTTTATTTTGCGCTGAGCCACATCAGGGATCCTGATGCTGAAGAAAGAAATAAAGATGTGGGGCTTCCGGGGTGCAAGGCCAACGCCCTCTCCCTCTCAGGCTAGGCCTCAAGCTTAGCAGAAAGGGCCCTGTCTCCTGAGCGTCGGGGGTTGACTCTGACAACTGCAGTCAGGGCCCTTCTTCAGCTTGAAGCACAAGTTTGCCTTGAGGTCATGCAGGTCTGCTTGCTGCTTAAGGAGGCTGCTCCCGGAATAACAATGCTTTCCTACAGACAAACAGGAGCCACGCTGAGCACAGATTCAGCTGTGGGAACATTTCCACAATTACATTCCGAGCACAACGCCTACTTTGAGGGAGGAATGAAGTCCAGCTGTTTCTGCTGAGGACCGGCCCTTGGCTGGAGCCTTGCCCACTCCCCCTCTCTTCCTGGTTGGGTCTGCAGGTTCCACTAGGCTCCTGGGCTTGCTGGGGCCCATCTGGACTCACCCTTCCTGTTCCTGGGCCCTGTTTCACTGGTGAATCCTGGAGCTGAGACAAGCAGTGTGACCCAGACAAAAGCCAATGAGAGGTTCGTCTCTCCCCAGGTAAACTGTGTGTGGCTCTGAAATCAAGGCCCACAGAGTAGAGATCCAAGGCTAAGGAAGATCTTGGGACGGGCTGTGTGGTTTGTAGGCAATACAGTTTGTGTGTGATGAGCCCTTCCCTGGAATCACAGAGGCTGACATTACCTGATGGGCTGAGGGCGGGGCTCAACCTCACCGCTGATTTGAGTTTTCTTGATTTTTCTTTGTGGTGGGAGGGGTTGATTTCCTAAGCCCCTTGGGATTTTTTGTAAAGATTTAATTTATGTGTATGATATGAGTGCTTTGCCTGTATGTATGCCTGTCTGTGCCCCACACGTCTTCCTCTCTCTGTCTGTCTATCTGTCTGTCTGTCTGTGCACTACGTGTGTTCCTCGTGCCTGCCGAGGTCAGAACTAGGTGTCAGATCCCCTAAAACTGGAGTTACCCACAGTTGTGTTAGTAACATGAATTAACGATATTCTCAATGTATAATAGGACCCCTTTGTACGCCAAACAGCATCAGCACATTTTGTCAGACTGACAGAAAGCTGCTGTCTTAATCGCTGTCCTACTGCTGTGAAGAGACACCATGACCACGGAGACTCTTCTAGATGCAAACATTTAATTAGGGCTGGCTTTGAGTTCAAAGGTTTAGTCCATTATCGTCATGGTGGGAGGCATGGCGGCCTGCAGGCAGACATGGTGCTGCGGAAGGGGCCGAGGGTTTTATATCTTGTGCAGGCATCGGGTCTTCCTGTGACTGTGAGCCAATAGGCCAAATTTTGAGCTTCTGAGACTTCAAAGCCCATCCCACAGTGATGTACTTCTTCCAACAAGGCCACGCCCACTCCAACAAAGCCACGCCCACTCCAACAGAGCCACACCTCCTAATAGTGCCACTCCCTACAAGCAAAGCATTCAAACACAAGTTTATGGGGCTATTCCTATTCAAACCACCACAGAATCATATTTATTTTATTTCTCAAAATTGGGGTTAAAGGGTCAGGAGATGGCTCAGTCAGTAAAATGCTTATCTTGCAAGCATGAGGACCTGAGTTCAATTCCCAGAAAACATGTGAAAAGACCAAGTGTGGCACTGAACATGTGAAGTGTCAGTGCTGGGTAGGTGGAGACAGACAGACCACCACAGCTCAAAGGCCAGCCAGGCTAGACTCAGGTGCACTCCGGGTCGATGAGGAACCCTGTCTCTAAAATCAGATGGGGAATGTACCTGACGTTGACCTCTATACGCATCCACATCCCTAAACAGAGACACATAATTAAAAATAAATCCTTATCATGGCTTAAATGTTTGTTCTGTACAATTCTTGTGTTGGGAACATGATGCACAAAGGCCTTTATTAAGGGCATCTGTATGCAGTGAGGGGCACAGTAAAGAAACTGTCCCCGGCAGCGGGGACCCAGTTATTCAGGGTCCCAAAGAGGCTTTCTACCTGTGGGCCAAATGAGGGTGAAGAGAAGAAGGAGACCAATCAAGATTCTATTGTCAAGGTCTCCTTTATTGGGATGAATGTTACAGCTTTTAAGGCTTTCAGGTAGGGGGAGTGACCTTTGTGAAACATGAAGGAGGGGGAGATGAGGGTATAGGCAGTGATAGCTGGAGGCAAAGAGGTCAGGCGATGAGGTCAGGTGGTGGAGACACTGGGTGTAGACTGAGGAGATAACTGATTTTTGCTTAGGCTGAAGCATCCCTTGAATGCTATCTTCCTGTGCCGTAAATTCATGGGAGAGGCTCTTAGAGGAGTATGTGTGGCCAAGAGTCACGTAGCCACTTTGAGCTATACAGTTACAAAATGGCCAGGCCCAAATCCAATATGGCTCACTACAAGAAACCACAGAAATGCCAGCTTCCATGATTAGGAAAAAGGCTTTAATTGTGGGTAAGAGAGGAAAAAAATGTCCAGATGCATCTAGAACGCTCCAGAGCAGAGGAAAACAGGAAGAAGAGGAGGAAGAGGAAGAGGAGGAGGAAGAGGACAGAGACAGAGAGCAACAGAGAGAGACAGACATACAGACGCGCGCGCGCGCACACACACACACACACACACACACACACACACACACACGAACCCAGGGTCAGGGTGGGGTGGTGAGGACTTTGCACAGAGCAGGGATCTGAGGTGAGAAGGCCAGGAGGCTCCCATGGGAACTTGGGAATGTTCTTGTGGTTAAGGACTGAGGAAGCCCGGAGGCCAATACACCGGCGTTGATATACAACCACAGGTATATGTCAGTCGGGAGGAGCCCTAGATTCTTACTTCTACCAGAGGCAAGTGAAAAGACTGTTTTTGCAAACCTGGAAAACCACTTCCCAAGGTCCTGAGGAATGCTGGCTTTTATCTAACCACCAGAAACTCTTTGGTAGTCCAGCAGGTGCCGGTCTCTGGACACCTGCACTTCCTGACACCTAACAGTATCAAGACACAGGACATGTGGGAGATAACTTGGGTTTAACAATGTCCTAAGGATGACCCACGATGGCAGTGGCCTCATAAGAAGAGTCTGGAGCCTGGAGTAGCAGGCGCACTTGTATGGGAGTCGTTCCCTGACTCTCCTGGAAAGGGGGAGCTGCCATCGCTCCCTCTCCCTCTTGTGGGAAGTGAGTCTCTCAGATGCTTCACTTCAGGAGCCAGGACTCGGCTTTGGGGGTTCCAGTGGGACCCAGATTTTTCACACTTCCCTCTTCTGCCTTCTGCTGCTCAGTCTACTACTTATTCTTGGGTGTTTCCTTTTACAAATATTTTAATTTCCGCTCTCTTAAATTGAACGACACAGAGACTTTCCACTCATTAGGAAAAGGAGACTGTGGTCCCTGTGGCAGCAAGCCAGTCTCATCCCCCTCCTGCATAGTCTTAGCCTTCCTGCTGCTCCTGACTCTCGCTCCCCCTTCTCCCCCTGCAGAGAACCCAGTAGGCAGCCACGCAGGGCCCCATGGACACACTGACAGCATCCTCTGTCCTTTGTGGTGTGGGAACCCTCGCTGAGATAACTAAGGCAGCATCCTCCACTCCCCTCCCCGTCTAACTCCCTTTAAGGTGTTTCAATTCCCCAAGCCTTCCTTGGACCTCAGAAAAGAAGGGGTTTGTGACTAGCAGGCTTGCTGCCACCCATGGTCAAGGGCACCCAACAGGCTGGTTTTCCCCAGTCCTCTTCCAGATCCTTCCCTTCTGCCCCCAGGATTACGTCTTGTCTCATCTTCTAGCTTTCCGATTCTCCTCTTCCTCTTTCCTCTTTAATCACAGGTTTAATTTCCATAGTCATCTTATTTGCATAATTTGAAATCAGACCTTCATACATTAACATTCTACATCTGAATTCGAGCGCAGGACAGAATACCCAAGGAACCACACACACACACACACACACACACACACACACACACACACATATACACACACTGAGACATTTCCCATCTTTCTCATTAATGACCAGTGCTTCCAGGGTGAAGAATGAGGCTTCCTTGCTTGGTCGAAGGGAAAAGAAGAGGGGGTGAGCCAACCGGACCACAGTGTGTAGGACAATGGCTAGGAGCAAAATACCTCAGAGTTAGGATACTGAAGACTCTTCAGGACCATGTGCAATGCCATGTCTGCATAACATGGGAGTTTAGGCACTGGGTGTTTAAAGTGAGGACATGAGGTAAATGTTGAGAGGAAGGGTTTTATTGTAGATATGAGGAAGGGAGGGGGTAGGGGGGGAGACCAACCAGAGGCATCTGGAAGAGTGGACTGAACATGGCTGACAGGCTGAACCAGGCCTTGAGAGGAGAGGGGGTGAGGGTGGGGGGAAGCAAGAGAGGAAGAAGAAAGAGTGCAGGTAAAAGAGACCAAGAGGGCGGGGGCGGAGAGGGTGCACAGCCATGGGATAGCATGGCATAGCACATGACAGGGCTGTGTAGGAATGAGAAGCTGGAGGAAGAGAAGCCCATGAACTGGGAAGGTTAGGGTAGGAGGCCTGGTGTGAAGGGCTGAGAGGAGCCACAGGTACTGAGGGAGCATGTCCTCTGGTGTGCAAAGGGGCACCACAGATAACCATTTGTCGAAAGTTTCTTTTGGACCAGACAATGTCCAGCCTGAATTAGCTTGCACAGGTACCTGGTGACCTCTGTAGTGTTTCCCTAGGGTAGCACAGGGTTGCTGTGATAAGATAACATTGCAGACGCAACTTAAGAAAGGAAGGATACATGCTGTCTCACAGTTCAGGGGACGTACGGTCCGCCGTCCACAGCTGCAGGAGCTGAGGTGGCTGAGGAGCTGAGGTAGCTGAGGAGCTGAGGTAGCTGAGGAGCTGAGGTAGCTGACCACACTGCAGCCACTGTCACGATGCAGGGAGCCACAGACGCTTGCACTCAGTGCATCGTCTGCTTTTTACATAGTGCAGGATTCTAGCCCAAACATGGCGCCACCTATGAGAGGTCGTCAGTCAACATAACCAAGACTGTCCTCCACAGGTGTGCCCAGAGGCCTGTCTCCCAGGGGAGTCTAGATCTCATCAAGTTGACGATTGAGATTAATCATCCCTGAGGCAGGGCTTCCCAGGGCCTCCCAGGAAGTCCTCCCTGCTTATCCCCACAGGAGTTATACAGATGCAGCTTCTCCATGAGTCCTCCTTCCTCATCCTACCATCCCGAGTCTTCAGAATGATCTGCGAAGCAGCAATTTGGAGGCATCGTTATACACTGCTAGTACTCTGAAACAACGGCTTCTCATCATTGGTACAAAAGGGGCTAAGGATGCGGCTCAGTTGGTAGAGAGCCTGCCCAACGCTCATGGAGCTGCGGGCTCAGTCCTCAGCATGGCATAGACTGAGTGCGGTGGTGCATGCCAGCAGTCCCAGTACTCAGGATGTGAGCAGAACAAATGCAGCTGGTGGCCAATCAGGGGATGACAGGGACCTGTAATCCCAGTACCCAGAAGGCTGACACAGAGAGCTAGCCAGGGCTACATAGCATGATCGTATCTTATAAAAGAAAAGAAACACGGGGCTAGAGAGATGGTTCAGCGGTTAAGAGCACTGACTGCTTTTCCAGAGGTCCTGGGTTCAATTCCCAGCAACTACATGGTGGCTCACAACCATCTGTAAAGAGATCTGAGGCCCTCTTCTGGTGTGTCTGAAGAGGGTGACAATGTACTCACATACATAAAACAAATCTTTTTTAAAAAAGAAAATATATGAATAAGACTTAAAAAAAACCCTGCCTCAGAACAAGATGCATTATCAACATAAATAAAATTGATCTGATGCCTAGGGAGCTCAGCTGGACTGAACTGCAGTGGGAGATGGGCACAGATAGGGAAGGTCATCTGCCCTGCTCCTCCTTTACACAGGCACAGTGGAAATGAAGGGCCCTGGCAGGGGTCGGGGTGTGGGAGAAAGCCATGGTTACTGGCTGACATAGGGTAGAGCCACTGGTAGGACCAGGACTGTCACAGCAGGTCCCAAACCCTCAGGTCTCCCATTTCCCCCAGACCCATGTATAAAAGAGGCCCTGGGTTAACAAAGGCCGGCTGAGGCCATGAGAGGGCACGAGTGGAGACCAGCGACAGGAGGCTTTTTCTCCAGGCTCCTGCTTCCTTGAAGAAAGAAAGCATCTGCTGTGGCAGGGCACAAGGAGTCACAGGACAAGTGTGGCCGCTTAAAGTTATTTCCTTCTGTACGAGACCATAGGCAGAGATGATCCGGTACGCAAAGCTCACAAATTGTCCGGGTTAAGCACAAGGCTTCAAGAAAGTCTGTCTCAGGGGTGGGCTGTAGCATAGGCAGACGTGGGAGGAGGGGTGGGAGAAGAGCTGGCTTAGGCCTCCCGCCTCGCTGCTGCATTCTACCGGGCCTCCTCCAGCACCTCAGTGCCCAGGCCCCGTGTTGCCATGGTGACGTCCCTGCTTTGGGTTTCTGCAGGGCTTCTTCCTCCTCTGTTGGATGGGTTCTTTCAGCCTCTCTTCCGAGCTCTCCTAGCGTGATCCCGGCTTAGATGTCCCGGCTTATTCTTGTCTTTCATCGCCTGTGCTGATGGGCTGACGAGACCCCTTATCCCGCCTGAGCAAACCAAACCTAAAGCAAATCCCAAAGTCACTCAGGGTCACCCCCATCACAGCCTGAAGTAGGATTGGTGTGGGCGGATCTGGTGACTGGACGCCGGTGACTACTGAGGGATACCGTGCAGGCTGCCACCACCCTACAGATGTGTGCCAGGCAGAAAGAAGAAGTCAACGCATATACCAAGGCATGGGTGTTGGCATGGGGTGGTTATTGTAGGATTAAATGTGCTGCAGTCGGTAGAAGATTCAGATAAACACTGAGCTTTCTCAAACAAGAGTGCTAACAATGTTCCCTGGAACTGGGCTGGGACAGCAGGTCCCATCTGATCTCTAGGGCCTTCCCATTTTCATCCCCAGCCTGTGGGGGGGGGGCTTTTAGCCATTTTATCTGTATTCCCAAGAAAAGCATGGGGAAGACAAAATAGCTCTCTTCCTCAGTTTGCCCCTCTTTTAAGACACCTTCAAAGTTCCTCTGTGGCACTCTTTTACTGTGGTTTCATTTCCTGGAACGCCTGGTAGTGAGGTATCCTGGTAACACCTTCATCCAGGTGCCTTTCCAACCATGATGTCATATGGGGCATGATGTCATGTGGGTCATGATGTCATGTGGGGCATGATGTCATATGTGACATGATGTCATGTGGGGCATGATGTCATGTGGGGCATGATGTCATGTGGGGCATGATGTCATGTGGGGCATGATGTCATGTGGGGCATGATGTCATGTGGGTCATGATGTCATGTGGGTCATGATGTCATGTGGGTCATGCTGTCATGTGGGGCATGATGTCATGTGGGGCATGATGTCATGTCATGTGGGGCATGATGTCATGTGGGGCATGATATCATGTGGGGCATGATGTCATGTGGGTCATGATGTCATATGGGGCATGATGTCATATGAGGCATGATGTTATATGGGAGAATAGGCATTCAGTAATAACCTTCACTGTGCTACAGGTGTGGGCAAGATGTGGGTAGGTGTGTGCTATGGTCTGAATGTCTGTGACTGCTGTAAAATTCACCTGTGAATTCTAACCCCAAGGTGACAGTGGGGCTTAGGAGGGTGCTGAGGTAGTGAGGGTTTGGCAAGGGATTCGTGTCCTTGTAAAAGACTTCATACGCTTCAGCCTTTTTCTCCATGAGGTCATAGCAAGAAGTCAGGAAGTGGGTTGCCTGACACCAGACCCTCTTGGTCTCAGGGAGACTCCTAGTCTATCTGTGAGCGGCTGTCAGCTAATAAGCCCCGAGGCTGGGTGGTGCTATTAGCAGCTGCAGGGACTAAGTCAGTGGTGGGACCTCTCAGCCCTGTGTCAGCCTGGCTGTGCTCCAGGGGATGCTCAGACACACTGAAGATGCTCACAGGGTGTCATGGATGAGTCCCCATAAAAACCCAATGCCACCAAGACAAGCCTGCGAACCAGTCTCCCATAAGAAGTGCAGCCAGCGCCTGGCTTTTTATATGGTCTCCAGAAAGCAAACTCAGGTCTTCATGCTTGTACAGGAGGCACGTTACTGAGGGAGCTCCCACCCCAGCCCATGCCTGCCTTCGTCTTCAGGTGAGGAAATAATCACACGAGCTGGAGCAAGGGTGGTCGAAAGGTGCTGCCAGCCTCACTGATTGCTTCTGAGAGCAGCAATACTGTCTGTCGCTCTGGGGGTGGGGGCGGGCATGTGTCAGTGTTCTTGGGAGCAGTTCCTGGGAAAAGCACACAGTAGAACCTGAATGATGAGGAGTGATCCTGCCTCCCCTTGTGCCCACGATGGCAGCCATGCGTTCTTTGAGGTGTCACCGGGATGCTGTGAGAAGTATTCTCAGGCTCAGCCCAGATCTGCCAGTGCCTGTGGCTGCAACTGACTTCTAGGTGGGGATTTGTAGGTGTGGCCCCTTCTTGCAGCTGGCACATGGACCCGAGGTTTGATTCACTGGATAAGATGCCGAGTGGCTCCCTCCCGGGTGGTCATAGCCTTCACACAGGACATCTAGACACAGACCAGGACCTGGCCTCAGATGACCCCATGGTAGACAATAGTTCCATTGGCTTTGCTTTGTCCCACCGTATCCATGAGAAATGGAGTCCTGGTTCTCCCATAGTTAAGGATCCAGTTGAAAAAGAATAAGACAGGGGTTGGGATTTAGCTCAGTGGACAGAGAGGCTTGCCTCTGGACCTTTTGGTCCCCAGCTCGAAAAAGAAAAAGAACCAAAAAAAAAGAAAAGAGTAAGACAGAAACTTCTGGACCTTTTTCATCTTTACGACCAAGGCTCTGTGAATGGGCCTACCTCACTCTGTTTTTCCTTCACACACTGGAGACTGCGGCTGCTCTAACCCACTGGGTTAGAACACTGGGCTCCAGGTGTTGTCTAGAGTAATTCCCGCCGTGAAGATTCTCTGGGTGTCTTCATACAGTCATTGGGGACACGATTTGAAGCTAAGAATTGGTCCCTGGAGACCCATGTACGGTGACGTGCGGAGAGCCCAGAGCCGGTGGTCAAGACATGGATTGAAGACTTAGCAGGCTGAAGACTTGGGAGCCATCCCACCGAGAGACAGCCAGTGGCTTTCAACCCTCAAGGCAGTGGGAGAAGCCCGCCTGGTAGAGGAGGGAGCCCAGAGAAGGGGGACGAGGAGAATTCACTGATAAGAGTTCTTCTCTAAGGGAAACTGAGTAAACAGGTAGTACGGGGTGTCAGGCAGGTGGGCGGAGCAGGTGGGGTGGGGACGACATAGAATGAATCACAGAGATAGGTTGAGACAGAGACAAAGAGACTAATACAGAGACAGGAGCAGGTTTTAAGGGTTTGGCTTATGAGGTGGGGAAGTTGCTAGCTCAGAATTCTCAGGGCAGCCAGAGAACAATCTGCTGGCAGAGTTCTCTCATTTTTGAATACAGCCAGTGGGTTTTTCAAAGACCTTAGCTAATCGGGCAAGGCCCACCTGCACTGGCTGACCGTGTGGCCAAAGACAGCCCAGAGCTCCCCGAAGAAGGGATGATCTGGGGCAGCTGACTGGAGATGATCCCGAGAATGGCTCCATGCAGAAGAGGGTTCCTTAGACTTGGAAGCTCTTGTTCTCTGCAACCGAGCCTTCCTGCAACGGAGCCAGTGAGGCAGATCCCGCAGGCTCCCCAGAAGCCTGCTCCTTTCCAGCGAGCAGTGTCTAGCAATAATCTCTTGCCCCCCGTGTGCAGGCCTCTACCTGGACACAGACCCCTTCCCCCCACCCTGCATGCAGCCCTAACTAGTACTTAACACCCCTAGATCCAGTACCTGGCTGTCTTTGAAGATCTGTTCTGAGCTCTCGAGTCCTCCGTGACTGGGTGTGACTCTTATGTCCTTCACCTCGTCCTGCTGATTTTCTCTGACTCCTGACCCAGATAAACACACGCGAACCTGACACCTCAGGGTCACCCCGAGATAAACCTCAGCATGGGCAAAGCCTGCACTACCTCCTGGACTGACGTGGCTGAGAACCGTGTAATGGCTGAGAACTGCGTAAGGCATCTCTTTTCCACTAGAGCTTCCAGGTTGCCCTGCGGCAGCCCAGACTGGATCTCACAAGTTTGAGGCTCAAAGAGCCAGGCTGAGGACACCCTGGGAGATTGCAAGTACAGCAGATGGGGGGAGGGTGTTAGTGTTAATTAGGACCTTTCCTGGGGGGGGGGGTGGCTGTAGGCTGAGGCAGGGCCTTTGTCACTCACCAGAAGACTGACCTGGGAATAAGGATAAAGGAGGACGGGGTGACCTTGTAGCTGGCATCGCCATGGGGCTCCCTGACATAAGTCAGGGAGGTACCCATTAAGTTTCTTCTGTGCCCAATACTTGAGACCTGAGGTTTTTCAGATTTCTTTTATTTGTGTATTATTACTATTTGGAAGTGTTTTCATGTCTGTAATGAAATATCTTGGGAATTTCATCCCAGAGCCTGTGGCAGAGTTTTACACGATGTTATTTTATGTGTGTGAGTCCACTGTAGCTGTCAGACACATGGAAGAGGGCATCGGATCTCATTACAGATGGGATGTGAGCCACCATGTGGGTGCTGGGATTTGAACTCAGGACCTCTGGAAAAGCAGTCAGTGCTCTTAACCGCTGAGCCATCTCACCAGCCCCTCCACTATGTTTTTTATTGGACTGGCTATTGGCTATGGCTGATCACCTGAGGTCAGGGATGGAATTTTTACACTTATATTTTCGAGTTAGTATCAGAATGTTTTGGATTCTAGAATAGATTGGATTTAAAAATTTGGGATTAGGGATGTTGAATCTGCAGCCACAGAGAGTATGTCTGGACGGAGAAGGAGAGTGGAATGATGTGGAGGGGACAGGTCGGTGGGCCATTCCTGCCGTTTTACAACTTTAGAATCCAGGGTCCCCTGGTTATCAGTTAAATGGTTCCTATATCCCTATGTAGGGCAGAGATCTGTGGACAACAAGACGGGAAATTGTGGGAACGGGTGTCTTAGGGTCTTTAAAACGGAGCGGACATCCTGGGGGTAGGTATGAGCAAGGACATAAGAATCTCCCAATTTAAATTCCTATCCTAAAGCGTGTGTCGCTCCATCCTCTTGAGAGTAAATTACTTTTCTAACGATGGATTAGCCCAGAGGTCTCATCAGGATGCGACGTCTCTTCTATTTGCGTTTAATACCGAGAGGCGCGAGGCCCAGGAAATTGGGTTCTGACGCCTGTGAATGACATCTCGCGTGCTCACAGACCGAACTGCAAGGACACCTCAATTTGAGAGGTTGGCAGTGCTGCTGCATTTGGAGGTCACCTCAGAAACCCTGGGCAAATGCTTTCAACCCTGGAAACCCTCATCTCTCTTCCCGCTGAGTTTTGTCACCCCGAGCTTCCGGTCCAAACTCCTGGCCCGGAAGCCCCTTCTCGCCTGGCCTCTGACCTTCATCAGACAGCCCCTCTGCCTGCCGGGGCCCATTTCGCTTCTGTTTTTGTTGGGTATCCATGATTTTTTTTTTAAATTTATAAACCTTATCATAAAAAATAAAAATAAAATAAAATGTCGCATGCCCGAATGAACGGGACCCGAAGTCTATTCTGTTCCTTTGTTTTCTCTTCTACACATTTAAAATAATCATCTGGAGCGGAGGCCATGAAGCTTCATAATACAAATATCTCGTCCCCGGGCGGGCCGGGATGAATGTGCTTTGTGACCATTGTGGTAAGCTGTCCTCTCTCCCGTCCTGTTTGTGGCACGCCACCCTATCGCTTTTGACTTGTAACCCCAGGGCCTCCTTCATGTGTTTGTGTCGCTCCCAGTAGCTACTTCCATTGGGTCTCTGGTCATTATTTTTCACCTCGGCCTTGTGAACTGGCCGTCCCTGGCTTTACTTGGTGTGACCCTTCTGCTTGCTGTGTTCTGATCTCTGAGAGAATTTCCAACTCTGCCTCAGTCCCATGGAGCTCCAAACTCTCTCTCTCTCTCTCTCTCTCTCTCTCTCTCTCTCTCTCTCTGTGTGTGTGTGCACGTGCACGCACGCACATGTATTCTATGTATATGTGTGCATAAGTGTGGTATGTGTGGGATGGGTACAGGTATAACTTGTACATGTGGCTTTTAAGATTTATTTATCTTGGTTCTATGTGTAGGGGTGTTCTGCCTTCATATTTGTCTGCACCCCATGTACACTCAGTACCCATGAAGGCTAGAAAGAGGGTATCAGATCCCCTGAAATTGGAGTTACAGATTGTGTTGGCTACCACGTGGGTTTTGGGAATCGAATCTGGGACCCCTGGGAGAGCATACATTGTTCTTAACGCCTGAACCATCTCTCCAGACCTTGTATGCAGTATCTGTACATGCGTATACCATGGTATGTGTGGAGTTGTGTCAGATGTATGTCTTCTCTTCCTGTGGTCAAGAAGTGACCCGGGTCCACAGGCCAGGCAGTGGCTGGGGAATTATGTGGTCCTTTTCTACTAATGGCCCGTTGATGTCACCTGATAGATTCTTTAATGCTGTTAATGGTGTCTTTATTTTCACCAGTGTTCTCCCTTGCATATAGTGAGCTAATAGGGGCACTGGTAAAGGACTTAGCCTCCCAAAACCCAGGTCTATTTGTGTTAAACAGCTTCCAATCATGGTGGCCAAATGCCGGAGGAAACAACTCAAGGGGAAATGATGCCTCCTCACGGTTTCTGAGGGCTCTGCCCATAGTCATGTGGATCCATTGTTTCTGGGCCAAGGTGAGGTAAGGGATCGTGGCAGAGCGAGCTGTTTGTCTCACAGCAGCCAGGGAACGAGACCTCCTTGGCAAAGCTGACTCCCACTGACTGCTATCTTCTCCATTTCTACCACTTCCCATAATGAGATCAAATTGCAATTATTTTCTGTAGGCCCATGTTTACATAAACATGCTGGTGTGCATACACGTGTGTACCTGTAAGTGTGGAGGCCAAGGTTAATGTGGGGCGTTACTCCTCAGTTGCCATCTACCATGGTTTCGGGCCAGTGTCACTCACTGGACAGCAAGCCCCAAGAATGTTCTTGTCCCCAGTTGCCCAGGGCTGGGATTAAAAGTGTGCACCACACCCAAATTTAATATGGGTTTTGGGGATGGAACTCGGGTCCTCTCCTCAGGCTTATGTGGTAAGTATTTTCTTACTTGAGCTATTTACCCAGCTGCATCTGTCAAAAGGTTGATTGATTCTGTCAGAGCCCTTATGATCTGGTCACTTCCAAACAGTATCACCGCGGAACCCTGCACCCATCACCCATGATGTGCGGGGGATTTCAATCTGATCCACAGCTCCACTCAGAAAAGCAGACCGTGTCTCTCATTCGTCACCATAAATAACATTCTACAAGAAATCACTCTGCAGGAAGCTTCTGCAGTAGCTCTGGAGTGAAGACTCGTGTCCCGGGGAGCCTCACAGTAGTGGGGTTCACAGCACTTGAGAGGCACGGGAAGGCTCTCTCTAGAGCTTTGAGAGAAGAGGCAATCGTTGTTCACCGGCTGGCCCCAGCTCCACGTCTACATTTAGTATTTCTCTTTTCAAGTCAGTGTGACAATGACCACCATGAGCTGGTTATCCCTGGGATGACTGATTGTCTGTCTGTCTGTCTGTCTGTCTGTCTGTCTGTCTGTCTGTCTGTCTATCTATCTACCTATCTATCTACCTATCTTATCTATCTATCCATCATCTACCTACCTATCTATCTATCTATCTATCTATCTACCTACCTACCTATCTATCATCTATCTATCCATCTTCTCTCTCTATCTATCATCTATCTATCCATCTACTCTCTATCTCTCTATCTATCTATCTACCTACCTATCTATCATCTATCTATCCATCTACTCTCTATCTCTCTATCTCTATCTACCTACCTATCTATCATCTATCTATCCATCTACTCTCTCTCTCTATCATCTATCTATCCACCCATCTATTATCTATCTATCTATCATCTATCTATCCACCCATCTATTATCTATCTATCTATCTACCAATCTTATCTATCTATCCACCCATCTATTATCTATTATCTATCTATCCACCCATCTATTATCTATCTATCTATCATCTATCCACCCATCTATTATCTCTCTCTCTCTATCTATCATCTATCTATCTACCTACCTATCTATCATCTATCTATCCACCCATCTATTATCTATCTATCTATCTACCAATCTTATCTATCTATCCACCCATCTATTATCTATCTATCTATCATCTATCTATCCACCCATCTATTATCTATCTATCTATCTATCTATCTATCTATCATCTATCTATCCACCCATCTATTATCTCTCTCTCTCTATCTATCATCTATCTACCTACCTATCTATCATCTATCTATCCATCTACTCTCTATCTCTCTATCTCTATCTATCTATCTATCTATCTATCTATCTATCTATCTATCTATCATCTATCTATCCACCCATCTATTATCTATCTATCCACCCATCTATTATCTATCTATCTATCTATCTATCTATCTACCAATCTTATCTATCTATCCATCCATCCTCTATCAATCTATCTATCATCTATCTATCTACCCATCTATTATCTATCTATCATCTATCTATCCACCCATTTATTATCTATCTATCTATCTATCCATCTACTCTCTATCTCTCTATCATCTATCTATCTATATCTATCTACCTACCATCTATCATTTATCTATCATCTATCTACCTACCTACCTATCATTTATCTACCTATTATCTCCTTTTTTTAAAACACTGAGATTTTTTTAAAAATATATATTTTCTTAAGATGTTATTTTTTATGTATGTGAGTACACTGTTGCTCTCTTCAGACACATTAGAAGAGTGAACCAGATCCCATTACAGATGGTTGCAAGCCATCACGTGGTTGCTGAGAATTGAACTCAGGACCTCTGGAAGAGCAATGAGTGCTCTTGACCACTGGGCCATCTCTTCAGCCCTACCTATTATTTTCTATCTATCTATCTATCTATCTATCTATCTATCTATCTATCTATCTATCTATCTATCTTTTATCTATCTATACATACACATACATACACATATATGCATATATGTGCATGTAAACATGCAGGCAGCCTGGCGATCTCATGGGCTGGAGGAGGTCCGTGTGTGTTAGAGAGGCAGACGGTTGTAGAAAACCTGGTGTCTGTGCTTCCTGCTCAGAGTATGAGACAGTCTCAGCAGAGGCTGCAAAAGCCTTTGCCAGCCTGCGGTCTGTGGGAGTCGAGACTCACAGGGTGGGGCTGGCAGGAAAAAGGAGACAGAGGACAAACACTAAGATCAGAGAGCCCGGGGACCTGCTACCATAATCTGAGAGCAAATGCTTAACAAATGTTTGTGAGAGTGTGACTGCAAGGCTGGAAAGGCCTAGGGACCAGGCTGACATGCCTGACCCTGTCCTCAGTGAGAAGGTGTGAAATGAAACAGGCTGCCCCAGCTCAAGGGCGCCCCTCTGTCAGTGGTGGTGAGGACGTAGACATGGCTCCGCAATGCTGTTCACAGGCTGCAGGGGGTCTCTTCAGAAACTCCACTCAAGTAAAGCCAGATCCCCAGAAAGCCTCACAATAAAACACGGGGAGGGGCTGTCAGGAGGCGGAGTTGGTGCTTATTAAAAAGCATTTACCCTAGACTGATCGCCGGTGTAAATGGGAATAGAGGCACACAGGGAGAGAGTCAGACCCCCTTGGGGAGTTCCGCCTTCCTGTCTCACGTGTTCTGACAGTAGCACGCATGACCTCTGCAGGTTCCCTCATGGCACCTTTAAGCACAACACACCGTGGCTTCTCACTTCTTGGTGAGCTGGGGGCACTGCCTTAGTTTGGAGTGGCTTTGGGCCAGTCATGCTTGGGAAGGGATGCAGAGGCTGGGCTGGGGGCTGCAGGAAGGACCTAAAGAAGGGTAGTGTGGCTTGTGGGCCAGTTCTGGGTCCCTGACCAGTCTGTCTGTGCCTTTTCACCCTGAAGACAGCTGGCTTGTGCCCAGCCACAGGCCTATCTGACCTTCACCGACTCAAGCTGCTGTGTGTTTCATCCAGAGCACGTTCCCTGCATGCAAATGACCATTGGTCTCTTTGCCAAACTCTGTCTCTGTCTCTCTGTCTCTTTGTCTTTCTCTGTCTCTCTGCCTCTGTCTTTCTCTGTCTCTGTCTCTGTCTCTTTGTCTTTCTCTGTCTCTCTCTGTCTCTGTCTGTCTCTGTTTCTGCCTCTCTCTTTGTCTTTCTCTGTCTCTCTCTTTCTCTTTCTCTGTCTCTCTGTCTGTCTGTCTCTCTGTGTCCATTCATGAATGTGAAGGCCAAAAGTGTTTTTTTAGGAAAGGAACTTCACCAACTGAGCTACGGACCCAGCCCCCAACACTGTCTTTGAAGGGAGATGACTGACTTGCCCCTATGACTTTGGTTGGACTCTGAAATCTCCCTTGGCATGTGGAGACATGTGGAGAAATGTGGAGACATGTGGAGACATGTGGAGACATGTGGAGAAATGTGGAGACATGTGGAGACATGTGGAGACATGTGGAGACATGTGGTGAGATGCTGTGAACATGGCACAGCACAAAACCGTAAACGTATTTAAGACATTATGACGGATTTTTTCGATTTCTTTGTAAATTGGATAACTCTCAAATGTGATCTTTGTAGATGACGATGTCGTGTTCTAATGTCAAAATGTTGGACTTGCTTAGCGTTGACTGTAATTGCTTTTATTTTGGGCTTGGAGATCTTTTCCAACTTTAGTGAAATATCAAGTAATCGCTGGCAAACAGAAGCTGTGGGAACCCAACAGGGAAATCTCTCCACTGCCTCAAAGTGCTTGTGCTCCAAAGAAAAAAGCCTTTCATGTCTGGCCGCCGGTGAGCATCGCAGAGCAGCCTGGGTCTCTCTGTGATGAATCTGTTTAATACTTTGCTCTCCGCCTTCTTCTGTCTCCATCACTGGATTCAAGAGTGGGATTGGTGCCTAAGACTTCCTGAAGATGTGTCACTGTTGATGTGAGCTCTCTACAGAGGCTTGGAAACAGGGTGCAGTCACCAAGAGCAAGGTCACAGAAGAGCTCCTGTGTTGGAGTCACGGTGGCCCAGGTTGGACACTGCCCTACCCAGCTCCACTGTGGCCCCTCCTTGCTTGTGGCAGCCATGAACTTTGTGGTCCTATCCTATTGGGAGGAGGAGACCTCAGCAGCCTACTGAGGGTCACACAGCTTCCTGGCCTTGAGAGCTTTCTGTGCTGTTGTCTCCTTGTTTAGTGAGCTAAGAACCTGTGTGTTTCTAGCTCTGCGTCATCTGTGGGGACTGGCTTGAAGATATGGCGGTTTAGCTCAGTTGATAGGGTGCTTTGCCCAGCATATATGACACCCTGGGTTTGATCCTCAGTAGCAAATTATCCAGGCATGGCAGTCCATAATCTGGAGCCTAGCACTCAGGAAGTGGAGGAGGAGGATCAGACGTGAACGATCATCTTTGGCTGCAAAGCTAGTTCAAGGCCAGCCTGAGCCACATGACAACCTGTCTCAGAAAACAAACAAACAAACAAATAAAACACAACACAAACCAACCCAAATCAATAAACTTTCTTGGACACAGTTTATAGAGCATGTGATCCCACGAAGGTACCTGAGTCCCAGAGCTTGAGCCAGGCTTCAGCCCAGGAAATTGTCAATGTTCTCAGGGACAGACCCCATCTGTGTTTCAAGGGAGTATGGTGACTCCATGATCTTTAGGCCCTGAGTCCCCCATTCCTTGTCTGCTCAGGGAACTCACACCTGTGCCTTCCTGCCAGCAGTCCGGAATGCTCGTCCAAGAGGTCAGAAACACTTGGCTGTGGGTGAGCGCAGCCCTGGTTCTCAGGCCACCTGCTTAAAATCTGGACCAACCAGCTGCCCACATGCTTCTGCCTGGTGCTAGCACAAGATTTCATTACTGCCAGGATACAGTTCTTCTCCTGTATTATAAAAACAGTTGTCAGAAAACCCAGGATTATCCAGAGTGTGAATGCTGGGGTGCACTCTGGAGGACACCCAGAGTGTGAATCCTGGGGTGCTCTCTGGAGGACACTTTCAGAAAAGCCTCTTGTCCTAGTAAATTCCTGGACCAACCTGAATCTGACATATCGAGGCAAGGTAACCTGCAAAATGTGGGTGACGTGATCCAGGACGGATCTAGCTCTCAGAATGGCACTGGGAATACATTGCTCAGTGAGGGCTGTCGAGTGCTATTTATAACCAATTAATGACTGTGAAGTAAGAGACTTTATATGTGCACATGTTACCAAACACGATCTTCGATTACCTCAGAGGGCTAAGGCAGAGCCATTTTCTGCAATTGGCCTGCTAGTCTTAGCACAGCAAAGAGCAGTCCAGCCCAGGACCCACCCTTTCCCTCCTCCCAGCTCCACTTTTGACCTAAAATCCCATTTCAATTGCCAAGCGGGTACCCAGCTCCAGGTGTTTGTCTAGTGGGCCACTGTCAAAGCTAAGAAGGAACAAGGAAGAGGATTTTCTCCATTGGTTCCTTAGGACCCCTTCCCCCACCCCCCACCGTGAGTAAGGGTCACATGATCATAATGGCGAGCTGGGCCTCTGGTTGCTTAGGTGCAGAACATATGCATGGCAGAAAGCTTGCATAGGCCCTAAAGCTGTCAGATTTGGCACAAGCCAGAGGACTTCTGTGGAGGCCACGTTATCCAGTGACCCAGGTACCTCAGGCCTATGTGTCTGAGCAGAGCTTTCTGTCAGGCCTCTGGTCTGGTGTGAGGTTGTATTTTGAGCAACAATAAGAAAAGCAGCTGGAAGATGATTGTCACAGCACTGTGAGGAGACAGAACTAGTTAATTGATTGATTAATTAATTAATTAATTTTTGGTGGTACTAAGTCCAGGTCCTCCTGGGCTCCAGGCTTTATGTAACGATGAGATATATCTCTGGTCTTCTTTTTACTTTTTAATTTGAGGCAGGCTCCTGATAGGTTGCCCAGTTGCTGACCTTGAACACACTCTGTAGCCCAGGCTGGCCCTGTTCTTTCCACCCTCCATCCTCAGTCTCCTAAACTGCTGGGATTACAGGCCCGTACCGCCAGGCTTGGCTTGTATATAATGTTATGTGGAACGGCGTTGTTGACACGTAATTCCCCCCACACGGCCCACTTCTTTACAGTGAGCACCCTAGGGGTTTTGTGTAGATTCCCAGAATTCCCACATCTGTCCTTACGGTACAATTGTAGAACTTTATTTTTTTCCATCACCAAAAAGAAAGTCTGCCATTTCTATTATCCAGTCCCACCCCACATCCCCAACCTGCTTCCTGTCACCCACTGGAGGCATTACATATTAACGGAAACGCATGCGTGAGGCGTGCGGGCTGGCTTCTTTATCACTTGACGCACGTGACATTCGCCCGTGTTACAGCGTGAGTGGTGCTTCCTTCCTTTGTTCAGATCAGGAATATCCACCGGCCAGCCTTCTTTGATTTATCAATCCATTCGTTACTAGAACATTTGGGCTCTTTAGTTGGGTTACAGTTTGAATCTCAAATGGCCCCCAAACTCGTGTTCTGAACTATGGGTTCCCGGCTTGTGGTGTTGTTTCAAAGGCCGTGGAGCCTTCAGGAGGTGGGGCCTGGCTGGCAGGAGATGGTCACTTGTGGTGGGCCTTTGAAAACGATACCAGTCCCCGAGCTGACCCAATTTCTTATCTGTCTCCATGGGAGCAGTTGCCCGTTTCACCACTTCGGATGGAGCTCTCGGCCCACTCTCCCCACCTTGATGGTCTGAAATCTCTCCAAAACCAGGTTTGTTTGTTTTTTCCCCCTCTATTATGTTATCTCTGCCATATACTTTGGTCACAGCAATGCAAAAATAATACGGTTGCTTTTCCCTGGAGGAGAGAGAGTAGGTTGAATGGGGAGAGAAGACCCAGACAGTGTGCTGTGTGGGACAGAGGGATGTGGGAACCTCACTTGGCTTTTTCCTTAGGCCGAGAGCAGCCCCCAGCTCTGCATCCGTGCCTTGGGAGGGGAATAGAAGCCCGGTTCACTCCCTCTCCAGCAGCATCAGCCCCTCCCACGTGCTGCAAACTCGTACTGGCTGCCCAGACACTTTGGTGCGCGCGGACTACAGCAGGACCCACCCAACCCGCCGGCTCTCCGGCTCTCCGGCTCTCCACACGCAGCTCAGTCAACTCTTTGTTGTTTGAATATTCAACCCGAACGCCTGCTCAAAGGAAGTCTTAAATATCAAAGACAGAGACAAATGAAAATAAATAAGAAAAGGGAGTCCGGAGGAAACAGATAAAGCCGGGACAAGAAAACGGAAAACAAAACACCCCTATTAATAGCTTCAGGGAGTAGAAGAGATGCTTAGAAATTAAAGCTGGGACACTGGACTTAAGATCTTTAAGATCTTCATCACCAGGAGGGGTCCCACAGGGAGTGTCCCCCAAAAACACAGGGTGGAGAAAGAGAGAGATTAGAGATACTCTGATGAAGAGATTACAGAAAGGCAGGAGAGGGTGGGAGCACCGAGGGAGATGGCGGGCGAGGGACTGGAGAGGGTGCAGAGAAGTAGAAGAAATTAGCACAGCCCACTGTGTCCAGGAAACTTCCCAGATTTGAAGATTACAAGCGCTTGGGTTAAGAGTAGGCAGGATAAACTAGGCATGGTAGGGCACGACTTTAATTCCAGTACCCTGGAGGCAGAGGCAGCTGAATCTCTGTGAGTTCAAAGTCAGCCTGGTCTAGTTCTGGGACAGCCAGAGCTGTTACACAGAGAAACCCTGTCTTGAAAAACCAAAAATAGGGCTGGAGAGATGGCTCAGTGGTTAAGAGCTCCGACTGCTCTTCCAGAGGTCCTGAATTCAATTCCCAGCAACCACATGGTGGCTCACAACCATCTGTAATGGGATCCGAAACCTTCTTCTGGTGTGTCTGAAGACAGCTACAGTGTACTCACTCTACAGTGTACTCACATACGTAAAAAAAATAAAAATCTTTAAAAAAAAAAAAAAAGGAAGTCTTAAAAAAAAAAAAACCATAAATAAATAAATAAGAAAAAGAAAAGAAAGAAAAAGACAGAAAGAAAAATAAGGAATTAAAAACACAAGTCACATCTTTATTTCCAATTCCCAGGAGTTGAAAGATAACTTCTAAAAGTGTGTGTGTGTGTGTGTGTGTGTGTGTGTGTGTGTGTGTGTGTGAGAGAGAGAGAGAGAGAGAGAGAGAGAGAGAGAGAGAGAGAGAGAGAGAGAGAGCAAAAAAATTTAAAACACAACAGCATTGGAATTCTTAAAAGACCAAAAGATAGAAGATAATGACACAATCCCTTCAGTATTCAGAGGAACTGTGACTTTCATCCAGACTTCTATCCTCGGGCAAACTGTTAATCAAGAGGAAGGACAGGAGAAAGACATTTTAGAAAACCAGAGACTCGGATTTTTTTTTTTAACCTCCTCTGAATGAACCATGAACAAACTTGTCTTAGCAAAGGGCACAGGCAGGAGGAGAAGGCAGAAGAGGAGGAGGGAGGAGGGAGGGGGGAGGAAGGAGGGGGAGGAGGAGGGAGGAGGGGGGAGGGGGAGGGGAGGAGGGGGAGGAGGAGGGAGGGCTAAGGACTGTGTCACAGTACATTTGCAGCAGGTGATTGGGTTCAAGGGGGGGCTGGTTTTGGCATAAACTTGTAGCTTGCTCAGGGTTGAGGACAGGAAGAAGAGTCTGTTGCTAAAAATAAAAAGTTTGGGTGTGGCCGTTCATACCTTTGATCCTAGTGTATGGGAGGCAGACGAAGGTGGGCTTTTACTAGTTTGTGGCTAGCCTGGCCTATATAGTGAGTTCCAGGCCAGCCTGGGCTACAGTGAGACCCATCCCCCTCATCACACATACTCTCTCTCTCTCTCTCTCTCTCTCTCTCTCTCTCTCTCTCTCTCTCTCACACACACACACACACACACACACACACACACACACACACACGAAGGGAAAGAGGAAGGACAGAGGTGCTGTGTTTGAACACATAATAGTGCTATTGATTTGAGTTGCTTGGAGAGAAGAGAGACAAACATTAGGATACAGGAAATCTTAAAAGCAAATAAGCGAGGCAATTATCACCTTGGGGATGAAGGAGCGGTGGACAGATAAGTCATGGCCAACGTGTGCTCAGGGCCAATCACGCCCCATGTTACATTAGTGAGCATGTGGGAACCTGGGATACTCAGCCAGAGGGGGGTGTGGGATGAAGGTTAATAGGGATGCTTGGTGCCCACTGAGGACACAGAGGAGGGTATCTAAACGGGACAAGAACAAGAGTTCAAATGTGACAGAAGCACATCGGGATTTTGTCTCCCTGTCCTTTTAAAATGTTACTTGGCATTGAACTTTCTTTTTTTAAATTAATTTTTATCTATATGAGTACACTATGGCTATCTTCAGACTCACCAGAAGAGGGCATCAGATCCCACTCCAGATGGTTGTGAGCCACCATGTGGTTGCTGGGAATTAAACTCAGGACCTCTGGAAGAGCAGCCGGTGCCTTTAACCACTGAGCCATCTCTCCAGGCCCTGGCATAGCTGGCTCATATGTGTCCCCCACCCCAATAAAAATGAAATAAATCTTTAAAGGTAAGCAAATATAATAAAATTAATAAGCCTGTTCCCACGCTTCACAGCCTCACTTTTGGGCCCCAGTTCACCTCCGCCATCTTGCTTTGCAAGTTTGTACTTAGCCTGTGAGATGAATCAGAGCTTCCGTCATAGAATGGCTTTGCTGTCTGGCACCTCGAGAGAAACTCCCCTTTTAAAGGAGGGCCAAGGTGAATTGGAAGAAGGGGACGAGAAGAAAGGAGAGAGGGAAACGGGGTGTGTGTGTGGGGTGAGTGGGATCCGACTGCTTAGCACCTGTCTGTGGAAATACAATAATATGCTAATAATATATACCAACTAAAAGTTGCCTCCTTTGTGTGAGGTATGTAGACAGCCTGTCCCCATCCCCCACTTTGGTATAAGCCAGATGTAGAAAACTATCCAAGTAAAATGACTTCTTACAGGGTTTTGGAAATTGCGGCTGAGGAGCGCAGGTCGGACAAGCTCCATCAGGATCCTGAGGAAGCAGGAGACAGGGCAAGTATTGAGCAGTCAGAAGGAAGGGGCCTCTGCGGAGAGGAGATAAAGACAGGGATGTTTGAACAGAGAGGGAAAGCTCTTAAAACCAGTCTGACAAGCTTTGATCCAGCCTGGAGTCTCAGAGCAAGATTGGAATGTCCACTCTCTGGGCCTTCCAGATGCCTGTGGTCAGGGGTGAATGTAACCAAAGCTCACAACCGTCAGCAGCTGGAAATGTGCCAGAGCCCTGCCCTTGGTGGTTGGTCCTAAACCCATCTTGAAAGTTCCCAACATGGCCGCCTCAGAGATTTCCATTTTCTCGGTCCTTGGTGTTAAACACAAAGGAGGCAGGCAAAAGAAGCAATTGACTCTACCTTCTGGGGACCTAAGAGGAGGCTCTTCCTGGGGGCTTTGGGGGGAATGTCCCTATCTAACGGATCCCGCTCAGCCGTGAGCATGCTTGCCGTCTTATGACGTCTAAGCCTGGCATTGAACTATGGTCAAAGACTTGATGGTGTCAGTGTGTAGAAGAGACAGGCGGTCCCGCACTGGGCATTCTGGAGTGACTAGGGAAATTTCGAGCTTTTAGAAGGTTCCATGCCAGGGACTGGGGACAAAAATGGACAACCCCCTCACAGCACCACACCCAGAGAGCTCTGCCTCTCCCTGTTCTCTTCCTCCTCCAGTTTGTGTCTTTTGCTTCTATTGTTCCAGATCCTCATGGCTGGCCATACTGGGACGCAAGTTCCTCTGTCTGCAGTGGTGACTCTTCAGTGCTCCTCTAGACCTGGGGTCCAACAGGCTTACTTAAACCCCATCTTGCTGCCAACCAGGCTCAGACAGAAACACAGATGCAGGGCATGGTATCCCATTGGCGTGTGCTCACTCAGCTTGAGGTAGGGGAACGTTGGTTGTACCTCAGAGGTCTGGGCTTTCTGAGGTTTACTCTCATGAAGAGGCTACTGGGTAAGCTCAGCCACCAGAGGGAACAGACTGGGAGCTAGGGAGCCACAGACAAGCAGCTTCACAGGTCAACACTACCCCAGACCAGCATGGATTTAGCTTTACCTGATGCCCAACATGGGAACACACATGCTATAGGGAGGGAGGCTGAGGCAAAGGGAAGGGCTTTTCATGGTGGAACGAAGAGGCTGCTGTAGCTATTTGAACAGAGATCCTTGGCACTAGGGATTCAGAACAAGGGTGACATTGATCTTAGACTGAGAGGGAGGTGCTATTACCTGAGCGAGGCCCTGTGTGGGCTACACTTCTAGCTGTCTCAGTGGTTGTCATCATGGGGCTGTCACACACGAGACACCCTTGGCTCTGATTGAGCTGCTGCACAGATAACTGAGTGTTAGAGAGAGCTGTGGGACAGGGTGACTCGGGGTTCAGTCTGCTGGAACTGGCATCAGATGCCCTATATGCCTAGGCTAGCCCAAACTTCTGCCCCATGTCTTAGGGTTTCTATTTCTGCACAAACATCATGACTAAGAAGCAGGTTGGGGAGGAAAGGGTTTATTCAGCTTACACTTCCACATGGCTGTTCATCACCAAAGGAAGTCAGGACTGGAACTCAGGAAGCAGGAGCTGATGCAGAGGCCATGGAGGGATGTTACTTACTGGCTTGCTTCCCCTGGCTTGCTCAGCTTGCTCTCTTATAGAACCCAAGACCACCAGCCTAGGGGATGGCACCACCCACAATGGGCTGGGTCCTCCCCTCTTCATCACTAATTGAGAAAACGCCTTACAGCTGGGTCTCATGGAGGCATTTCCTCAAGGGAGGCTCCTTTCTCTGTGACAACTCCAGCTTGTGTCAAGTTGACACGCAAAACCAGCCAGTGCACCCCATCAAGGAGCACAAACAAATGGGAACCCTATAATGGGGGCAGCTGTTATTCCTCAGGGCCTCTCTTATTGGCAGCTCTTCGAGATTGGTAACAGCGTTGGTATGCTCTCAGATGACACAGGGTACCTGCAGCAGAAGTCTTCCCACTTTGCCCCAGCGGAGAAGGGAAGCAGAGCCACCTTAGGGTTGTAACCCTGAGATGGCTTCTTTGCCACAGTTGCCAGTTCCTGGGCTCAGCAGGAAGGTCAGTGCAGCCCTTAGCCTGTGCTGCTGGTCCAGCTCCCTCGCTGTCAGTGCTGACGTGGTGAGGGGAATTGCCACTGCTGTTGGATCCATATGAGTCCTGAGAAGCATCGTTGATGGCTTCCGGTCTCTGGTGACCTTCCCTCAGCTATCGGGGAAATAGGGAAATAGATCAAACAAGAGACTGGGTGCAGATGTCTGTCGTAAGCTGCAAATCAGGGCACCTGTCAGGGTCAGTGTGGTGAGGGTTTCCCCGTTGAGGTCCTGGAGAACAAGTTTTTATCCTCCTCAGCTACACTGCAGAGCACACGCCAGTGCTGGTCTGCTCTCTGGAAACAACACGGGTCTTACCATGTATGTTTCGAATCATCACAAAAGTGGAATATGAGTCTACAGGCTGATTGATCCAACCCCGACCCATCAGCTTCCTTTTCCTGTGACAGAATTTGTTGGAAGCAAATCCGAGGACGTCCTGCCAAGTGGGTCGTGGAGCCTGGCCCTGTGCAGCACTTTCATTCAGCTGCTTTGGGCTTCTATCCTTCATAGTAAAACTGCAGCTGTAAGCTGGGTGTGCTGGAGAGTGCCTGCGTCCCAGAACTGGTGAGTGCCTGCGTCCCAGCCCTGGTGAGGATGAGCAAAGAGGACTGACAGTGCTCAATGCCAACTAGGGCTACCTAGCAAGAATCTTTCAAAGGCCCACACTCTATAACATACATCTTCCAGCAAGGCTATCACATGCGCGTGCACACATACACACGCACGCACACACACACACACATACACAGACACACACATGCACACACTCACATACACACACACGCACACACTCACACATACACATGCACACACACACACACAGACACAGACACACACATGCACACACTCACATACACGCACGCACGCACGCACGCACACACTCACACATACACATGCACACACACGCACACACACACACCCTGCTTCCTGAGTGCTGGAGTTACAGGTGAGATCTACAACACTTACCGACGATTACGTTCTTTACCAGACGTTTGTTTCTTCCTATACGTTCCCACGTGTGGCTGAAGACATGTTGTCTTCATGCATGCCAGGCAAACACTCCGATACCGAGCTGGCCAAGCTTTTTATTGGATCAGTTGGTAGGCAGCCCATAGGAGACGCAGAGTGTTCTGCAGTGTCTCTGTAGCACCCAGTGCCAAGGCCTGGGAGGTCCCTTTATTGAGGCCACCTTCCTGGGATTCCCCATCCTGCTGGTGGCACTGAGGAAAGGGCAGTAGCCACTAAGCACATGGCTGAGAGGGCTTTTGGCTCCCATAGCCCACCATCTCCCCTCTGTGTTTAGAGCTCTGGCATCAGCAGCTCTGAGCCTCCCCCCTCCCTCCCCAGGAAGGAAGTGTTGGGAGCAGTTGAAGTCCTGGAACCATTAAAAGCCCCAGTCAGGCCGGGATTGGGCTTTCATGCACGAGCGAGCGGCACTCATTTTCCTCTTCACGTCTCCTTGAATTCCTTCCGGAAGCTTCCGGCTTCTGCCTTTGCTCTTCAGGCTCCCTGAAGTCTGAACAGGGCATTTGCTGGGGGAGTCTGTTGTTGGAGCAAAACAAACGCCTTCTGCCTCCTTGACTGCCTGCTTCAGCACACACGGGTGTCTGCAAGGCTTTCTGGGCTGCGGGTGAGGGGTTCTGGCTTCCAAGTTAGATGCTGCATGCGCTTCTCCCCAGTATCTACCTGCTGCATTTAGGCCTATGCAGTAAAAACACAAGATCCCTGCCCTAAAGATGCAAGGTCACCTCGGCTTCCATTCCAGCCATGGTCAAAACAGGATGCTTACCAATATAGAGACACGGGGTAAGGAGGAGACATGGGAGGGTTCTGTCGCTGACACTGGACTTCTGTCCGTGAGGTCTCAGCTCTCCTGCTGTAGTGGCTATTCCTGGTTGTCAACCGGACTATATCTGGAATGAACTACAATCCAGAACTGGAAGGCTCACCTTTGATCCTGATCTTGAGGCTGGGAGATACAAGTTTCTGACCTGGATCTTGGCCTGGAGATCTTGAGGCAAAGTGGCTATGAATCCCAGGAGCCTAAGGCAAGGAGATCTCTGAGTTCAAGGTCATCTGGAACGAAGCAAGTCCCAGATGCAGACATGGTGGCACACACCTTTAATCTGGGACACACCATCTGCTGGAGACTTACATAAGGACATTGGAAGAGGGAAGAGTCTTCTTCGCCTGCCTGCCTCATGGGACAGAGCCACTGCTAGATCCTTGGACTTCCATTCACAGCTGCTGTGACCATTGTTGGGGAGTTGGACTGCAGACTGTAAGTCATCAACCAATTCCCTTACTCTACAGAGACTACCCATGAGTTCTGTGACTCTGGAGAGCCCTGACTAAGACACCTGTGTCTTAGTTAGGGTTTCTATTCCTGCACAAACATCATGACCAAGAAGCAAGTTGGGGAGGAAAGGGTTTATTCAGCTCACACTTCCACATTGCTGTTCATCACCAAAGGAAGTCAGGACTGGAACTCAAGCAGGTCAGGAAGCAGGAGCTGATGCAGAGACCATGGAGGGATGTTACTTACTGGCTTGCTCCCCCTGGCTTGCTCAGCTTGCTCTCTTATAGAACCCAAGACCATCAGCCCAGGGACAGCACCACACACAGTTGGTTGGGCCCTCCCCCTTGATCACTAGTTGAGAAAATGCCTTACAGCTGGGTCTCATAAAGGCATTTCCTCAAGGGAGGCTCCTTTCTCTGTGATAACTCCAGCTCGTGTCAAGTTGACACACAGAACCAGCCAGTGCAACCTGCCTATCTCTGATTTGGTCCTCTACTCGAGGCGATGTCCTGGCAGTTTGTGGACCCTCTGGGATATGGGGGCTAGTTAGTGTAAGCTATTAGGCTCAGGTCTCGAAAGTCCTATCTAGCTTTGGTTCCAGTCTAGCTCTCTGCTTTTTTGGCTCCACCAATATTTGAAAAGCAGTAGTGTCACATGTCCCTGTCCTGAAAACAAAACTCTCCCCCGAATCCCACATCCGGGACAAGCCTCCACTCCCTTCAGTTGTTTTTGCCAGGTATTTTGTTAAAGTCATCGAGGGCGAGAAAACTCACTAAATTCACATCCCTAAAGACGTACCTAGTAGGTCTCCTGCCCTCCTGTGACTCGTTCGTCCTTGGACACAGGCTTCCCACTTCTTCCCAGTCCTGGCTAACGAGGAAAGTAACAAACTGCCAGTAGCTAAATTAGTCTTGATTTTAAGACTCAGAAATTAAGCCAGGATGGGCTTACTCTAGACACTCCCCAGCCTTTAGCCATTTTATCGTGTGCACCGTAAACACGTTTCCTGTTGTGATCTAAAAGGTAAGTTAATTTCCTCACAGTCGTGGCAGACATGGGTCCACTGCACTGCGGCGTCAGTGTTGTGATTGGTAGGGAAGTAATTAAACCAGGCGTTAGACCCCACCTCTGTCCCCACAGCTCCTGAATAGGGTTCCTTAGGCCTAAGAGTTCAGGGCCAGAGTGGGCAGCAGAGACCCAGTCAAGGGACTGGGGAAATGGCTCAGTAACTAAGAGCATTTAGGGGTCTCTTGCAGAGGTCCCAAGTTCAGTTCTCTGAACTCTCATCAGTCTGCTCTTTTTTTTTTTTTTAAAGATTTATTTATTATATATAAGTACATTGTAGCTGTCTTCAGACACACCAGAAGAGGGCATCAGATCTCATTACAGATGGTTGTGAGCCACCATGTGGTTGCTGGGATTTGAACTCAGGACCTCTGGAGGAGCAGTCAGTGCTCTTAACCACTGAGCCATCTCTCCAGCCCTCATCACTCTGCTCTTAACGGTTCAGAAGTTCAGCTCCAAGGGATTGGACGCCCCCGCTGGCCTCTGTGAGTACCTGCACTCGTGTGCACAAACCCAGGCTCACACATACACAACAATGAAACAATCGGCTGTGGAGATGGCTCGGTAGTGAGGAGAGCTCTCCCAGAGGACCAAGTTCAGTTCCCAGCACCTGTGGGTAGCTTCTCAGAGCTGCCTGCAACTCCAGCTGCAAGGGACGGGACACTTCCTTCTGTCCTCCACGGACACCTATGTACATGTATACATCATGTATACATACATGTATATATCACACACACATAAATAAATAAATAAAAAATAAATAAATAAATATTTTTAAGAAGCTATAAAAATGTCTGAAAATAACGACAGCGAGTCAAGACAGGACATGCCATGGCCTGCATGAGACTACACCATAAAGAAATTCCAGTGGATGAAAGTCAGGCAAGCGCCATTGCAGAAGCCGATGCTAATGAAGGTGCTTCATGTTGCGACTGTGCTGAAGGCCCACAGTCCTACTGGGGCCAAGGCTGCCACTTCCCCCTAGCAGGAGGAGATGCTCCTAGTGCCCTGAGCTACAAGGCAGCAAAGTCTACTTAATAATAATAATGATAATAATAATATAAAACCCCACTACCTACTAAGGTTCCAATAAAACACTTTAGAAAGAAATAAAACTTGTGAATTGCTAATGTGGTCCTTGTTTTCTTTTCTTTTATTAAAAATAGATATTTTTTATATAATATATCCCGATTACGGTATCCCCCCCACCTCTTCCTCCCAGCTTCTCCCCCACTCCCACCTTGATCTCCCTCCCTCCTTTTGTTCTCTCATTAGAAAACAAATAGGCATCCAAAAGTTAATAATAAAACAGAATATAATAGGGTAAATGTCGGAATAGCACAAAACAAGCAGAGTCCGAGAGAAGGAATAAGAAATTGGAAGACTGTGGGTTGGGGATTTAGCTCAGTGGTAGAGCGCTTGCCTAGCAAGTGCAAGGCCCTGGGTTCGGTCTCCAGCTCTGAAAACAAGAAAAGAAAACAAAAAGAAAGAAAGAAATTGGAAGACATAATATGTACACAAAGGACCTGCAGGATCCTTTATATATAACAAAATGTAAAAGGAAAAGCCCTGACTGATGTTGTGAGGCAGGGACCTACCTCCAAAGACGCCACTGAAGTCATTGTGTTAGAATGGCCCATGCTTGAACTTACGGCGTGACACGTGAATGTGCATGCCCCATTGTCCCTCTCCTGTTTATTTATGGCTGACAGTAGTCTTTTCCTTGGCAGAATTTTTAGAATTCACAGAACAATCCTATTTCCCCATCGGTCATGTTTCCAGTGAAGGGCGACTGTGCGGAGTGGGACAGTGTGCCTGAGGTCACGGGATGTGAGGAGACTGGGCGACAGGACTGTGACTGCTTTAAACTTCTGTTTCTGCTACAGAGGTAGGGGTGTGTGTGTGTGTGTGTGTGTGTCTGTGTGTGTGTGTCTGTGTGTGTGTGTCTGTGTGTGTCTGTATGTGTGTGTGTGTGTGTGTGTGTGTGTGTGTGTGTGTCTGTGTGTGTCTGTGTGTGTCTGTGTGTGTCTGTATGTGTCTGTGTGTGTGTGTCTGTATGTGTGTGTGTCTGTGTGTGTGTCTGTGTCTGTGTGTCTGTGTGTGTGTGTCTGTGTGTGTGTCTCTGTGTGTCTGTGTGTGTCTGTGTGCGTGTGTCTGTGTCTGTGTGTGTGTCTGTATCTGTGTGTGTCTGTGTGTGTGTGTCTGTGTGTGTGTGTGTGTGTGTGTGTGTCTGTGTGTGTGTGTGTGTGTGTGTCTGTGTCTGTGTGTGTCTGTGTGTGTTGTGTCTGTGTGTCTGTGTGTCTGTGTGTGTGTGTCTGTGTGTGTGTCTGTGTGTATGTCTGTGTGTGTGTTGTGTGTGTGTGTGTGTGTGTGTGTGTCTGTGTGTGTGTGTGTGTCTGTGTGTGTGTGTGTGTGTGTGTGTGTCTGTGTGTGTGTGTATGTCTGTGTGTGTGTATTTGTGTGTGTGTGTGTGTGTATATGTGTGTGTGTGTGTGTGTGTGTGTGTGTGTGTGTGTGTGTGTGTGTGTGTGTGTGTGTGTGTGTGTGTGTGTGTGTGTGTGTGTGTGTGTGTGTGTGTGTGTGTGTGTGTGTGGGTGTGTGTGTGTGTGTGTGTGTGTGTGTGTGTGGTTGTGTGTGTGTGTCTGTGTGTGTCTCTGTGTGTGTGTGTGTGTGTGTGTGTGTGTGTCTGTGTCTGTGTGTGTGTGTGTGTCCTAGGATTTTTTCATATGCTGAGCAAGCACGTGGCCAATGGTTCACATCTTAGAGATACCTTCTTAGAGACATAAGCCTTGTAGGGACTTCAGAGTACTAAGCGTGTCACGTGAAGAAAACTGGTGGCCTGGTGCCACCCCCTAACCTATTTTGCTCCTCTGGGGACGATACATTTGCCTCTTAGAGCAGACACAGAAGCTTCCTTGCCAGCTCTCAGGTGCGGGCCACAGCTCTGGACTCTCCGACTTCTCCCAACTCTGTGCAGTCACCCGAATGACTTTCCTGACAAAGCCTGTTACCTTCCTGAGGGAAGTTCTGGAGCTGGCTGCTGGGTTAATGAGGTCGTGTATGCATGACTCACACAAAGAGGGCTCTTTGCGTGGAGATATTAACCTTTTGTGTTTTCTCAGGTGGGGAAGCTCGCATACCCGTGATTGCTATTTCATTCCCTTTATTTTTCTACAATGGACATATTTTATAAAATGTGCACAGTGCAGATATATTAAATATTAATAAGAAGGAAATTATTAGACGGGGCTCCGAGCAAGGCAAGGCGCAGCGGGAACGGGGCCTGGGGAGGAAACAATGGGACAAAGGCATGGGGGACGAGTCTGCTTTCAGGTAACATCGTTTCGTTCCATTGTGTTTCCGCATTAGGAGGTTGGCTGACAACGGCAGAGATAATTATAACAATTTGGGGTCCTTCTTTCTCGTGCTGTAGCTTCATTATTCTCTGTGCATTGTGTATCCCCTGACATTGTGCTACCGAAATCCTGATAGATGCATCTTTAATTTTAGCTGCAACATACACTGGGCCCCAACACATCATTTTCTAATTGTCAGCATATGCTAAAATGAGAGCTTTCTACCCCCCTCCCCACTGCAAGTCCCACAGCACCATAGTGGTTGTAAGAAGGACCCATCTGTTGGGACCACGAGGGAAAACAAGACTCCAAGAGACACAATTTCTCCTCCTGTCTCAGCCCATCCCACCATACCTACGTTCCTCTGGGTGTTGTCTCTCCTTGCAGCTGAGAGTTATTGCCTCTAGTGCCCATGGGTCTCTAGCAGCTTGGAGTTAGACATGTCACGTGACAGGAAGGGATGGTGACAGAAGCTGTGATAGCGGAAGACAGGTGGACAGATGGGGTCAGTTGCCTCTCTCCGGCCCCAGGTTAGAAGTTCTCCACACGCAGCACTCAGGAGGAAGAGGACAGCTCTTCCAGGGGACAGATGGTCCCTTGCACTCTAAGCAGACACATTGTAGTGTAATGTGGGAACTCTCTGGAAAACTGCAGTGTACTGTGTCATGGTGATGAGCAGGTCACCCACCGCTCCGTTCTGCCTCCTCTCTTTCTGCCGGTTCGTCTTCTCCTCACGTGCACGTTTTCTTCCCATTTCCACACTTTCTCCTGGGTTACAGTCTAGTGGGTTTTGTTTAAATAGATACAGATATGCCATGAAAGGCTTGAAGCTTCACCCCATTGGGTAACAGACATGCGGAACCCTGAGATGCTTCTCTGTAAAATCAAATCCTTCCTCGTGGAGCGTGCTCCTATTCCCCAGAAGAATGAGTTACAGTCAGTCAATGTCTACTTAACTTCATCCTCGACAGAGCCCCCAGGGCCTCGGGAAATAGTGACAGTGGCTCTCATCACAGGTTCCAGGACTTGGGGGCAGGGAATGGTCAAGGCTAGCTTGCTGGCTGTCACCCCGGTTGCCACGAGGATGAAGTCAGGATGAACAGGCTTGGGTGAGTGTGACCCTGTGTGGCTACCCATGGCCAGCACTCCTTACAGAGAGCCTCCAGCCCAGCCATGCTCAGCTTGGCAGTGAGAAGCAACTGCTTTGCTGTAGGGATCTTTGGGAGGAATGGAACGTCTCCCCCTACTCACTCCTTCAACACCCACTCAAGCGAGTGCGAGAAAGCTGGTTATTGATCCAGTAATTGTCATTTCTTCAGATGCCATTGACTTGTTGGATGTAGGATGCTGGAATGCCTTGCCCCTCCAAAATCCCTGTCCAGAGACCTATAACCAAGCCTTGCCTACTGGGTCTGTGCCCAGACAGTGACCTGTGCTTGCAGGGTTTGCAGACTCTTGTGTTAACTTTAAACCTTACAAGCTCCTTACTCTGCTCAGTGATAGATCTGGGTGCTAGAGATCTTCTTTCTAAAGATCATCAAGGGGTTGGAGATTTGGCTCAGTGGTAGAGCGCTTACCTAGGAAGCGAAAGGTCCTGGGTTCGGTCCCCAGCCCTGGAAAAAAAAAAAAAAAAAAAAAAAAGAAACAATAACCTAAAGATCATCAAGTTGAATCCATGTCCACAGGACAAGACCGGTACAGACCATGGCCTTGGAGTTTGTGGTTACGGCCTTGGGCCCCAGGTACGTCTCCTCTCTGCTCAGCACGGGTGGAAGAGAGACCTCAGGCCTGGGTCAGAGGCCAGGGTGTCTCCCCAGCTCTGCTACAGTCAATCACCTTGAGTTATCTCGTCTTGGGGGGAACGATCAAAGGGGAGCAGTGCGTAAGAAATGTCCTGACCCGACAGTCTGAGAAGCTGTTGGTAGTGTCTCATCAGTTTAGGAAAAGTCGTCCATCTTTGTTTCTGTCCCAGAAACGGCAATTTTAGTGACTTCCGTAGAAAACATCTTTAGTTGATTCTAAGTGGCAAAAAAGAGAAAATAATATTCTCCTCCCAGTTTGAGTAAGAAGAATCTCAGTTACCCTCATTTGGCTTCCCAGGCTGGAAGGATAAGTGTAGACCACCAGACTCAGACATTGATGGGTATCGAACACAGGACCTTCTGCTTGCAAGGCAGGTACTTTACCTACTGAGCCATCTTCCCTTCTTACACCAGTGGCTCTCTCAACTCTGTTTGAAACTCGCCTGGCACAGGAGTGGTTGGTAGAGCATCAAGGGCTCCAAATGCAACCCATGGGGCTTGAGGAAGCCTCTGCAACCCTGGAGGTGCCGTATCAACACAAATACCAATCTTAGCACCCTTGTGCACAAAATGAGGGACCCACAACACCAGTTCCTACGTCAAAACCCGCCCTCTTCTTTCCGTGGTGTCCACTCCTGTTCCACGCAAATCACTCCTTCCTCTTTGAAAGAGCCATTTTTCTGGCAGTGTTAAATATAATTGATCAGACATAGGATTGTTTTGCTGGCAAAAGTAGAAGAAAAACAGGATCCCTTGTTGTATGCACGCTGTCAGACAATGCCAGGAACTCATGGTGTCTGTGGGACCCTGGAATGGCCTAAGGGGTGCACAATGTCTCTTTGTTTTTATGCGTCAGAAAGAAGTCTGTGGGCTGAGGCTTTGGCATAAATACGTACTTTAAAAAACACACCTTGCGTCTTTGACAGAAGATGCAAACAAATAGGTGGTCTGGGCTTCTCTCTCAGCCACCCCGTGTCCCTTACGCAACTGTCTCGGGTGTTACCCTGGCGGGACCAAAGCCATTCATTATGGCCCTGGAGCTTCAGGCGACGGAGTATATAATTTTGAGCTGTTAAGTGACATTCCACAGGAGCTGGAAAAGGTGTTCCTGGAGAGTGTGACTTGTAGCCTCCGATGTATGAGGCACAACCAGTGCTGGATGCTAAGTGTCTGAGTTAGAGTTCATCCCGTGTTCCTGGTTAGGCATCCGGGCAGCCAGCTGGCCACACCCATCCTGAGCAAGCCTTGGAGATGAGACGTTAACGTTGCAACTGACGCAGTGAAGGGACTCCCGGCTTTCCATAGCCCACAGAGAGGGCAGAGCTGAAGATGAGGCGGTCCCACCCATCAGCCCAAAGCAAGGGCAGGAAGCAATCCTCCAGCTCGTGTGTGACAGATGAGAGATTTAGGGGCCAGCGGCAGTGTTCTCGAGGTCACCCGGCTCCACTGCCATTAGATCCTACCGAGTGGCAGTGTCCTATAAATAGTTGCCAGGGTGACATTGTCAGAGGCAACTTGCTCCTCAGAAACTCTGTGAAGGACAGTGGGGAGCCCTGGAAGGCACTTGGCATTCCGGCGGGAATAAAATGTTCGCTATGGAAAAAAATAAAGATTTTATGCACTCGTGCAGATTATCCCATAAATAAAGTTTACATCTACCTTCCGGGGGTCCAGTCCCCCAGTTCCGTCGGCACCCCATCTGCCTGTTGCTTATTAACAGTGCTGGGGACCAGCTGTTGCTACCCTGAAATATTGCCCTTGTCAGTCCCGGCCCTGGCGCGGGGCGCAGGCTCCTTACTGAGGAATGATGGCTGCCCATTAGCGCGCTGCTAAGAATCTAATGCGGGCTCCGCAGCCTCCCTGAAGTGTTCCTCGGAAATTGGATTTCGGGAGAACAAAATCGCAGAGGGCTTGGAGGCTGCAGGGGGGCGGGGATCCCTCTTTGTTTCTCATTTGCCCGGTAATTAATTTCTTCCCGGGTGCAATTTGAAGGAAGAGATTGTGTTCATTAATTTATCGCCCACCTGCTTCTAGGGTTGTTTTGATCGTTTTCCAACAGGAGATGCTGAGGCCAGACGGGAAACTTAATGCTGCCCCAAGAGCCGGTAACGGAGTGCAAGGAGCCGTGCTTCGAACACGACTTCATCTCGCAAACACAAAGGACCATGGTCGGTTAGCCTAGTCAGTCCCCAGGGACTCTGTTGGGGCGCCCACATCTGCTAGTGTCTCTTGTCTGCCTCCTTCCCTGTTGCTAAGGTGGCTGGTTCATGGGTCTCCTATGCCTGGAACGTGTCTGCGGTGTCGAGAAATGCACTCACGGAAAGATAGCAAATCGGATTATCTGAAGCAAATGCAGAGGGGCTTGAACCGCCCACCTGCCCCAAGTGAAGCCTCACTGGGACCTCCTTTTCAACTGTTTGTTATTTTTTTTTTATTTAGGCACAGGAATTACAGCCTGGTCGTGTTCAGAAAATTATATTTAACCCTCATTTAGATTCAATCTGAATCCATTTAATGAAATGTGAATAGCTCTCTGGGTTTACTGACGGAAAAAGAGAGAAATCTAAACCAGGAAGAGACGCACCTGCTGGTTTTCTGGGCCAAGTGGATATTACACTAGGCTCCCACTCGAGGTCAATGCCATTTCCCTCCACCGTTCAGATGGAGAACAATTCAAACCCCATGAAAGCAGGCCCCGGGGTGCAGGAGACCCCAGTATCCTGCTGTTTGGTTCTCTGTTTTATAGGCATCTGAAGGCCAGGCACAGTGCCAGCCTTGGAGACTCCACGGCAAGCAGATGCTATCCTTGCCCCCTGCAGACTCTGGTCCAGTGCGACAGGCTGACCTTGACCGAGTTTTCACAACAGCTAGGAAGTTACGAGTGTAGGCCGGAGCAAGCTCTACTGAGGAAGATGAGAGGGCTTTCACTGAGCAGAACCCAGCCAGACAGGCGGCAGGAACGGGAGGTGGGAGGCAGGATTACCCTTCAGGTGTCAAGTGGCATGCAGGAACGGCCCTGTTGCGAGCCCGAGAGACTGAGAGTGGATGGGCACACGATTAAAACCTGAAGAGGGCTGTGTGTGGAGGCTCAGCCTGCCCGCCCCACCTGGTGCTGCAGAGTGTTTGCCAGAGAAGATACTCACGCATGGGCTTAAGCTAATCCAAAGACTTGATCACACTGGGCGTTCAGGACCTCGGCATGGCGCCAAGCCTTACTCAGGATGAGCTTTTAAGCACAGAAGCCATATTCTAGGTTGACACACTTCAGTTAACAAGAACAGTTAGGCAGAAGCAGGACTACAGAAGCCAAAACTCAAGGTTAGTGCATTTAGTGACTTCCCCAGAGCTATGGACTTGGAGGATGGATTAGAAGTTTGTTTTACTTTGGGCAGGAGGTGCGGCCCAGGCTGAGTTTGCAGCCTGAGTGGTACCTTCCACCATGGAGTCAGTTGTGCTAAGGTCTAGGGATCCTGTTACATTAGGAGGCTGAGGCAGGAGGATTGCTGAAAGTTCCAGGCCCACATAGGCTCTCAGAGCAAGTTCAATACTACTCTGGGATATAGTGTGAGGACCTGTTTCAAAAGTAAATGAAACAAAACTAAAACCAACCAACCAAGCAAGCAAGCAGCAGCAGCAACAGCAGCAACAAACACCCAAATCCAAGGAGGCGAATGGTAAAGTAAGGCAGGGTTTGGGTCAGGCCAGGGGTTCAGTATGGTCCTGACCTCTCTGCCCTCCTATTGTCCAGAGCCAGCGTGCCCCGCTCTAACCCCGGGTACCAGAGCCTTAGTGTCCCACATGTACGATGTGGATGGTACCTACCTCTTTAGAGGACTTTGGGTGGGGTCATGACCTGCCCTGCCCTGTGGAAAGCATGTGTCAGACAGTCCACAGTCGACAGAGCCAGTCTCCGTTGTCCCTCATGATCCTGGTGTTTAACGAGACGAGCCCTCGGGAGGCTGTACTTACAGTAGTGGCCCGCAGCGAGTTATTTCCAAGCTTGCTGATGCTCCGAGTTTCTGGGAATCTTTCCTGAGATCTCCATGGTAACTCTCACCCTGCAAAGCAATCTCCATCATGGGGTGCAGGGCTCAGCATCATTGACGATGGGAAGGAAGGATCCAGAGAAGTGTGAGCAGAGGGTGTGGGAGCCCCCAGGAAGGGAGGGGAGGAGAAAGAGAGTACCCAGACTCCCAGATCAGGAGTGAGTAGAGCTGAGAGGGATGGAGCCCTCCGGGAGGGCAGTCACTGGCAATATCTCATGGGGAGGATACACCTGCTGATGGGGTAGGCCCCTTACAAATTCGGAGGAGATGCCACTTCTCAGGAGCTCGAGCCACACTCACAGGAAGTGTGCCATGAGAACGCATGGAAACTGCGGGAATAAATCCGCCTGCGCTGGCTCCTAAGTATCCTCTTGATGCTCCAGGTCCTGGGACAACCAGCCTACTCAGATGGGCTCTCAGGCTTGGCAGAGAAGCTGTAGAGCCAGGGCAGAGGGGAAGGATGGAGATATATGTAATGAACCAGCAACTACTGGGCTGAGACAGGGTTGAGCTGAGGTAGGGGGCTGGAACACAGGCACACGTGGGAAGGGAGCCACAGGATGCTTGGCGCCGGTGAAGAGAGACGCACCCAGGAGGCAAGCGGATTGGGTCCTACTCCCAGAGTCAGAGCTGCCCGGGGGCTTTGCAGAATGGCCACACGCTTGTTTTCACGACGTCCCCCTTAAGACCAAAAACCCAAAGATATGCCTGAACCAAGGGGAGGGTAGAGGTCAGTGTATTTGGTGTGAGCAGGGAGGTTCTTACAGGTCTGTCTACCAACACTTGGGGCTCTTCTTCTATGTCCCTTGAACTGTGGTATTAGGCAAAGGGCGTCCCTGTGGGTGGGGTAGAGCACACACAGAGGCTGCTCAGAGGACACTGGGTACAGCGAGTAGGACGTGCTGCCTCTCTTCTCCTTCACATGTGCAATACACGGTCAGGAAACTCAAGGAGCCCTTCTCCGCACGCACTGGGCCTCCTTTCCGGGTCAGGCCACACGGGCCCTCGGTCTTGCTTTTACTTCATGTACTGTCCTTGCTTCCCTTCATTAGCTTAGAACTCCTAAGTTGTTTGACCCCAGGACAATGTCTCCTGTGTTCCTTCGTCACAGGGCTACACAAAGTTCATTTTGCAGAAGGCCCAAGGGAGGATGGGAAAGGCCCCGTATGCTCCGGACTTGTCATACCAGATGGTCTACTCTGACAACAAAGAGCTGTGAGCTGGAGAACCGGGAGTGGGGGTGGTTGGGGGGAGGTTCTCCTAGGCTGTCACTCATTGGCATGGAAAGGGCCGGAGTTGGGGGGAGGGGGAGGTTCTCCTAGGCTGTCACTCATTGGCATGGGGAGGGCCGGGGGGGGGAGGTTCTCCTAGGCTGTCACTCATTGGCATGGGGAGGGCCGGGGGGAGGTTCTCCTAGGCTGCCACTCATGGGAGGGCGGAGCTTCTCCTAGGCCTCATTGCTTGTAGCTCTTCCCACACCGTTGTGACTAACTGCTTTCTTAGTTGTGTATTTCAGTCAACACAGGAAGGTAGTCACGTGGCTTAAGAGGCTTTGCGTTGTAGCTCAGTTCCTGCCTCGTAGGTACTTTGATTTTGAAATGAAGGACAAGCCTCCAGGTTCAAGGTGACAAGAGAAGGAGTGAGGAATGGAACCCCACCTCTCAAGTCTCACTCATCTCAAACAAATTCTAATTAACTCTGCCAGGAAAATAATTGGCCTCGATCGCGTGGATCTGATTGAGGATCTAAATAACCTCGCTGAGTAGTGCTTAGACTCCAGCTCCCGGGGCAGTTATTACGGGGCCTGCATGTTAATTGCGTGCTAAGTGTGGGGGAGGGAAAACCCCGAGGCGTGTCCGAGCGATGCCAACTCTCTTAATCTCCTCGTAAAATGGTGCGTGGGGAGCTTCTAGAAGGTTCGCTTCGCACGGGCAGTTTCTCTGAAGCTCATTTGAAGGTGATTATTGGAAGCCACATTGTTTCCCTGTGTGTCTGAGCACAGCTAGAGGGAGGAGGTCTACAGACCCGGTCGGTCACGGATCTGTGTGATGGTTGTTGCTTAGTTTAGGAGAGGAGAGAGAGAGGGGAGGGACTTTTTCTGAGACAGACTGTTGAGGTTTGAGTCCAGAATGCCTTCTACACAGCTGGTGGTCCTGGTTTGAGAAGTGGATCCCTTAGGATGTAAAGTCTAGCGAGAGGAAGGGTCTTGAGATTTTATACCCTGGGGACTACTTCTAGTCCGTTCTTTGCTTCCTGGTCCATGGACACCTGAGGAGTTCCAACCACACGCCTCCCTTATGACGGTGGACTGTAAGCACTCATACTCGGAGCCAAATTCATTGGTCTCTCCTCTGGTTGCTTCTGTCAAGTGTTTTGCTATAGCAATGGGAAAAATAACTAATATAGATCCATCTAGAAGTAGCTAGAAGATGCTCTAGCTGAGGAGGATGACCACATAAGGTCTTCCCTGAACCCGTTCAGCAGGGGAAGCTTCAAGTATGAGCGTCACAGTCAGCCATTGTCGTTGCTGGTGACTGGGGAAGACCACACTGGTGAGTGCGTGAAGAGAGAGGAGGGGTCAGACGATGACGCTGGATCCAGGATGGAAAATAGTGTTTGTGTTCAGCTAAGAGCTGGCTTAGGGACTCTGGAGAATTCCAAAGCTCAGCCTAGGAACTCAAAGAGGGTCGAGCCTTTAGGGCGGTGGACACACTGGAAGTGGGGGGGCTGAGAGGTCATGAGGAATATCCCATGACCTGTGGATTAAGAAGTCAAGATGGCTTCCTTGTAGAGTCTTGCACTCTGTTAGTTTTCTGCAGCATCTTGCCCCAGGGACTTCTGTCCTGATCTTTTTCTTTTCCTTCACCTCCTGGTGCCCCGGCCCCTGTGAGTCTTGTCTGTGTCATCCCCCAGGATCCACGGCAGTCTCTCACCATGGCTCTGCTTGATTCGGAGGGCAAGAGTTACACATTCCGAGAGAGTGAGATAGGCTTTGGGGGTAATATGTTTTGAAGAAGTACTGAAGGATCCTAGGGTTTTTCACTAGTCTTACACCTACCTGCCTTGGGGCAAGGCTAGGCCTAGTTCCATTCTCTCCCCACAGTTCTCAGGAGGAGCAGGGACACTCTTTAAAAAAAAAAAAAAGCAGAATGTACTGACTGATAGTCACCTGATCCTCTGGTCCCAGATAGAGTTCGAATGCATGTTGTAATCAGCTCATGCTTGCTAACCAATAGATTTAAAGGTCACTATGCTTAGTCAATAAGTTTGAACTGTAACCTTGCTGATATAACCTGTACCCCTGAAAAGTATAAAAACTGCTTGTCATAGCCATTTGGGGTCATCTTCTGGTCACTCGACATGAGGGGCTGATTGAAAGTCGACCCTGACGGGCTGGAAAAATAAACCTCTTGCGTTTGCATCAAATTTCATTCTCATGTCTCACTTGGTGGGGGCTCCCAGTAGTTAAGACTCACTTTGAATCTAACAGTACAAATCTGGAAAAGCATGTGCGTATCATAGGAGATTGTGAAAATTTCTGGCCATTGAAGAGTTAGCTGGCTCACAGTCCGAACAAGCGGCCACCACAGTATGGCTGGGATGTCTACCAACCTTGCCAAGGATACCAGTCCTTCCAGAAGAGGAAGCAAAAGCTTTTCAAGGACTGAGGATGGCTCACTAGAGTTTGTTTCCTCAGGGGAGCAGGCACCGGGAAGCTCTTGGGCCAGCAGTTTGTTCCCAAAGTCAGACCTTCCTCCTATCACAGAAGGTCCTCTCTGCATCTTCCAGCCTGTGCAGGAGCCATTGACCTGAGGCTGGCCATGTCCTGACCTGCTAGAAGGAAATATGATGTCATGGAGAAAGCCCACACCACAGAGAGCCTCAGTGTGCCCCTGAAACTTTCACACCAACACCCAGCATGTAAAGTTTAAAACTGATATAATTCAAGGAGATACCAACATGTTTTTTAAAAAACAAAAAATAAAAAAACAACAAAACCAAAACAAACGGAAGCTACCAGTAGTAGAAGCAGACCGAAAAGTGACCAGCAAATGAAACCATGTAGCATGGCCTTGAGACTGTTTAATATATTGAAGAGCACTTAAGTTTGGAACTTTTTTTTTCAAATGTATATGAGTGCTCTATTTGCAAGTATGACTGCATATCAGAAGACGACATCAGATGGAAGAGGGCAACAGATCCCCTTACAGATGGTCATGAGCCACCATGTGGGTTCTGGGAATTGAACTCAGGACCTTTAGAAGAGCAGTCAATGCTTTGAGCCACCGAGCCATCTCTGTGACCCTCAGGTTTGGGATTTGTTTGAGCAGAGAGTTAGTTGTTGCTTTTGAAAGGAAGGTAGGTATGCGGCCGTTCTAAAACTGAGAAGCAGTAACAGAAATCAATTACTTCAAGGAAACTTGTGTTTCAAAAAGGGAGAGAGTGAACTAGAAATAGGTCTCTAGATTTTCAATATTAATTAACTAACTAACTAACTAATTAATTTCATATGTGTGCTTTGTGTGTAGAGGTCAGATTTTTCTCCTTTATCCGTGTGATTTCCGGGGTCCCCATTCAGATCATCAGGCTTGATGGCAAGAGCCTTTTCCGACTGGGCCTCCTTGCCTGCCTGGGTCCTTGAGTTTTGACAGAGATGCCAAGGTAACTCACAAGAATAATTCACAGTCTTTTGACATTTTCCAAAGAATCTGAAAACTTACCTCACAGCATATACAAAAAGGGCTCAAAAATAGAGACCCAAGTGGAAAGCCAAAACTCTCAAGTTTCTACAAAGAAACACTAAAACAAACAAGAAGAACAGCCATCCAACTGCACAACAGAGCTGTTAGGACGCTGGGCTGACGTGACTCTAAAAGCATGAGCATTAGAGGGAAACAGTTAGGTTGAACTTCATCAAAAATTCAAAATTTTAGGGGTTGGGGATTTAGCTCAGTGGTAGAGCGCTTGCTTTCCAGCGCAAGACCCTGGGTTCGGTCCCCAGCGCTGGAAAAAAAAAAAACAAAAACAAAAAAATTCAAAATTTTGCTTTGTAGAAATAATGCACCACCACCACCACCCCCAGTGTAATTCATTGTCTTGCCACGTTATTCCTAACTGGAGTTTTAAAGAATACTTCAAGCTGTAGTTGGTTGAACTTGCTGATGGGAACCTGCTGACACGGAGCACTGTGTCCTCCGTTTAATAAAGAGAAGTACAACTCCAGATGACTCAATGACAGACTGCATCAAACGCTCAGGAAGAGGATGCTCACGGCTCCAACCAGGAACTGTGCTGCAGGACAGGAAAGGGTAGACCTCGCAAACTATTTTCTCAGACCGATGTAACCTTGGCGCCCAAACCACAGATTTAGGAAGTGTGCAGGCCAATCTCATTCACATACTGTATGACAATTCCAAATAAAACATAAGGGGATAAAAAACCCAGCGATATATAAATGATTAAACATCATGATCAACTTGGGGTTATTCTAAGAACCCAAGATTACTTTAACATTTGAAAACCAGTCAGTACAATTCCTGCCAGTCACTGTGAAGAAAAATCAGAGTTTTTCCGCAGTGGGTACAGAAAAGCACATGGTAATAGTCCATTTACCAATGTATCATTTACCAATGTTTTCTTTTTCTTATCAAAATCTTACGGCAAGCCAGGCATGATGGCAAATGCCTGTAATGGCAGCAATGAGGAGCTGGGGCAGGAAGAGTGCTATGCTTTATGTACATGTACACATATAGACATGATATATGAGTGTACACATATAACATATAACATACAACATATAATATACATAACAGATTATAAAATATAGAACATAGAATATATGTTAGAACATAGAATATAGAATATATATATTATATATTATAATATAGAATATAGAACATAGAATATAGAATATAGAACAGAATATATATTTATTATATAGAATATAGAATATAGAACATAGAATATAGAATATAGAACATAGAATATAGAATATAGAACATAGAATATAGAATATATATTATAATATATAGAACATAGAATATAGAATAGAATAGAAATTATAAATAGAATATAGAATATATATAGAATATAGAATATAGAATATAGAACATAGAATATAGAATGTAGAATATAGAACATAGAATATAAATTTATTATATAGAATATAGAATATAGAACATAGAATATAGAACATATATAATATAGAATATAGAACATAGAACATAGAATATAGAATGTAGAAATTATAATATAGAATATAGAATATAGAATAGAATATAGAATTTAAATATTATTATACAGAATATATAATATATAATATATATTATAATATAGAATATACAATATGATATGTAATATATGATATACACATCATATTATATGACATGATGTCCAATATAATATGTTATATATTTATTATATCAATATAACATGTTAATATGCTATGTAGTATATTAATATACTATATGCTATACATTGTAGTATTTAATGACATTACTATTATACATAATGTTATATTATGCTTATATTATACAAATTATATAATATACACTATATATAATATACTATGTATATACATAAAATAGATACGTGAGTAAATGCCTACTAGATAACCACTGTAGCCAGGCATGCTGCAGCCGGCTACACTCTCCCTGATCTTCAGGGAGCGCCTTCCAGGGACTTCTCACTAGACTGGAGGCCCGTGGACCTCACATGGCAGGTGGAGTACTGGCTTCTTCCTCCAGGTTGACGCAGGCCCTGTGTCATCACTGTCTTATATTTACTATTTCACCTGGGGCCTAAACCACACTTTAAGTCTCAAGGTTTGAGAGGCAAAAAGAACTATCTGCATTTTTTTCTTAACGAGCAATATGATTGAGCACGTAGACAAGTGATTTAAATTTACAGATTGTTGCCCTAAGTTGTCAGTTTATCGGGTAAAGACAGAAAATACGACAATGCTTATAGTCCTGCAGCAGAAAGAAACATAGAATAAATTCTACAAACAGATGCCGAGAGCAGTACTGTCTAAAATCAGAACGGAAATAAGTCTAATGGCGTATTTAGTTCAAGGCAGCGAAATACTATTGAGAAAAATAAGCCAGACATAAATAAGTGGGAACTGTACAGTGACCTTGGGCTGAGAATATGAGGAGAAAAAGACAAAGGTGAAGGGGAAACTCGGTAATGCTGTTACCTTTTGATAATAGGGTTGAAATTGATTGGAAGATTTAATAAAGTTCTAGTCGGAGTCCCTGCGGTTCCCTACAGGTGTGCATTCATGTGAAAGACCAATAGATTGACTCTAAAATTCACAGGGAAATACAATTTCCAGGTATCCAAGGAAACGCAATGCCAAGACTGGCCTCATAAGATGCCAAGACTTCTTACTAAGCCGGGATGTGATGTTAGGACAAGAATAGGCTGGTGGGAGAGAGCGGTATCAATCAGTGTCATTAGTTATTACTTGCTGCAGAGAGAAGGGAGAACGGCCACTTTCGGTACGTGATGGTAAGTCCGTTATCTATGCAAATGATGAGACCTGGGGTGGACCCCTCCCTCCTACCAAACAGTGCAGATCTCAAATAATTACAAATCAGAGAGCGGAAGCTTGAAATAGGGCTGCTCCCTTCCGCACGCCAGCCTTTCACTGTGAGCCCTCTAAACCGTGAGTCAAAAAAAAAAAAAAAAAAAAAAAGATCTTCCCACCTTTCAAGAGATCCTGTCGAATGTTTCTGGCTATGGCTACGCAAAGTAATGACCATGGGAGAGATCCACAAAGTCAAGAGAAAATGGGAGACTGGATGTTAAAGAGAGAGGGGAGAAGGGCGGTAAAGGAAGCAGGAAAGGATGTTCACAGCAAGGACCCCAAGGACCAACAGGAACTCAGGACTCTACACAGGCGTGCCGCAGCCAGCTCCACTCTCCCTGAGCTTCTTCCAGGGACTTTGCACGATCCCCGAGGACCATGGATCTCACAAGGCAGTGAACACTTTGTAAGCAACCAGAGGAAGTTTAAGCTTAGAGAGCTGAATTCATCCGTTTCTGTGGAATCTGGGCCGCTCCGCAAAACTCAAATGCTAACCATTGAAGTCATGCATCACAAATGTCGTGTAGAAGTGAGTCTCGGTCAGGTGGAATCAAGTCAAGGTCACCTCCGCGAGTTGTCACCTAGGAAGTGTTTTGAACAAAAGGGAGCTCATACAGCGAGAGCAGTGAAGTCCCGGAATTCTCACTATGGCCCACTGTAGAAAGCACAAACTGAATATCAGTGCAGCATGCCTAGTTCAATTCCCAGGGGATTCTATTTTTTTTTAAAAACAGATTTATTTATTTATCATATATGAGCACACTGTAGCTGTCTTCAGACATACCAGAAGAGGGCATCAGATCTCATTACAGATGGTTGTGAGCCGCCATGTGGTTGCTGGGAATTGAACTCAGGACCTCTGGAAGAGCAGTCAGTGCTCTTAACCACTGAGCCATCTCTCCAGTCCTGTAAGTCCTATTCTTTTCTCTACCCTTCTTTTCTTATTTTTCTTCTCTTTGACATATTTTTTTCTCTTTAAATTTCAATTTTTATTCCCTAACCCCATTTCGTGCTTATCATCTATATTGATTGCGTTTGTATACCTGTGCCTAAAATACCCCCAAAGAACCATTTAAATGGAGGTAAGCTTTATTTTGATCAATATTTCAGAGGGTGTAGGCCATGGTCACTTGGGCCCATGCATTGAGTGGAACATCATGGTAACAGAGTGAGTGAGAGAGAAGGCTGCTCACAGCATGGCTGACAAGAAGCAGAGAGGAGAAGCTCACAGTTAGCAGACAGGAAACAGTGGAGGAGTGGTCAACACGGCAGACAGGAAGTAGAGTGGAGAAGCTCACAGCATGGTTGACAGGAGACAGTAGAGAAGCTCACAGCATGGCAGACAGGAAGTAGGGTGGAGAAGTTCACAGTATGGCAGACAAGAAGCAGAGAGGAGAAACTCAGAGCATGGCTGACAGGAAGCAGAGAGGAGAAACTCAGAGCATGGCTGACAGGAAGTAGAGTGGAGAAGTTCACAGAATGGCAGACAGGAAGCAGAGAGGAGAAACTCAGAGCATGGCAGACAGGAAGTAGAGTGGAGAAGTTCACAGAATGGCAGACAGGAAGCCAAGAGGAGAAGCTCACAACATGGCTGACAGGAAGCAGAGAGGAGAAGCTCACAACATGGCTGACAGGAAGCAGAGAGGAGAAACTCACAACATGGCTGACAGGAAGCAGAGAGGAGAAGCTCACAACATGGCTGACAGGAAGCAGAGAGGAGAAACTCAGAGCATGGCTGACAGGAAGTAGAGTGGAGAAGTTCACAGCATGGCTGACAGGAAGTAGAGAGGAGAAGTTCACAGAATGGCTGACAACAGAGAGGATTCACAACATGGCTGACAGGAAGCAGATAGGAGAAACTCAGAGCATGGCTGACAGGAAGTAGAGTGGAGAAGTTCACAGCATGGCTGACAGGAAGTAGAGAGGAGAAGTTCACAGAATGGCTGACAGGAAGCAGAGAGGAGAAGCTCACAACATGGCTGACAGGAAGCAGAATGGAGAAACTCAGAGCATGGCTGACAGGAAGCAGAGTGGAGGAGTAGACAACATGGCAGAAGGAGGCAGAACAGAAGAGTCAAATCACTGCAGACAGGAAATGGGAGCAGCTCACAGTATGACAGGCACAAACAACAGTTCACAACATTGCATGCAAGAAACAGGACAGCATACATTATAGACAGGAAACAGAATGGAGCCACAATAAAAAGGATCCAGAGCAACTAGGTATAACCCCCAAGGACATGCAAACAGTGACCAACTTCCTCTAACCAGGCCCCTCCTTCCACAAGTCCATCACCTCCTAAGGACCTGTTTAAATTTTGGATCCATCAATGGATGGAATCACTCATTAGGTCAGACTTCTGAAAAGTTCACACAGAATACCCAACTTTACTAATCTCTCCATTGTCTGTAAATCGAATTAAGTGTCAAGATTAACCCCATGTCCTGATTTCTAATTTTACCTGCTTTGTGGTTCTTGTTCTTTGAAGTGATCGGTTCCTAAGTTCTAGTCTCCTTCCCATCTTTATCCGATTCTCACCTTGTCTAGACACTTCTCTAGTCAATTAATTCTTCTCAATCTCTCATTGGTAATTTCTTTTCTGGCTCCTTCCCTCTCTCCTACCTCCCATTTCCCATCCACTGGCTTAGGACCTGGAGTAACCAGGAGGTGTCCACAGAATCAACACTCACCTCATTCCCACTTTTGTAGCCATGTTAGCTCATAAAACCACCCCTAAATCTGCCTTGATCCCTCTGACAGACACATGCTAGTAAGAGTACAGAGTTCAGGTACCCATGAGTGGGGCGACATCATAAAACCATCTAGGAAGCCAATATCACACATCCCCGAGACACACACCGTCCCTGTAAACAACCGGTGACATTTCATAGCTGTTAGATTTCATGCCCGGTAAGAGCCCGAGCTCACACAGGCATATTGGCTACTGAACCATTGTATCCTGGCGACATCTCAAAGCAGAACCAGAATTAAGAAAGAAATCAAGAAACTGCAGGTTCCGTGGCGCTTAGACCCCTTGCCCAAGGCAGACAAACTATCATCTACATCTATCTTTCTATCTCCAAAGTCCAGATTATAACATAAGTTGCTTTTCTCCACAAAAATATTCATATCTCTCTCCCTTGTTGATAGAGAAAATAGCGCAGATCCAATTTAAGGATGGCTCATTAAAACAATTTTAAAAATCACTTAAGCAATTAGCTGAGGAGAGATCTTTTGAGTTAACGGCATGCCTGAACAATTTATGAGCCGGCTGAGCCTTGATTAAATTAATCAATCAGGAGTTAACCGTTTTAGCTGCCAGCTTCACCCTGGATGACTGCTCTTGGGTGAAATCACCGGTGGTTTGCTCTGATAGTCAGAAGCGAAGCAGGACTCAGTCGGAGCCATGGCCCGCTGCAGGTTGGAACAAGTCCTCGTTCCTAAGGAGAGGCTCAGAAAACTCCGAGAGAACAGGGAAGAGATAGGCTCAGGGGAGGCAGCTCATGCAGAAATGGAGAAATGATGGGATGGAGGGGACACAGAGATGGCAAGAGGAGGAGGAAGGGCAGCAACGGCAATGGCTGCTGCTTTGATGAACGCTGAGAAGCAAGCACTAAGCACTTCCCACATGCTGTCGCCATCATAGATCTCAACTGTCCCAAAGAACAACTACTAATGTGTCGTTCTATCAGAGGCATCACATTTCCCAGCATGCCTTCTGAGTGCCCCTCGAGCTCATACATTGAAGGATAATGGTCTATGTCATCTCTCAGGCAACTACAGCCCTCCCATGCCCAGTGACTTCTACAATGGGCAAGTGGACTAAGTTGGGAGTTGGAGAATTTGTGTAGGGCCAAAGAGCTGGAAATAGAAAGTCTGACTATATCTACAAAATGACCACACTGAGACAGGCTTCTGGGACAACGGCAGTGAGCATATTCAAGCTCTACATCTGCTTCTAGACTTTTCCCTTTCTCTGGTTTGGGCAAGTCACTTACCTTGCTTGAGCTCCAGTCTTCTCCAGAAGAGTCTGTGGACTCTCATGGGTCAGGTGATCAGATGTAGGGCAGGGAGAGTCCAGTTGTAATGGCCTCTCAGCCAATGGTGGTCTTATTGCTATAACTAGGGTGAAGGTCTTAACTGTGCCCTTCAAGGTCATATGTCAGAATCCTAATCCCCAATACCTCAGAATAGAACTCTATTTGGAAACAAGCCTTTGAAGGCTGTTCTGGTTTCTCTTTCTGTTGCTGTGGTAAAACATTAACTCAGGGGAGGAGAGGACTTATTTGACTTATATGACTTATAAGACATTATGGATGTAAAATGACTTTTCGATAGTGCGATGGTTTTTATATGCTTGGCCCAGGGAGTGGAACTATTAGGAGGTGTGGCCTTGTTGGAGTAGGTGTATCACTGTGGGCATGGGCTTTAAGGCTCTCATCCTAGCTGCCTGGAAATGAGTCTTCCACTAGCAGCCTTCAGATGAAGACGTAGAACTCTCAGCTCTGCCTGCACCATGCCTGCCTGGATGCTGCCCTGCTCCTGCCTTGATGATAATGGACTGAACCTCTGACCTGCCCCAATGAAATGTTGCCCTTATAAGACTTGCATTGGTCATGGTGTCTGTTCACAGCAGTAAAACCCTAACTAAGACAGAAGTGGTCCCAGTGTTTTCCTCTCCCTCTACCCAAATCACACACTGATGACTGCTCTCCGTGTATTGGAGTGGGCCTTGGGGTCACGAGAGACTTACTGTCGTCAATGGGGTTCACCGCCATGGAACAGAGGCTCAATGGAGATTACACCTGCTGCTCTCACCACCCGTGGACGTAACTACCTCCTGATTAAGTCCGTTAATTAAGACCTAATCAGTCTGTTAGATTATTGAAACAGGTCCTTGTAGCAGGCTGCAGGGAGAAAGCACGGTCATGCACCAAAGAGTGAGTCCCGACCAGATAGTGAAACTACCCATACCCTGACCTTGGCCTTCCAACCTCTCGAACTTCAGAAACATTTATCTGCTATTTCTAATTTTGTTAGAGACACCAGAAGGGAGAAACAGGGCTCTAAGCCAGTCTGAGTCAGATCTTTATAAAAAGTAAAAAAAAACAAAACAAAGAAAAACAGATCAGGACATAGTTGTCCGGAAGGAGACCGCGAGTTGCACAGGGCCAGGACTACTGCAGGGGAATCTAACCTGACTAAGCCTTAGCTTTTGACTCCTAGTCTCTCAGACTGTGAGATGCTTGTCTGTGGTTTCTTACGGGAGAGTTCACAAGCTCCCAAACGCAGAAGGCAACAGGTCACGCTTGTCCCTGATGCCTTTTTTTTTTTTTTTTGGATCCTCATTTCTGTGGTAAATTCCACTAAAAGGGACGGTCTCTCCACAGCTGTGAAGCCTCGATGCTACTCTCAGGCCAATGCTTCCCAGCAAACTACAAACACCTGAAAGCTCGGCACAGGTGCTTGGGAGCTTTACACCTCAGACAGGGGTCAGGAGAGCGCTTGACTCTCCTCTCCCAGATGGACCAAGTGCATCCCGCCCTGTGTGAAGTCACTGTGCCCTAACTAGTACAGATGCCCTCCTTCTGACCACGTTCCAGGATACACAGGTCTTACTGCCTCCCTAGCCTTGTATCTTCGAGTCCCCAATAAACAGCACCCCTTGTAATGTGCTTGCCTCTGTCTTTGCTCTCACAGCAACCTGGGACAAGCCCTCACATATAGACTGGATTACTCAAGAGTACAGGGATGTGCCTAAAGCAGCTTCCCGTACCCTCACGCTATCTCCTCCACAGAATGTAGGTTCCATGAAGGAACAGCCTGCTAGTGTCCTGAGCTAGTCTAGTGCCTGGACCATAGAGCATCATCCCCCTGGGTCACAGTCAGTAGTTAACTAACCCCTTCACGGTGTGCAGAGAAACAGATTTAAAACAGGAGCCTCCCTCCCATCCAGTGAGAATTCGGCTTCCACGTTGTTTCTGTTTCTAGAAATGAGGTTCCCATCTCCCCCTTTCTGTGGAATGTTTCCTTCGCGTGTTCTCGCTCCAGACACATCAGCGTGCTTTGGATTCTTGGCTCCATTCATCTCTTTCTAAAAATGAGTTGTGCAGGTCCAGGGAATCCCCACAGATATCGTCCCGCATCGTCTCCCCAACCGGAAGTGCAGAGTTGTACCCCTTTCCTCCCAAAGACCGATGGACAGTGTCCATCACGATGAAGGTTAAGAAGAACAAGGTCTGGGGGACTGACTCTCTTGCACCTGAAAATCCCTTCTTTGGATAAAAGTGTAAGTGTGTCCACAGCAGCGTGAGGAGTTATATTTTTAAACATATGTTTGTGCTTTCTGTGATGGTGCACACCTTTAATCCCAGAACTCTAGAAACGGAGACAGATGGATCTCTGCGACGCAGTAGGCCTTGGGTACCTCATGTTTTACCTAACAGCGTCCTGATTGCACCGGGAGGCCTCATTCAAAGACTGGCCTGAATGGATTAGGCACGCCCTGTGCTGTTTGCATACTGTCAAAGTCACCTGAAGACCGTCCTTAGGAAGCATACTGTGTGGCACTCACCACCGTGGGGCACGTGGGGAACCCGTAGAAATGTTCTGAAACCCTTTAAAGGACAAACATGGAAGAGGACAGGACATTTCTGCTGGCTAACGACCCGGAGGCCCAGAGAGCAGCTCAATGCTCCTCTGCTCATGGGCAAGCGTGAAACCCGGGCCAGGTGCAGCCAGAGCGCTCATCACCCTCAGTCTACCGTTGATTTCTCTCCAGTTCCCAGCAAGGTTGGACTTTACTCAATGCTTTGGCTCTAAAACAAAAATAAACCCAACGTAGAAGGCCAGGGAGCCGAGGAGAACCTTGGCTGCAGTGATGGGTGAATATTTTATTTATGGGGCCGTGTTCCCCCCAAGGTGCTAGGGCTGCAGCATAATAAAACGCATGCTATGAATACCAAAACAGTAATTTAATGAGGCCACCCTGTAAAGCTATGAGGGAGATGGATGGTGCAGGTGGGGACAGGGTTATTTATAAACGCGGGTAGACACCGTAGCAAACAGGTTCTCGGTGTGTCTGCGTCCTGCACAGTGTACGCCGGTGTGCACGCGAAGGGGTGTGCACGCGAAGGGGCGTGCACGTGAAAGGGTGTGCACGCATGCATGTCTGCGAAGAGAGAGACTCCAGCCCCAGCCCTGCATCTGAGGTGCAGACATGACCTTGAGGTCTCCTGGCTCCTACCAACCAGAACCCTCTGTCATCTCTGCCTCTTGCATGCAGCCCCGCGTCCCCGCATGGGGAGGTGCAGAGCAACGGTGGGTATCAAGGGAGCAAAGAGTGTTGTTCCAACCTTTCAGAAAAGCAAGGGGGTGTGGATCAGGAGCTCTGAACCCATTTATGCTGGGTTTGTGGTCATTTCCTTCCGAGATAGTCTAACCTAAGAAAACAACCCAAATAGAAACCAACATTTTTATACGTGTTTCTCACCGCCCCCAAACAGCTCACTTAATAGATGTGAAAATTACGAGCAACCTAAATTTCTCACTTAGAGGCTAATCGCTATAGCTGACCATTGTGTGAAATGGTATGGTTCTCCAACGGACCTTCACAAAGAGCTTTTAAAATCATGCAAAGCTTAGGGAATGGATTTCAGAAGGGTGGCTTCCAGGGATCCTTTCTAGGCCTGGCCTGGAAGCTCTGCTGGGAGATGCTTGTGTGGGACACATGAGCCACCCAGTTTGACCACATAAACCAGGTGCAATTGTGCACCCAGCTGGAATCCCAGCACCTGCGAAATGGGCAGAAGAATCAGAAATCCAAGGCCGTCCTCATCCCAGTGAGTCACACGAGACCTGTGACAGTACCACAAGGTCAGGCAGCTTGTGCTCAGGCAGTGACAAGAATGGGGACAGCCAGGTCACACAGGCTTTCAGCCTCAGCTGTCACCGGGGCTTTAAGGAGAGACCTGAATGGGTGGTGGGGGATGGCTGGAGAGGCAGCGAAGTGATCGAAAGTCCTGGCTGAGCCATGGTGAGTCCTGGAGTTTGGGTCCTAGCACCCACGTAACCAGCCAGACATCAGGCCCACACCCGTAACAGCAGCTCTGAGAGGCTGGAGACAAGAAATTGCTGGGGATCTCAGAGCTGACACACCTCAAGTTCTAGGCTTTGAGAGGGACCCTGCCCCTAAAGAATAGATGGAAAGTCATAGGGGGAGGGGGAGCCCCGTACGGTCTCTGGTCTCTCCATAGAGACGTACCTACTCATACAGGCGTGTGCACACACACACACACACACACACACACACACACACACACAGAGGCACGCACACATAGAGGCCATACACAAATAGGCACACAATTAAAAATAAAACGGATCTTTTAAAACAGTGTTCAGGATGCACAAATTAAAATACACGGGCTAAAAGAAGACTGAATTGCAGTAATCTAAATCAGATTAAAAAGCTTCTCACTGGGTAGCTAGCCCTGAGGTGAGAATTACTTCCTCTGTCTATTTTCCTGACCTTTGGTGTGGTTCAATAAACCCCCCCCCTTATAAAGGACAATGAAGTCATTCTTAGAAGTGTTGCTAGTGTCCAGTAAGGAGGAGATGGGTGTTCTCCTTTCAATCTTGCTATGTGGCGACGCCTTCAATGTCACCATCCTGCTCATTGCTTGACACAGTGAGACTCCCAACCTCCTTTGCTTTACTTTGCACACAGCAGCCAGGACCCAACCAGCTAAGTCAGGATGACACAGAGACCTACCTATGAGAGGGGGAGACCTGGCAGTCGAGACAGGAGGGGCAGACTGAAATGGCAGCTACTGTGGCTTTGTGGCTTTGGCATATGCGTCAGTTCTTGCATTCTTCGCTGGTGTTTTTGTTTGTTTGTTTGTTTTTGTTTTTTGCATCAGAAAGGGAAAAACAACAAAAAGAATTTGCTACAAGGAAAACACGTGGCACATTTCCATCCCTCAAGACAGCAGATGACAAACGTAATGTACCCAAACTGAGTGCCAGTGTTTGGGAGGCTCAAAGTGCTAGCTCCCAGAGCCCAGGACATCCAAATCACAATATGGGCCAGGTGGTCTACCTCGTAAGCTCATGTTGCTTTAAGAGAACCCTTAAGCCGCCAGTGTGATGGGCGGCAGGAGATACATTTAAGTAGCAAGACTTTCATTTAGGTCTGACAACCGATCTGTTAATTTAATTTTACTGTCTGCGGTCCCCAGCTTTCCCAGTTACATTTGTAAGAGCGAAACATTGGAGGTTGTGTGGCTCGACACAGAAGGGAAATTCGCAAACAGACAAATGATGCCTGTGCCTAGTGGTGTCACCAGATCCTTCAAGCAGAGGATAATTGAAGAAACCACAGTGGTGGACTTTTCCACGGGCTTCGTTTGGAAGTTCTCTCTGACAGGGGTGAGGCCGCTGACCTTATTGTAGATGCTATTGCAAATTCGGTTAAAAGTTTAACATCAGAAATGGAGTGTTTCATTCTGCTCCTGATTTCCGCCAGGCCTGAATATCCAACCATGCCCGCATGCATGCTAGGAGCGTGCTCTACCGCTGAGCCACACCCCGGCTTTTTGTAATGAGGTGAATACGCATTCCAAACTGGCAAGGCAAGCAGTATTGACTTAAAAGTAATATCCCCACTAAGAAGCCAACAGAAACTACATTTGACTCTGGTTTTGGTCCATGAATATTGAGTGATTAGATTTTTTTTTAAAGCTGTGGTTTTTCTGCCAGCCGAATAAGCAATAGTCGGCATCAGAGATTTTAAGTACCAGAATAGACTATAAAAGGTGACGTCCTTAGCAGCTAGGACTGTGTACTGCTTAGTGTGTGTGTGTGTGTGTGTGTGTGTGTGTGTGTGTGCTCTGCGAGAGCAGGAGTAGAGTTCCTAGGCCCCACGTAGGAACTCCAGTTCACACCGACTGTCACTGCAGCTCCAGGGGAATCTGATGGCCTTTTGAGGGCTCTTCAGGCAGCTACACGGATGTGGCATTCACACAGAGATGCTAACACATGACAGAGAAAGAGAGAGAGAGAGAGAGAGAGAGAGAGAGAGAGAGAGAGAGAGAGAGAGAGAGAGAGAGAGAGAGAGAGAGAGAGAGAGAGAGAGAGAGGGAGAGAGGGAGAGAGGGAGAGAGGGAGAGAGGGAGAGAGAGAGGAAAGAAGAAAGAAGAAAGGAAAGAAAGAAAGGAAGAAAGAAAGAAGGAAGGAAGGAAGGAAGGAAGGAAAGGAAGGAAGGAAGGAAGAAAGGAAGGAAGGAAGAAAAAGAAAGAAAGAAAGAAAGAAAGAAAGAAAGAAAGAAAGAAAGAAAGAAAGAAAGAAAGAAAGAAAGCAAGCAAGCTAGTTCACCTGCCAAGTCATTACCCACTTCCATTTATAGGGCACAGCAGCCTGGAGCTGCAGGCCCCACATACTTTTTGGGGGTCACACCCTTATGACCTCTCTATTTTCCTGGGTAGTCTCTGAGCCAACCCAGGGATGGTTTTGTATGGAACCTTTGAGTGAAGCCATTTTCCTCTGCTATAAGACAGTCACTTCACTGGAGTCGAAATTCTTTTCTCCCTCTGGGTGACTTCAATCTCCATCTAAATTTTCCTGTGTTGCTCCCAGGTTTTATGGGTTTTATGGTAGGGTGGCCCTCCTGGCACGTCCCATCTTTTCTGAGACAGAAATGGCCTTCCACTGCTGGGCTGTTTGGTGGTCACACTTGGCTGGGTGGGCCTGAAAGAGAGCACTGTCCTCCCACATTGGCAAATGACCTCGTATGAGGGCAACATCATCACAGCCTGGCCAGGCGAGGGGCTCTGAACAGAGAGTGTCACACAGAGTACAAGCTTGAGGAGCTGCGAAACGTGGGGCTCCATGCCAGCTCTGAAGTGGCCTACAGGACACTCCAGCCCTAATGGTGGTGTCCCTGGGGTTGGTTTCCTGGCTATGTTTGTTACCATGATGGTCTCTGGAGGGAGATGACAGGGCGAAGAAGGCCCATTTAGTGGAGACTGCAGGCATCATTCTCATGGTGGTAGGTCTTGCTGCCTTGGTGGCTCGCTCCTGGATTGGTCATGGGATTGTCGCAGAGTTTTATAACCCCATGATGCCCATGAATATTCAATATGGGTTTGGTCCTGCCATCTATATCGGCTGTGTGGGGTCTTCTCTGGTCATCCTGGGAGGCACACCGCTCCCTTGCTCCTGAGCTGGCATTGAAAGCACCCCATCCTACCCCCAAAAGCAAAATCTGCCAAGGAATATGTGTGACCTGGGGCGCTCAGACTGTAGGCAGGGTGTGGGCCAAAGGTCACTCCATCCCTGAACACCATGTACAGTTCTCTGGTGGGGTTAGGGGTGTTAGATGAAGGCGACCAAAGGTGAGGAGAGTCTGTTCCTTGTGAGCTAACAAAAATTAAGTTTTGGAGAAAAATTAATCTTTTAAAATTTAATGATTGGAAGCTGTATTTTGTATTACGGATACAAAATCTTTCATCAGGGCAATGGGGACTTTCTCTATTGGCCAACACTGGTCCTGTACTAAAAATATAGAGTTAACCAATGCATTTGATAATGATATGGAAGTCTCGTAAGTAAATCCTCTAAATTTGGGAAAGGATTTTTTATAAATCACATATAAATCTTTAATCCCGAGAAGCAGTGCACTCAACACTCTCTCTGTCTCTCTCTCTCTCTCTCTCTGTCTCTCTCTCTCTCTCTCTCTCTCTCACACACACACACACACACACACACACACACACACACACTCGCGCACACATATAAATACACTCTCTCACACACACATCTTCTTTTAGAATTTTTAGCACCTTCAGGGAATTGAACGCATTCAAAGAAAGACTTGCAAATAAGGAAGTAACGAATTTATCTCTCCACTGAGGTGAGGAAAGAATGAAATAAAATGTAAAGAAGTGCGTACAAGCCGAGAGCAGTGTGCAAGCATTCGTTAGCCTTGAAGCTCTGGTAAGCGGGCTCTGGGATATTCTGAAACTTGGTATAGCACTCCAAATTTAGCCAATTTTGTTTTACTGGAATAGTGGGTGTAAAATTGAGAAAGGTTATGCTTTTTGTAACATCTAAATTTGGCAAAAACGCTTTTCAAACACAGTCGAGGTAACTCACTTGGCAACTTTTGTCTTCAAAGAGTCTGTTGAAGAGAGACACTCTGAACAGGCAGTCCCCGTGTGGATATTTAAGCTGAAATGTTTCTGCAGCAAAACCAGTCCTCCATGTAACACAGTGCAGTCTGAGTCATCCTGGACCCAGGGACTGTGTATGGGAGAGTTTCTTATGTGGCCCATTACAGAACATGCAGTTGACATGTGGGCCCTGGGTTCAATTCCTTGCGTAACAAGTAAATGCCTATAGGAGAAATACTAAAGATGTCGGTGATTTCAAACTAAACTGCAAGGATCAGAGACAATTGTGTAGATACATGAAACGTAGGAAGACCACACAGAAGGAACCCCCAAATGTCATTAGGAGAGTGACGGTGTATACAGACCTGTCTATATCACAGATTCCTATAGCAAGCTGGTCTACATACATGGAGGTGTAACAACGGTGACTATCATTTTATATCATCTCTAATACTCTATAATCGGCATAAAGAAGTCCTTCTGAAGTTTGGCCTCGGTGTGCCCAGATCTCCGTTCTCCTTAAGGAAAACTCCCTTGTTAAAGTTCTAGAGACAGCAGCGCGTAGCAGATCCGTCAGTGAAGTCACTGCTCAGTCAGTAACCACTGATTTTGAAGCAGTGACCGTCATTTGTTACGATTCCCATTGCTGGGTCAAAATCGCTGACGAGAGCAGCTTATGGAAGGAAGGGTTTGTCTCGGCTCACAGTTCTAGAGTGCAGTGAATCGTGGGGGAAGTTGTGACTGCAGGAGCGTAGGGCTGCTGGTCACAGACAGGAAACAGACGGACGAACGGACACTGGTGCTCAGGTCGCTTTCTCCTTTTTATGCAGTCTGGGACCTCAGCCCGTGGATGGTGCATCCCACAGTTAGGGTGGGTCTTCCCTCCTCAGTTAACCTGATCTGGACATTCCTCTATATCCTCAGATATGGACAGATATGTCCGGCGCTGTATCTCCTGGGTGAGTTTGAATCATGTCGATGACTTAATAAAGATTAACCATCATAGAGGTTGGGGAATGTGGTTCAGTGGGAAAGAGGGCTCGCTCTAAAGCATGTGGCGGATCTGAACTCAGATCTCCAGCATCGTCATAAGAAGCTTGGCATGGCCGTGTCTATAAATCCAGTTCTGGGAAGCAGAGACGGGCAGATCCTGAGAGCTCGCTGGCAAGGCAGCCTCGCCCAGATGGCAGGCTTCCAACATAGCCCAAGACCCTGTCTCAAGGGAATACTGTGGAAAGCAGGATAGGAAGACATAGCGTGTCCTGCTCTGGCTTCCGCATGCTCACATGCATGTAACACACACACACACACACACACACACACACACACACACACACACACGTCCAATTACTTAAAACCAATTTTAACAATTGTGACGCACTCTCACAATCGTGGGGACCTAACGGGTATGTGGTAATGTGTCCGTTTATCTCTCCCTCTGCCCTCAGGGGTCCTTCCACTCTTGGACTCTGTCATGCTGCGGTCTCTGCCATCTCTGCCTTCTGCCCATGAGCAGAACGGTGTGGTTCAGGGCAAGCCCAGCCACTCAGAGTACTCAGCTTTATTCGTGCCTCCCTCCCCCCTCCTTAAAGCTTCTGGGGGGTTCATGGGGCTCGGCAGCTCATTATTCATTCACAATTTATCCACTCATCACTTTCCAGCATGCAGATGAAAATGGAAACTGAGGCAGGGAGAGCCCCATGCTTGAGCCCGGGTAGCTTAGCACCTACAGGCAGAGCAGGCTAGCTCACACTGGTGCTTCCACCTCTGCCCTCCTCATCCTGACGGCTGCTTCCTTTGTTCCCTGCAGGGCTGTGCCTCTGTCCACTGACGCCTCTTCTAAGACAGTACAGCGCTCACTCTGGATGCTGGGAAGGTGCTGGGGCCACTAGGGTTCATCTTGTCTACCTGAGCCCTTGGAGATGATGCTTCTCCAACCTCGAGTGTTGATTCCCACAGCCCAGAGAGGCACAGAAACATGACAGACACCCTTCTCCCTGCAGGGTGCATCTGCTGACTGCCCTGAACAGAGAGCTACACTCTTTCTTAATCTACACATGTAGCACTGTCCCCAACCTCTCCGCCTGCAATGCTGCACCAGACCAGCGCTCTTCTACCCAAACCGAGGCTTCTCTGCCTCTCAGAAGGCCTGAAGTGCTGTTTCCCGACTCCGCTTTGGTTCCTGTGGCCTGTTCCCAGAGGGCTGCTGCTCTGCTCGCTCACGATAGTCAATACCGTCGTGGGAAACATGCAAAATCCTGCAGCACTAGGCACTAAAAATGTAAATTAAATGCATCTAAAAAAAAAAAATCTGCGTCAGGAATTTTAAGAGAACGAGGAGAAGGAAACGGGGATAGAGAGAGGCTAGCCAGACCCAACACTGACTCTGGATATCTTACCCGAAGAGGGAACACAGATAAGGCTAGCAGACAGTGGGAGTGTGCCGTAAATTCATGCTCAGAGAAACTGGGCCCTGTGGCCCCCACGTGCCCTTTCCCCCACGAGAAGGAGTGGTGGGTGAGAGCATGTGTGCATCCCGCCTTGCTATAAACAGGTACCGTCCTGTGTGTGCACTGACCTGCGGTTTCCTTTGTATCCCCAGGGGTACAAGGCAGCCTCAGGCCAGGCCAGGACCTTCTGTTCTGATGCCCTGATTTCCTATGAAGCAGCACATAAACAGCTGGATCAGCAGCCAAGAACATCAAGATCAAACCCAAGCCAAGTCTAATTGTGGTCCAGAACTGAAGCTCAAGCTCACCGGCGAGCTCACCGGCGAGCTACAGGGGGAGGCCGCTCCAAGCTCTGCAGCGCCTCAGGATCTGCTGCTTCATTCCATCTCATTCTTCATGTTCCCTGACTGACAGTTATTTTAGAGGACCCCCTCTGATTTCATCTATCACCTTCTTAAATGTCACTAGTGGCTATCTCTAAGCGTGTATCCCCTGTTAAGAGCAACGTTGAAGAGCTAGTGTTTAAGTGCCGTGCCCGAAGAGAAACAGCTGATACGGAGCTGTTTCTGAGAGGAGCCTGGGTGTGTTTCAGGTGGACTGACCGCTCAGCCCTGGCCCCTAAGCTGTCGGTCACAGAGCCTGTGTGTGTGAGAAGACAGATGACGCCAAATCGAAGGTTAATGGGCTCCAGGGTCTCCAGGAGAGTGTAGCAAATGAGCAGATTAAAGCCACAGCACACGGCGTGCACCACTTTGTATCATAGGACGCTCTGAAAAGGTGAAGAGGGAGCACATGCATGACAGGGAGTGAGCAGGAGATGCCGCGGCCCAGGGGTCTCGGAAAGCAAGATTGGGGAGTTTGGGCATGAAGTACAAAATGGAGAAGAGGACACAGAAGGATCCGGACAAGAAGGAGGATCCGCTTTTTACACGCAAGAAAGGGATGCATGGACCAAGTGAGATGGTTAATCTTCACGGTCAACCTGGCAGGATGTAGTCACCATGGAAACGCATCTCCGGGCGTGTCTGTGAGGGGTTTCCAGAGACTGAGAGGTGAAGACAACGTGAGGGTGGGGGGTACCACCCTAGGCTCTAAGAGCCTGAACTGAATAAAAAGGAGAAGGCAGAGCCAGGGAGATGGCTCAGTAGGGAGAAGCATGCGAACCCGGTGACGTCAGTTCAATCCCTGGAACCCATACATCGTGAACCAGAGAACCAGCCCTGCCAAGTTATGTTCTGACCCCCACACACGTGCCATGGCCCACGTGCCTGCATACATGCATATCCCACACACTACAGCAACAAGAGAGAGTGTGAGGTGGGCACCAGCACATCACACACACTATAGCAACGAGAGAGAGAGAGAGAGAGAGAGAGAGAGAGAGAGACAGAGACAGAGACAGAGAGACAGAGACAGAGAGAGACAGAGACAGAGAGAGACAGAGAGACAGAGAGACAGAGAGAGAGAGAGAGAGACAGAGAGAGAGACAGAGAAACAGAGAGACAGAGAAACAGAGAGACAGAGACAGAGAGACAGAGACAGAGAGACAGAGACAAAGAGACAGAGAGAGAGACAGAGAGAGAGCAGCATTGTGAGTCAATGTGAATCCTTTATTCCTTAGGGTGTTTTCATCACAGCAGCAGCAGCAGCAGCAGCTTTAAACCATTTGCTTTGGTCTGGAAGCGACACATAACTCCACTCAGGATTGGGCTCTGTCTGCGTCAGTAAGTCCACAGCAGCACAGCCCTTCTAGCATTCTGTCAGTGGCAGTCCTGAACATGGAGCAGTACTGTTCTCATGGGAGTGTGCCGTCTGCCTGTTCGCACCACCCGCTGGACACTACGACACAAATTTGGGCTCACCCAACACTCACAAGGACAGACCTGTCATTTTCACCACTTGATCCAGCATCTTTCATAGCCCCAACCACTCACTCCGTACAGTCTTAATCACTATGATACTTGAGCTTTTTTTTTTTTTTAGAATAAAGTCTTAAAATTACTTTATTAACTGTGTGTGTCTCTATGTATGTGTGTCTCTGTGTGTGAGGTGTGTTTGTGTGGGTGTGTATGTCTGTGTGTGTCTCTGTGTATGAGTGTCTGTGTGTGTGTCTGAGGGTGTGTCTGTGTGAATGTGTGTTTGTATGTGTCTGTGTGTATCTATGTGTGTGTCTGGGGGTATGTGTGTCTATATGAGTGTATGTGTCTTTGTGTGTTTGTGTGTGTGTGAGGGTGTGTGTGTGTCTTTGTGTGTGATTGTCTGTGATGTGTTTCTCTCTGTGTGTGTGTGCCTGTGTGTGTCTGTGTCTGTGTATGTCTCTATGTGTCTCTGTCTAATTTTCTCTCTCTCTGTGTATATCTCTGTGTGTGTATGTGTGTCTGTGTCTGTGTATTTCTGTGAGTATGTGTGTGTTTCTGTGTGTGTGCCTGTGTGTGTCTGTGTGTGTCTGTGTATGTCTCTGTGTGTCTTTGTCTCTCATTCTCTCTCTCTGTATCTCTGTGTGTCTGTACATCTCTGTGAGTGTGTGTGTTTTTGTGTGTGTGTACCTATGTGTTTCTGTGTATGTCTGTGTGTGTCTCTGTCTCTTGTTCTCTCTCTCTCTGTGTATCTGTGTGTGTGTATGTGTGTATGTGTATGTCTGTGTATCTCTGTGAGTGTGTGAGTGTGCATGTGTGTGTGTTGTGAGTGCTATGGCATTACAGGAAAACTTTCAGGAGTTGATTCTTGACTTCTGCCTTGTCGAGTCAGGGTCTTTCTTGTTTCTGCTGCTGTGCTGTGTGTGGCCACTCTCCTGTCTCCACCTTTCGTCTCACAGTAGGAGTAGGGATTATAGACGTGGACCACACTTGACTTTTTAACATGGAATTCCATGGTCAGACTTCTTCCCTGCCTACCCAGAAAGAAATAAAGAAATCATTTCTTCCTTTTCGTTCACTGAACGAGAGGTGAAGTTATGTTAGAGAGCCTTTCTGGGGCTTCAGGAAAACCTCCATCTAAAACTCTTGAGTTCTTCTTCTCCCCCTCCTCCTCCTCATCTTCTTCCTCCTCCTCATCTTCTTCCTCTTCCTTCTCTTCCTCCTCCTCCTCATCTTCTTCCTCCTCCTCATCTTCCTCCTCCTCCTCCTCCTCTTCTTCTTTCTCCTCGTCCTTGTCCTCTTCCTCGTCCTCGTCCTCGTCCTCCTCCTCCTCCTCCTCCTCCTCCTCCTCCTCCTCTTCTTCATTTCCTGGATCCTTTCTTCTGTTGTATCTGCTGACTTCCGCTTACCCCTTACTCTTCATCACACTATAGCTGAGTTTGGGGACTTGCTTTATTCATTTGTATTTTTAAATCAATATGTAGTTTTCTGTTCTAAACAATATCAAGAAATAGATTTTCCTTTTGGCAACAGAGCAAAACGTGATTTGTTCCGGAGCCTGACAGGCCCCGTGTATTTGACTATAAAGAATAACATCGATGGTGTCCCCACTAATAACCTGTCTCATGTGGAATTCTGGCTTTTGATAAATTAATGATCTCGCATGACAGACTAATTAAATTGCCATCCCGAGCTTACCGTTGGGCAGGTTTTTCCAAATGCCTCCGATATGCTTTGTAGTTCTTAGAACCCATCAATTTCCCTTCCCTTGGTTTTTTTTCTTTCTTTCTTTCTTTCTTTCTTTCTTTTTCTTTAAGAAAAGCCAAGTCAGAACCCTCAGACTTAGGAAGAGGGATGCAGACTGCATTGTGATAGCCGGCCTCTCAGAACAGCAGGGAGGTACCGTGATCCTTCCGTGGTTAGGAGGTTACCCTTTCTCCGGCAACCTCCCAGGACAGGAAGCAAAATAAAAAGACAGGAGGACAGAGATGAGACCGTTCCAGCCTTTAGTAGACAGGTCCCCTGTCCCAGCTTTCAAGAGTATCTCTTGAAGGACTCCCAGAACACTTGTCATGCTGGACACAGAAGGGAATGCCCCAAGCAGCACCCCAAAGCCCTCAGCATCTGTTTTCCTCTCCTACAGCACAGCTGCCTGCCCCAGACAGTCACTCAGCAGTGCTGTCACTCCAAGGAATGCAGAGCTTCCCAGAGGGACACACGTGACTTAGAAATGAGGTGTCGGTAAGTAGTCAAGAAGACAGGAGCATAACAACTCCACCTTGTGCTTCCACTTAGTCAATAAGAAAGCACCCCATAGCCCCCAGTATGTTCCAGGCACGCTGTAAATGTGGGGGTCGCTAAGGATGCCAATGTTCACCTTGTTGGCACTGTGGGGTCCCCACCACATGTGCTATGGGAAGGCTGTGGGGTCTGTGCATCAGTCTTAACTGAGGCGTCAGAGAAGGGTGCATACTTGGGGTTTATTTTGTCTTTTTTTTTTTTTTCAGAGCTGAGGCTCAAATCCAGGGCCTTGCGCTTGCTAGGCAAACGTTCTACCACTGGGCTAAATCCCCAACCCCTTGGGGCTTATATTTGATAAAAGGCATAGTTGGGGCAGTCAGGAGTCACCCTTGCCACTGTATGAAAAGAGTGTGCCCGTCACACACGCCCACCGAGGGAATGGTTTGGCCCCATGATGAGAACTTCCGAAGCCCAGTGAGTTGCAGCTCACCGGCTGGCCTGCAGGCACTGTGGGTCATTCAACTGCTGAGGGTGAAGGCTGAGGAGAGCAGGGCGCCCTCCATATGTTGGGACCTGTGAAGTCCAGGAGCAGAATCTGGGCTCTTGGGGAGAAAAAGGAACCACAAACGCTCAGCAGGGCAGAGTTTATGGAGACCAGAGCCAAGAGACAGAAAGCCTGGAGCTAGAACTCCAGAACGTCACCAACTAAGATGCTCTCTCCTGGCCAGGGTTCCAAGGCTCAACTGAGTCATCAGCTCGCCGAGCCGAACCCCACAGGGGACCCCAGATCTTGCATTTACCACGATGAATTCAGATGTCAGCCCTGACTCATACGTGGATCTTGGGATTCATGTGGCCATGACTGACTGTCAGTCCAGCCAGCACAACAGCTGGTGGTGGAACTGAATCGGCCTTTTGGCCACGTGACAAAGCTAATTATGGGTGTAGACAGGCCAATTATGGGTATCGACAAAAGCTATAATGAACTCTCCAATTGTCTGTGTCTGGTAGCATTCCAAGTCAAGTTACCTAACTTTCCCCAGCTCCGTTTCTTTTTGTAGATCTAGAGAGAAAAGGGAAAAAATATCTGGTGTGGCAAGAAGCGCACACCCGGAATGCTCTCTCAGCATTTGGTGTAAGAGAACACGGTTTAACCCAAGTACGTCTCAAGGACTGACTAGGGTGTGGTGCCTTCAGATGGAGGTGTGTGTGTGAGTGTGTGTGTGTGTGTGTGTGTGTGTGTGTGTGTGTGTGTGTGGAGTATGCATGCATTCATGTGGCTGTGTGCTCCTGGGTGTGCAGGCATATTGCATGTGTTTGTATGTGGAGGCCAGAAGCGGACATCGGATGTCCTTCTCAATCACTCTGGGCCTGATTTTTTTTCAAGGTCTTTCATTAACTCTAGAGCACATCAGTTCTGCTTGTGGACCAGGGAGCTCCAGGGTCTCTATGCATCCTTCAGCACTGGGTCACAGAAGAACACCATCACATCTAGCTTTTACACGGTGTTCTGGGGTCATGGAAGAATACCGCCATACCTAGCTTTTACATGGTGTTCTGAGGTTATGGAAGAATACCACCATACCTAGCTTTTACACGGTGTTCTGGGGTCATGGAAGAATACCGCCATACCTAGCTTTTACACGGTGTTCTGCTTAGTGCCAGCTACCCTGTGTTCTTTCCCCAGGGTCTGCTGGCCCACTTCCCACATGCCTGCAGGCCTGGCTTGCTGCCCTGTCCCTCTATTCTCTGTCCCAGCATGGGCGTGCCCCTCTTGTTCCACAGACATAAGATTCGGTTCCATCCTAACCCAGCGTGGCTCTATTCTGAGCAGGTCTATAAACGTAACCGGATATAAAGCTGTTTCTGCCGGAAGTGCTGTCTCACTCGCTGCCTTCATTCTGACTTCTTTCTGCCTTAAACTTGGGGGCAGAAGCTGTTCAGTTTTGCTCTTAGACATGTTGGTCACACAGGAGCCTTTTTCTGAGGCTGGCACAGCACCCCCACCTCACTCAAGGCTAAAGTTGCTGAGTCAGGGTAGTTGTTTTTAAGATTCTAGATGCAAGCAGGCCTCTCAAGCAGATCACCCTGTCATGGGACTGTCCCACAGTGGAAACTGAGGCTCTCCCCTAAGCAGGAGCAGCTGGTGGTAGCTCTACCCCTGAGATATAACCCAGCTCCTTTCTTCTTCTCCTTCTTCTTCTCCTTCTTCTCCTCTTCCTCCTCCTCCTCCTCCTCCCTCCTCCTCCTCCTCCTCCTTCCTCCTCCTCCTCCTCCTCTTCCTCCTCCTCCTCCCTCCTCCTCTTCCTCCTCCTCCTCTTTCTCTTCCCTCCCTCCCCTCCTCCTCCTCTTCTCCTCCCTCCCCTCCCCTCCCCCCCCCCTCCCCCTCCCCTCCTCCTCCTCCTCCTCTCCCCCTTCCCCTCCCCCTCTTTCAACATCTTATTTATTTTCATTAAGGTCTCCTTAAGCCTTTTGAACTTACAGGCTTTGTATTTGGAATTCTCCTGCCTCCTGAGTAGCTAGGATCACAAGCATGTGCCACCGGATCCTGGAGATTATTTTCAGGCTACTACAGAGTCAGTGTCCCTGGGAAAGCCTGTGGGAAGCAGTTCTTCTTGGGGTGGTGGAAATCCTTTTCCCTGGTTGTCCATCTAAGGATGCTAGAGACAAACTACCTTACCCAAAGCAATACCAGGCAGCCCACAACTGCGGCACCAGGGGTCTCAGGACAGAGCATTCCCCAGTGGTTGTTCAGGAGCCTCTGAGGTACTGCATCCAGAAATCTGTCTGCTTCAAAGACCACATCTCCCGCTCCAGGGCCTTTCCGCAGAGTCATTCTCTTTTCAGTGGAATAGTAGATGAAGTCCCAGCTGGGTGGCTTTGAGCGCCGTGACCACAGAGAATAAAGGGGAGTTGAGAGGGGAGGTGTGGAGGACAGGATCACCAAGGAACTGCCGGGAAGCAGAGGGCAGAGCCTGCACAAAGAGACGGGGCTGAAGGTGATGTGTGGGAGTTCAGAGGCCCGAGGCAGAGGGAACATCAAACCTGCAGAGGAATTGACCATCGTAAGGCTGCTTTAAAAAGATTCTGGTCAGCGCTGTGTAATGTTGGCCTTACAGAGCCAAAGCCTCACCCTCGGGATCTCTGTAGGATCTCCAAGGCGCCAGCCCTGGGCACAAATCCAGCTTCTTCTTAAAGACCTGTAGCATTTGGGTCTTCCATAGCCAGGTATCTGAGTTCAGAACACTGCTTTCTTGAAAGATTGCTTTATTTATTTATTTTTATTGGATTTTTTAAAATTTCCATTTCAAATGTTATCCCCTTTCTCAGTTTCCCCTCCAGAAACTCCCTATCCTAACCCCCACACCCTGCCTCCATGAGGGTGCTCACCCACCCACCTACCTACTCCCTCCCACCTCCCTGTCCTGGCTTTCCCCTACACTGGGGCATCGAGCCTTCACAGGACCAAGGTTCTTTCCTCCCACTGATGCTGGATAAGGCCATCCTCTGCTACATATGTATCTGGAGCCATGGGTCCCTCCGTGTGTACTCTTTGGTTGGTGGTTTAGTCCCTGGGAGCTCTGTGGGGATCTGGTTGGTTGATATTGTTGTTCTTCCTATGGGGTTGCAAACCCTTTCAGCTCCTTCAATCCTTTCCCTAACTCCTCCATTGGGTACCCGTTCTCAGTCCAGTGGTTGGCTGTGAGCATCCACCTCTGTATTCGTCAGGCTCTGGCAGAGCCTCTCAGGAGGCAGCTATATCAGGCTCCTGTCAGCATGCACTTCGTGGCATTTGCAATAGTGTCTGGGTTTGGTGACTGTATATGGGATGGATCGCCAGGTGGGGCAGTCTCTGGATGGCCTTTCCTTCAATCTCTGGTCCACACTTTGTCCGTTTACCTAATGGAGTATTACTCAGCTATTAAAAACAATGACTTCATGAAATTCTTAGGCAAATGGATGGAACTCGAAAATGTCATCCTGAATGAGGTAACCCAATCACAAAAGGACACACATGATACACACTCGCTGATAAGTGGGTGTTAGCCCAAAAGCTCGGAATATCCAAGGTATAATTTACAGACCACATGAAGCTCAAGAAGAAGGACGACCAAAGTGTGGATGCTTCAGTTTCTTAGAAGGGGGAACAAAATAGTCACAGGAGGAAAGACAGAGACAGCGTGTGGAGCAGAGCCTGAAGGAAGGCATCTTCCTTAGGCACCATCCTCCTGTCTCCCTCCTCCCTCCTGGCCTCTGTGTTTCCTACCATTTGGGCGATGTGCTGTGTGCACACGGTTTGTGTGCGCCCTGTGCCTGTGTTCTGGGCACTGCTCGTGCATCTGTGTGTGCAGATGGCCGTGGGACAGCGGCGTGGAGACTGTTTCTGTTGGCACTGAGCACTCTTTCGGGCTGCAGTGCTGCTCAGTGTTATTTCCCTCCAACTCAGGAAAGCCCGCCAGCCGGGTTGCACAGCATTTCTCGGCCATTTTCCCGGCGCACCACCAGCTGGTTCCAGCCCTGCTGGAAATGGCTCTGCACACGATTAAGGTGTTTCTCTTCTTCTTTCCAGGCGCTCAAGACGATTTCTCTCTAGATAATGCCTTGGGAGTGGCCCTGAAGCCAAGGGAGTTCTAAAGGGTCCAGAAGATCCTTAGTGTGGGTCACACTCTGAAGATGCCTTCACATCCCCGTGACGTCAAGAGAAAAACAGAGCCCCACTTCTCCGAGGCTCTCACTTCACCAAGCCCCTTTGTCGCCTTTAGGGTTTGGAAGAAGGTGGGACAAGCACATGTCAGCAATGCCCACCATCGGGCCACACCAGGTCTAGTCAGTGAGGTGATTCAGGGAAACTTTGAATAACTTCTCTTCCATCAGCAAAGGCTCCTCCAATACACTAAAATACTCCTTATCACAAGAAATCACTCAGAACATGAGAGCTGATGAGGGTGTGCCGCAGAGTTTAAAGATTTATTTATTATATACGAGTACACTGTAGCTGTCCTCAGACACACCAGAAGAGGGCGTCGGATCCCATTACAGATGGTCGTGGGCCACCATGTGGTTGCTGGGATTTGAACTCAGGACCTCTGGAGGAGCAGTCAGTGCTCTTAACCACTGAGCCATCTCTCCAGCCCCAGCCACAGAGTTAAGTTCAAGTATTTGCATTCACAGGCTCCTCCCTCTCGGACTGTTCAGTCCATACATCCAGAATAGAGCTGCTCTCTCTCACAAGCCACCTCCACGAATCTCTGAGTCTAAATGCTGCGCTGGGGGCTCACTTGGAAGAAAGCTTTGCTTGTGGGTTTAATTTCTGACACTTTGATTGGAAAATGTGTCAGGCATGAAAAATAGGAGCGTCAGCCTAGAGAAATGGTTCAGCATTTTTGCCCAACATGATATATTTATTGATTAGTTGAGAGTTTCACATAATGCAACCTGATAGCATTTATTTCCCGCTGTTCCCAGGTCCACTCTCCACCCTTTGACCACTCCTCCCTCAAAAAAGAAGAAAGGAAGGAGGAAGAGGAGGAGGAGGAGGAGGAGGAGGAAGAGGAAGAAGAAGAGAAGGAGAAGGAAGAAGGAAAAGAGGAGAAAGAGGAGGAGAAGGAGGAAGAGGAGAAAGAGAAGAAAGAGAAAGAAGAGGAGAAAAAAGAGGAGGAGAAAGAGGAGGAGGAGAGAAAGGAGGAAGAGAAAGAGGAGGAAGAGGAAGAAGAAGTGGAGGAAGAGGAAAAGGAGGAGGAAGAGAAGGAGGAAGAGGAAGAGGAGGAAGAGGAGGAAGAGGAAGAGGAGGAGGAAGTGGAGGAAGAGGAAGAAGAGGAGGAAGAGGAAAAGGAGGAGGAAGAGAAGGAGGAAGAGGAAGAGAGGAAGGAGGAAGAGGAGGAGGAGTGGAGGGAGGAGGAAGAGGAGGAAGAGGAAGAGGAGGAGGAAGTGGAGGAGGAAGTGGAGGAAGAGGAGGAAGAGGAGGAAGAGGAGGAAGAGGAGGAAGAGGAAGAGGAGGAGGAAGTGGAGAAAGAGGAGGAAGAGGAAGAGGAGGAGGAAGTGGAGAAAGAGGAGGAAGAGGAAAAGGAGGAGGAAGAGAAGGAGGAAGAGGAAGAGAGGAAGTAGAGGAAGAGGAGGGAGTGGAGGAAGAGGAGGAAGAGGAAAAGGAGGAGGAAGAGAAGGAGGAGGAGGAAGTGGAGAAAGAGGAGGAAGAGGAAGAGGAGGAGGAAGTGGAGGAAGAGGAGGAAAAGGAGGAGGAAGTAGTACTTAGTGTTATTTGTGTTGTTCGTATACTCACTGGACCATGGTCAAACTCCCAGTGGCCAGCCCCTTAAAGGAAACTGAGTCCTTCCCCACCTGCACCTCCACCAGAAGCCGACAACTGTGCAGAGCTACACTTCAGCATCCCTTGCACAACTTTTAATCGATTTCTTCAATGCTTCCTGTCTACATTGTTTTTATTCGGGGGCGGGGCAGGGTGAGAGGTTGTCACAGAAGTGTACGTCTGTGATTCTCAAAGTCGAGGCCGCAGACGTCAGTAGCACTGGGAAAGAAGCTTCTTTGCCCTTTACAGTCAGCGGCAGCACAGATCATGGACTTCCGCGTGGTTTGTGACAACGACATGGATCACAGACATGGCCCCCAGCAGCAGCACCAAGACAACATCATCACCCATGGCAGCAGCACAGGCCATGAACATCGACAAGTCCTCCAGCGGCAGCACAAAATGGCTCGGTTTTGAAGAGCACTTGTATACGAATGAGTACCTAAGTTCAAATCCTTAGCACCCGTGCCAAACACCAGCATCCGTGTGTGCATCTGTAAGGTCAGTGTTAGGAGGACGGGCACTCGGGGACAGGAGAATTGCTGAAACTTGCTGGCTGCCAGCCCTGCCCCTGAGAGATACTGTCACATGGAAATAAAATAGAGAATGATAGGACAGAACACTGAACATTCTCTTCTGACCTCTGCACAGGTACACACTTACACACATGTGCACTAACATATGTACACACACTCACATACCCCACACTATGCAAATACTCAACACTCATACACATATCATAGCGTGCACACACCATACCATACACATATACTTACACATATCACACTCACATACACACACACACAATCATACATGCACATACTCATACCATACCACACACACACTTACACATACACACACACAGACCACACCATGCTCACACAAACACACATACACATACACACACACACTCACAATCATAGATGCACACATATTCACACAAATCACACTATATACACAAACACACTCACACACCATACTACATACACACACTGACTCACACACACCACTCCATACACACACACTCATACAAATACATATGCACACACTCATGCACATACATAATACTACACATATATCATAACACACACACACAAACACACTCATGTACACATACATATACACACACATACCACACACACAGACTTATACCCACCACATCACACACACCATACCACACACATACACACACCATAACATACACATTCACGCACACTGACACACACTGACACCACACTATACCCACACACTTGTATACACCACACCACACTATACATGTACCACACTACAAACACATATCACACTCATATACTAACCAGACATACACACATACACAACATACTCATATACTCACACTCACACATACACACTATAACACACACACACACACACACACACACACACAATGGGCCTTTGCTGCCCAACAGCCATCTGAACATTCTGAACTAGACCTACACATTTTCTCTTCCTGGTCGTGTGAGTGTGCCTACTGCATCTTTGTGGTTAGCTAAGGAAGGGTCGATAGGCCGCTACTACATATCTCAAAGTCAGAGCCCGTGGATGTGTGCGATGTCGCTGCTCTCGTCTGATGTAGCCACATCTTACTTTGCCACTAAGTTCCAAATACTGTTTTATCTACCACCTAAATTAAATAACCCAGGAAGTTAGGCCAATCAATTCAATAACAGGTGTTACTGTGTGCTCAGGTGTCCCACGCACCCTAGCGAAGCAGTTTGCATTTCCTCCTAGGACAAAGAACGGGCAACAGATCTACACAGGTAGCTCCTACAGCCGTCAGCTTTGCTTCAGAACTTCCGCCAAGCAGACTTGTCCTGTATAACCACAGTAAGGGGTGGTGTGAGGGAGTGATGATGGCGGACCCTGAGCACCATCCTGAGAAGGGCGTACTGGGTATGCAAGGCTTACAAGGACAGACTCTCATCTGGTCTGGAGGCATGGTTGCAGGCCAGAGTCAAGATCCTGGGCCAAGCCCAGAGGAGCCCTGGCCTCTGTCCCCCAGCTCCCTATAACCAGGCACAACCTCCTCCAAGGACATGTGAATACCTGAGGCTGCCACAGTCCAGAGCCATGTGACCAATAGACATTCACTCAGGACACAGGATAATGCGGAACCTAGGAGCACTTCATTTGATCCCCAGACCGGCTTCCAGAACTGGGGAACCATGTGCTGGGCACCCCTGAAGGTGAATGTCCTCCCAGCACAAGCAGGGGAAGAGAACAGGACTAGAAGGATCAATTGTCATGGGGGCAGCAGGAGAGGCTCCCAAAGCAGTGGGTGTGGGAGAGCTCGGGGCAGAAGGCAGAAGGACACCGAGTAGGGCAAAAGGCACACGAATCTCTTCATCTTCTCTTTGAGGCCGAGCCTGTCTCTGTTTCTGTTGTTCATAGCCCCAGAGGCTTAGTGAGGAACCAGGAGCCCTGGCCTCTGCCTACCAGCTCCCTGTAAGTCCCTGCAAGGACATCTGTGTATCTGAGGCTGTCATAGTCTTGGGCCATGTATACACAGAACGCTCACTGTTTTGTCTGGTCATGAAGCTCATCTGAGTAGGTGAGTCCCACACAAGCCTGTAAGAGTCTGCTATGCCCCTTGGCACCTTGAGTTCTAACAGCGCATCTGTATGCGTCTGTATTGTGTTGAAACGTTGTGCTTTGTTGTCTGCTCTTAGAAACGGTAAGTCCCTCCAGGGAAGGACAATTTGCATGCATCTGCATATTTGATTCGAAGCTTGTGGGGACTGGTAACCGTACTGAACTATATCTGTATGGAATCCTTGGAAGATTCAAGCCAACTTGGTGACAGGTGTAGCCATTCTTGACTTTGTTGGAGGCTTTTGGGCAAGCAACGAGAGAAAAGCTTTTCCACAAGGTCAGGACATCCTGGGACCCCACGGCACCTGCCCAGAACCCTTCAGCTGGCTTTTGGTTATTTCATTTCTGCTGGGATGTAAATCCAAGACATTGCCTGACCTGTCTCCTGTTCTCAGTACCCTGGGCACTGTTCGAAGGGCCAGATGAAATGCATGAGTAAGAATTTCTTTTCCTAGACAAACATTTGTGCATAATCCCTGGTCCTGATTGCCAGGGTCTGGGTCAGGCATTGAAGATTCAAAGGAAGGTGTGACCTTTGCCCTTGAGAACGTCACTGTCTAGGGTTAGGGAAGAACCAATAGGGACAGATACATGGAGTCATGGATACGAGCAGAGAAGTACCCTCTAACGGTTGAGGTTCAGAGATGGGAGCAAGCTCCTCTGGCCCTAGGCAGGGTGGGTTGGTCAGGAAAACATCCTGGTGGGTAGTAAGCCATGTTAGCCAAGTGTCTGGTCCGGTCCCAGATCATCTCTCCCACTGTCTAAGGGCTGAGTAGACACGAGCCCACCCTGCACGGTTACCAAAGGAACCATAAAGATCTAAGAATCTGAAGTGTTTAAGTCCTGGGCAGCAAGGGTACACACAGGGTGCTGTCCTGTAAGTTTCCTTTGAGACCTCGGCATGAATGATCCTGTTGGGACCCAGGCTCCCCTAGTGAGACAAAGTAACTGAGAAAGAGCCGCTTCGGGAAGGAAGGGTTACTTCGTCTCACAGTTTGAGGACGAAATCTCATGAAAGAAAATCATGCTGTCAGAGTATGAGGCAGCTGGTCTCAGGGCACCCACAGACAGGAAGCAGCTGGTCACATGACATCCACAGGCAGGAAGCAGAGAGATGAAGACTGACACCTTGCTTGCTTTCCTTTTTTTGATCACAGACCCCAGATCATAGAACAAAACCTAACACATTTGGAGTGGTCAATACTAACTAATACAGCTCCTGTGTCAGCACAAGGGTCCAGGCATGTTGGCAACCAGGGCCAGTGTCCACCAGACTGTGACACGTACTGTCTAGGAGGCTGCAGGTAAATGTGACTCACTCAGGAAAGTTGCTTCTCCAAGCACTGTGGTCCAGCTCTCGTGGGTTTTCTGTCTTCTCCAGATACGATCGCGGAAAGCATACATCATTAATATTCAGAGCCCCGTTTCAGTCCTCAGAACAGCAGTTCCAAACAGCTCAGCACCTGAGACCCACAATTCATCATTCAAATTCACTCGGTTCAATTATTCATATCCTGCCACACTGTGTCCCCCGAGGGGCAAGTGAGCTGGGAAGACACCTGACAGAATCCAGGAGACAGGAAAGAGTCCAAGGGTAGGAAGGGAGGGCTCTGAAACAATCTGATGATTTCACGCAAGGCTTTTCTCCTCTGGATACACTGCTCGGTGTCTGGTCCTGATGATGAAGGAGAAACACAACTTTCCTCCCAGCACAGGACTCACCAAGCGAGGGTTCTTCGAGCCATTTGGGAATGAATTCTGAGGACATTTTGCAATTACTTATTCATCCTGCAGGATGTGTGACACACTGTGCTGGGCATAAAAGATAAGAATGCACAGTCCTGCACCCAGACTCTGCCCAGGAAGTCAGAATGGAAAGGAACTGCCCAGCACGGCAGGCAGATGAGGCTGTGGGGCCGGCACCCACTGGTCTCACCCACTGGGTGCTGTCTCACAGCATCTCCCAGGGTGAGCACTTTCAAGGTCTAGGAGGGGGAGCTCCTCGTCTGGATCTGGCTACAGCTGCTTCTCAGACAAAGCGAGGGACGGGGCCACCTAATCTGGAAAAGCAGCTTCTGGGGTCTCCACTTTGGATTTCAGTTTAACCACGGGATTGCGTTGAGCTAATTTTCCCATCCCACTTTTATAGGCAAATCCTGGGAACCAAAGGGAACTGCTTGAGTATTGGCTGTGCTCAATAAGGATTTGGTTATGGCTTTTTTTGTTGTTGTTGTTGTTGTTTTTTATATTAGGAAAACATCAGAGGCGACCTAAATGTTAAACAACGGGGAGGAAATTAAGTAAATGAGGCAATCCATGCATCTGGTGAGAAAGAAAATAGCATCAAAAATAACATAAGCTGCTCGTTCAGTTTGACAGCTCTGCTGAGCCCAACAAATGCGGTATTGAACAAGAGGAGCGGCGCCTGGGACTTGGGTTCTGCTGGAGGAGTGAGCCAGCTACCGGGTCGAAAGTTCAGATGAGAAGGTTGCTCTGTGGGGTCAGGGGTCAGGGATCAAGGGTCAGGGGTCAGGGGTCAGGGGTCAGGGGTTGGGGATGGTTCTGCCAGAGCAGAAGTTGCGCAGTGCCTTAAACAAAGATTGATCAGTGTAGAGGGGACAGCAGGGAACAAAACCCTGAGGTTGGAGTGTGAGCAAAAGGGCCCACAAGCAAGTGCATTAGTTACTTATCTCTGTGACAAAATCCGTGACACGAAGAAGCATCTTCAGGAAGGAAGGGCTTGTTTCGGCTAACGGTTCGAAAGGGTAAGCTCATCGTGGTGGGGAAAGCACGGCAGCAGGGTCTTGAGGTAGCTGGTCACTTTTAAAGTCAGGAAGGAAGGAGGAGGGTTGGCCATGGGGCAATCTCTACCTCATGGAGAAGCTCGCCGTTCCCCACCCTGACCCACTGTTCTCTACCTAGTTCTGAGCCACACGAACTTCCTGCTTCAGGGTCTTCAGAAACACTGTGGCAATCTCAGGGAAGGTGACCCATGCCAGTTGAAGGGCTGCCTCCTTGTGTGGGAGGGTCAAGTTCGTCTAGCACATGTGAGCACAGACAGCAGGTATCCCTGGGAGAAGCACTCCTAGGCAGGCTGAGTTTCATTCCTTCTCCGTTGTTCAGCAGAGCCTGGGACTATGAAACGCTATGAGGTTCTCAACACTTGTGGTTTAAGTCCTAAAACCTTGGTCCCACCAGAAACCTTGTCGGAGTCTAGATTCCTCAGAAAGCAGGTGCTGAGGAGGCCTTAAATGTGCGGTGTGCTCCTGAAGACTCTAGGGGTCCATAGGGGGTGTGGGAAGGAGGTAGGATTAGGAAGTATGATCAATGAAACCATAATTCAGTTGAAGACCTCCAGGGAGGCCCATCAGACCTGGTCAGGTTGTGCCCATGTGGCCAAGTCTTAGATCTTACATCGAATCAGTGGCCATCTGAAGGTCGACCAGAAGGAGCAGGATCTTGGCCATGGTGGCTATAGGGGCTGAAGGCTGCAGATACCTGATAATGGTGGGAATCTTTCCAAAAAAAAAAAAAAAAGACCTGAGCTATGTCACGGGCATGTAGTGATCATATGAGGGATAGTAATAGCCACTCTGAAAATCCTATATTTACCAGAATTTCCATATTGGGAGCAAGTTGAGAAATTCAGTACCTTGTCTGTCAGTTGCTACATAATTCCTTTTCTTAAACACAAAGAAGCCTCAGGCCTCCTAAGGCTGTCTGTGCTCCCAGACGGATGCGCAGTTCTCTGTGTGGCTTTGTCTTGGGGTCCATCAGTCAACCACGCCAATCTAGGCGTTCCATTAAAAAAAAAAAAAAGACTCTTAAGCTGCAACAAGACTCATAGTGGTCCTTAGTTGTTTGTACATAATGGCTGTCCACAGTTGGCAAGAGAAGACTGGGGAACCTGGAGTTTCTGGAAGGTTGTAATGTATGAAGGAAGTTGACTTCTCCTTCAGGCCTTTGGGATTCATAGACTCAGAAATAGGAACGGGACCCTCCAAGCAAGGAGGGTTTGAGCAGTGTTCTAGAATTATAGCAAGTCTGCCCCGTAATCAGCCCTATGGGGCATCGTTTTCCAAAGAGTGCTGTATGCAGGCATGACACTGAACACTATGAACACACAATAGCGCCGTGCATCCTGGGAGTTCACATGCCTTTATCTGAAGCTGTCTTCGTCTTTGGGAACCTAGTTTCAGTTGCCATGTTCAGGACGCTTGTCAAACGCCAGATGGAGGGTGAGTGTGCCTTCAGCCCTGGAACGTTGAACTCCAGAAATGGCCGGCTGCCAGAAAGCCTTGATGACAGGCTTTGCTGAGGGCAGTGGGGTTCTGTGTGGTTAGGCGAGGACGAAGGGTCGACGGAGGAAAAGCGGGCGCGTTCGCCGGGCGGAGGAATGATTAGCAGCAGTAGTGATCGATATCAAGCCACGGGCCAGCTCTGAAGCTGGATGTCTCCTTCCAGCCGTTTATTTATAATGTCTGTCCCAAGGGTGTCTGCTCCCTTGTGAGCCCCGACTCTGGGATTCCATCCAAGGAGTGTGGCAGTGATGGATCCACCACCTTCGAATATCAAAGACCCCCCCTACCAAAACAAACAAACAGAACAAAACCAAACCCAGAAACCAGAAAACCTTACAAGCCTGTCCTATAATCAGCCCCACGGGGCATCATTTTCCAAAGAGCCCTGAATGCAGGCCTGTCACTGAACACACTGTATGAGCTCAAAATAGCACAGGGCATCCTGGGAGTCCAGCGTGTCTTTATCCGAAGCTGTCGTTGTCTTTGGGAACCAAGTTCCAGTTTCCAGCCCACGAATGGCCATTGACTGGGGAGGTCTACCTTGGACAGCCCTCCTCCCTCCCAAGGGCAGGATGGCCACCCCTGTAGTCCCATGCTCTACCTCACTCACCTCTACAAACTGCTCCTCGTCTCCCTTCCCACCTCTCCTCACCTGCTCCCTGCAGGAGGTGAGAAACTCGGAGTGTGGTGTACACCGACCTACAGGGACATCTGTACGGCCCACGGCTTCTAGAGAAGGTCAGGCAGGAGCTCAGCCTGACGCTGACCGCCAGGAGGGGAGGAACAACGTGTACCAAGTTCACAAAGAGCTGATCCCCCTACACGGCCCACTGCAGATCCGGGTATGGAGCAGGGGTTCGGGGCTAAAGCTGTTACTGTTTTAAAAGTCCACGTCAAGAAAGGGAAACCGGGCTGGAGCGATGGCTCAGTGGTTAGGAACACTGACTGCTCTTCCAGAGGTCCTGAGTTCAAATCCCAGCAACCACATGGTGGCTCACAACCATCTGTAATGGGATCTGATCCCTAATTCTGGTGTCTGAAGACAGCTACAATGGACTTATATACATAAAATAAATAATTATTAAAAAAAAAGAAAGGGAATACAAAAAATACCATCTATTTACAAAACACACAGGGGCACTTTGCCAGAGCCTCTCCCTCCATGTAGGAGAGTGTCATTGGCTTTGTAGTAGTTGATGGGCCCCACCTAGGCTTGGCAATGAAAGAGCTTTGTGTGTGGGACAGAAGGGAGATGCCATTTATTTATTTAGTGTATCCCACAGCCAGACATACCTCTCCTTTCTACTCTTAGTTCCTGTACACAAGAGGCTGCAAGGAGAGAGACTTCTAGCAACATCAGTGACCCAGCATATAGAGCCTGAGCTGGATTTTAGCCCAGGCTCTCCCACCACCATGTCTCAGCTCAGTCACACTCAAGCCTTTTTACCCAACACTGGCATCTTCCCCTGCAACCCTTCCCAAGACTGGAGCTCTAGCCAGACTCCTCGTAGAAGCTTTCTCTGACCTGCCTACACCACTATCATCATGATTTCTGTGTCCTCAGAGACACTGTCGCCCTGTTGTCATGTGACCCTGGCATTATTTAAGTCGCTGTCTGCTTCCCACCCGTGGGCTCATTCAGATGTCCCTGGCTGAGTGTGTATTCTGAGCCAGACACTTCAAGGGCTTTATACAATGATGTTCACAGATGGGAAGAGAGCCCGAGAGGGCTATTTACACATTCCTTGTCCATCCTGGAGAACTCTAGGCCTGAGCATGACTGAAGGCATCAGAGAGCAAGGAAGACCAAGTCGGTAGTGACAGGCACAAGTAGTTGTCACTTGCCGCCTCATGTGGGCTGTGTCTGCGATGTGTTCCTGTAGGCTGTGGCTAGACCTCATAAGCTTGCCTGTGTGCTCTTCTGAGAACAGCCCGGGCCCCTCACACAGCATTGGGTAAATATTTGTGGCTCACTTGGTTTCCGTGACTCGGTGAGGCATACACTTTTGCGTCATGCAGCTGACAGACATTCTGTCCATCTTCCCGGATTCAAGCAGCCACTCACAGATAAGCCGCTTTGGGTGTAAGCACAGACACCAAAAGCACTCAGAACGCCATCTCACTGCAAGTTCTTCTCTGCAGATCTTTCTAAATGGAGCAGGGGTGACGGCCAGCTCTCCGAGGCCTTCCCGGGAAGCTTGCCTCTGCTCTAACTCAGCAGTGACACAGGTAACATTCAAGACTCATAGACCCTGGCGCGTTCCAGCTCGCATAATCTACAAGTTAGGAATGTAAAATAGAAGGGGCTCGGCATGACTTCCAGAGGAAATGGGTGAGCATTCTACAGCCTGGCCTCAGAGAGAGCATGCCTTCATAAAGACACAGAGTGGGCTCTCGGAACTGCACATAGCTGGTCAATGAGCCAGTGAGCTTCACGCATCGCTAAAAAGCGGTCCGTTCCAGTCACGATTCTTAGAGCACCAGGAGCTGCCTTCTCTGCAAAGGTTCTGCCTGGGTGGCAGTGAGTTTGCCCTTCTGCTACACTCCAGGACACCAGCCATGCCATCTTTCTGGTGTCTTGGTCTTCTCCCTTGGGTTGCTCCCAGCTGAGTGTCCACCTGTTCTCACTCCGGCCACAGGCAGGGAGCAGGCCAGGACTTCTTCGTCTTTTGGAAGCCCTACTGCAGCTGCAGAATGCAGAGGAAACCTGGTGCGAGTTCCTGGAGTGTGGAGCCTACACCAAGAGAAGCCAGGTGCACCAGGAGACAGAAAGGTCCAGATAACCATAACACAATTGGTTATTATTTTTATTGTTGTTGCTGTTGTTACTATTACTTTGAAAGAAGGTCTCACCTTAGCTCAGTTCAAATTAGAACTGTCATATAGTCAGGGGTGATCTCACATTTCTTGATCTCCTGCCTCTACCTCCCAGGTGCTGGAATTGCAGGAGTTATCGCCATACCCAGTTTTATTATGTGGCTCTCTGGGCATGAGAGTCGAGCAATCTATTAACTGAGCTACATGTCCAGTTCTCTCTCTCTCTCTCTTTGTGTGTGTGTGTGTGTGTGTGTGTCTGTCTCTGTCTCTGTCTCTCTTTGCCTCTGTTTTGTGTCTGTCTGTGTCTTTTTCTCTGTCTCTCTGTCTCTCTGTCTCTCTGTCTCTCTCTCTCTCTGTGTGTGTCTGTATCTGTCTCTCTCTGCCTCTGTGTCTGTCTGTATCTGTCTCTCTGTGTCTCTGTCTCTCTCTCTTTGTCTCTGTTTTCGTGTCTGTCTGTGTCTGTTTCTCTGTGACTCTGTCTCGGTCTCTCTCTCTCTCTGTCTCTCTCTCTGTGTCTCTGTCTCTGTGTCTGTCTCTCTCTGCCTCTGTGTCTGTCTGTATCTGTCTCTCTGTGTCTCTGTCTCTCTCTTTGTCTCTGTTTTTGTGTCTGTCTGTGTCTGTTTCTCTGTGTCTATGTCTCTGTCTCTCTCTGTCTCTCTGTCTCTCTCTCTCTGTCTCTCTCTCTGTCTCTCTCTCTGTCTCTCTCTCTCTCTCTCTCTCTCTTTCTCTCTCTCTCTCTCTCTCTCTCTCCTATGTAACCCAGACTGGCCTAGAACTCACAACAGTCTTCTTACCTCAGACTCAGATGTGTTAGATTACAGGAGTATGCCACCATGCTTGACTTTGGGGGGACATTCAAACAGAGCAGTGTTTTGCATCTCCTGGGCCTCTGGAGATAGAGAGGCTGAATTGTTAAGTAAGTCTGCCACAGAAAGGGTTTCTGAAATGGTTCTTGGCCGCTCCCCTGAGGGTGGTGACGCAGCTGCTTAGCGTCCTGGCTCTCTGGGCACCAGCTTTCATTTCCCATCAGCACTAGCTGCTGTCACTGAAGACTCCAGGCTCCCCCACCCCCGCAGTGGTCCAGGTTTTCAAACAGCCTCCGTTTTAGCCAGCTGGAGCCTCCAAGTCTCCAGAGAGCCCTGCCTCTTTCCATTTATGAATTACTACCTCACTCTTGTCCTCAACACCTTGTCGGGCCTCCTCTGGGGTCCCAAATGGATGGCCCTCACAATGTGGCCCTGCCTCTGTTCAATCTCTCTACAGAATTTTCCAGAACCAACTTCCTCTGTAGAACATAGAGCACTAATTAGCAAGGCCTCTCTCTTGCTTTGTGCCTTCAGGGCCACTGTACTGCCTCTACTGGCCCATTACGGAACCTGGCTAGAAGACCTGACTCGACATGATTGTGAGGCTAAGCTAGAAACACATATGCAGTTCTTCCGTTGAGAGTCTAAATGAGTCCCCAGAGGACCACAGCTGTCACCTTCTCTGCTGCCAACCATTATTGCCTGGCTCTATCCTGGGACCACCACTCACAAAGCAAGGCAAAGCCAGCAAGCACTTGCAAGCAACAGAGAGAGAGAGAGAGAGAGAGAGAGAGAGAGAGAGAGAGAGAGAGAGAGAGAGAGAGAGAGAGAGAGGTGTGGGGGAGAAAGATAGAGACAGAGACAAACAGAGACAGAGAGACAGAGACAGAGACTCAGAGACACAGAGACACAGAGATGCTTGACTGCCACAGGAGACAGTAAGTACAAAGCTCTGAGCTCCTCTGACATTATAAATACAAAGTGTCTGATTTCCTGGCATTTTGCCTCTTGTGTTAATTTATCCAGCTTACCTATTAAATTCTAGAAGAATTAGATGCACAAGATATATTTTGGAGCTCACATCCTCGCAAGGAAAATCCATGTTGAAGGCTTCTGCTCCTGATACTAATGCAGGTGTCAATAATGAAGTAGCATTTGGCCTTTGGAAGCTGTTTTTCCGGCCTCACAGGGTTACACACATTGACAAGCATGTGTAAACCCTGTACCTTCCAGCCAGCCGGCCGTTGTCTCTAAGCTGCCAGGATATCTCAAAAACACACCAGGAGCCTCGATGTTGTTTGTTGTTATTTGGTGGGGTTTTTTTGAATGCATAAAGGAGAATTCTTTCTTGGCCTTTTTATATTCCGTATTATTAAATATTCAAAAGCTGACTCTTTCTTTAGTCTCCCAAAGAAGAAAATTTTAGCTAAATCTCAGCCAGAGAAATCTGACCCCAGATGTATTATTTCTCTGGAGTGGGGGGGATATCTTGCCTGTGTGTGTGTTTGTTTGTTTGATTGTTGGAGACAGGATTTCTCTGTGTAGTCCTGGCTTCCGCAGAACTCACTCTGTAGAACAGGCTGGCTCCAGACTTACAGAGATTGGCCTACCTCTGCCTTCCGAGTGAGTGCCGGGATTAAAGGTGTGTGCTACCGCCTGGCACCTCAGTGGGGAAATGTCTTGTTCTGCTTTCAGGACAAAAAGACCCAAAGCCTAGCTGCCCTCTGGAAGACATTGACCACAATGGAAGTGGTGTCCTCAGAGCCATCGGCTACCCCCAGAACCCCAGGTTCCTCCCATATGGTGACTGAGTCCTCTAAACACTGTGACCACAGGGCTAGGGTTCTGACTTATCTCCATATTATTATTATTATTTTTTTTTTACTTTAGGTTTGAGTAGCCACACGAGGCTGGCAGCCACCGGGCTCTCTGCAAGAAGTAATCTTTGGAAATAATAAGACCGAAGTGGTTCTGTGTCCCTGTTGTAAAACTCTAAACCAGGCAGTGACAAGCAAGGCTAAAACAGAGCTCAGGGCATTTTTCCCTTTTTCCGTTTCCACGTGCATGTGCGTGGCATGTATGCGCATCTGCATGTATATGTGGGAGCACAAGCACGCGTGTACACATGCGTGTGGGGGTATGAGATTGATGCTGGGAATTGACTTCCGTTGCTCTTCTGCCTTTTTTCAATGAGGCAGAGTTTCTCAACCAGACTCAGGTTAGTTTAGAAACTGTCCTAGGAGAGAATAGGACCTGAGGCACCACAAGGGGGTGTTGGGGGAGGTGCGCAGGACTCACCTTCAGAGCCTAGGAATATGCAAACCGGGACAGCGGCAAACTTCTACAAGTCCAGAGGAAGGCTAGATCAGGGGGCAAACTGGAGCAGTCTGTCCAGGATAAGGTGCAAAGTCTTGTTAAATCAGGAAAACTGTTCCTTCTGAAGGACTTGGGTCCATATATGACACTGACTTAACAGCATACTCTGCCAGAAAAACCTCTAAGCTCAGAAAACGTTCTCCGCGTGGATCGATCTGCAACCATTTTGATCTTTGTGCTCTCGAAACCTGGCCTTTAAAAAGAGCTTCTTAGATCTTTAACACAGAAATCTCAGAAAAATCTGCAGGACCTGGAAGCTTGGGGAGGCCGGAATTTACCGTGTTAGTGCAGCAAGCTTGCTTCAAGGATAAGCGACTGCTTCCTGCAGCCACCGTGGCTTGAAAGACTCCAGTGCAGAAGCTCTCCTTCACCAGGCTCCCCCAGCTCAAGGATATTCATTCTCACTGTGGACTGTATGTATCCTGTCCATGGCTTGGCCCAGGGAGCGGCACTACTTGGAGGTGTGGCCTTGTTGGAGTGGGTGTGGCCTTGTCATGGTGGGTGTGGCCTTGTTGGAGTAGGCGTGCCGCTGTGGGTGTGGGCTTTAACACTCTCATCCTAGTTGCCTGGAAATTAGTCTTCTACTAGCAGCCTTTAGATGAAGAACTCTCAGCTCCTCCTGCACCATTCCTGCCTGGGCGCTGCCATTTTCCTGCCATGATGATAATGGACTGAATCTCTGAACCTGTAAGCCAGCCCCAATTAAGAGTTGCCTTGGTCATGGCGTCTGTGCACAGTAGTAAAACCCTAACTATGGTACTAACAAATCTTAAGTTTTTAAGTTATGGGTCAGGTCACAGACCCATATCCTTCCTGCGGCAAGCAGCATGGGTGCGGGGGCGTCATGAAACATGTGGCAACTTTAAATAAATTTTCTGAGTGCACAAGGACCAAAAACCAACTGAACCCAAGATGCTACTGAACTTCACTGTGGCCTTAAATCTGATGCCCCAGACGGCCTGGCCATCCCAGCACCTGGACATACAGTTTGCACTTCGAGCCCTCTGAAGGCAATGGGTGAAGCCTAAAGGCTTCAGCTCAAACTCAAGACTACTGTGTCTTATGAATTGCTGGGGGGTTATTTATTGATTTTTCTTTCCCTTTTGAGACTTAGAAGCCCAGACTGCCCTCTAACTCACTGTGTAGCCGAGGATGACTTTGAACTCCTAATCCTCCTCACGCACTTTGTGACTTCACGCTGGCAAAACAGGGGTGTGCTACCATGTATGGCTGGGAAAAAAAAAAAAACCTTCATAGTGTTTTACAAAGTGTTCTGCCCTTAAGGAAACTTAATGGTTTGATTACAGAAAACAAAGACCCTCATCCCTCCTATGTGAGTTTCAAGTTTGCAAATCTCTACGTTAAAAACGGTCGATTTAAAAAAATTGCTATTTGAGTTGCTGGCTAGAGTTTCATTAAAAAAAAATCATTAAATGAGTTCTGGCTTGGAATTAAGACAGAATTTCCAATTTCCGAAATAGCTCTAAATAGAATACTGTCACTTTGCATTATATATTTATGCAAAGTGCAATTTTCAAACATCGACAATTACAGAATTAAAATATCAATAAGCTGGAAAAAAGAAACCTTCAAGATTCTGGGTTCTACAGTATCAAGTACTCAGCCAAGGTTTGTGTGTTTTTGTACGTGTGTGGGACACGTCTGGGTGTGTGCTTGAATACAATGACACACATATAGTCACAGGGCATCTTGCAGGAGTCAGTTCTCTTTTTTCACCACGAGGGTCCCAGGGATTGTGGGTCTTCCGCCACCATCTTGGTGACAAGCAACTTTACCTCCCGAGTCACTTCACCTGCCCTCACTTAAGACTTAATTCTTTCTATAAAAGTCAGAAAGCACAGTCAGCCAAGTGGCCTGCAAACCGGTTCCCCTTAAGACGTGGTGAGAGTTTTACATGGACCCAAGAGTTGCACAGCATAAACTTTTCATGAGTTCCTATCAGTAAGTGAATGGCACGTGTGTTTTCTGTACCTGTATTCCAGGGTCGTTTCTTGGGAGACGAGAGAAGGTTTAAGAATCCCTGCCGTGGCTCCTCTAAAGAGTCCACTGATTTGGGATTCGCTGTTCATTTGTTGGTCATCTGTGTTGGACACATAAACATGAAGCACAGGACAACTCAAAGAAAGTGGCAGAGAGGACAAGGAAGGAGAAGGGCGTTGAGACCGTTGAAAGCAGAAACAGCCTCTGTCGTGCTTGGAGACAAACTATATCAATTTATACCCTCACCCAACACATGCCCAGAAATGCCCACCCCAGGCACACAGGAGAGAAAGCAGAGGAAGCGATCAGGTGGACAGGAGGTCTGCTTGGCCCAGCTTAATCCTACTGCCCATCTACCTAGGACAGTAGAGCCCAAGGAGGAATGGAGGGTGTGCTGGAAGAAGCAGAAACTAGAATGGCAGCTATAGCTGAGGGAGGGTAATAAAAGCAGGTGGGGAATAACCAAAGCTGTTTCTTCACAAGGAATGGTTTTTAGCAAACTCTGGTACTGTGAGATGGCTTCACGGCTCTAACTATGTAACACTTGGCCTCGTGTATCTCCTAAGCAAGTGAATTTTATGGTTTGTGGATTGTATCTCGATTGCATTGTTGGGAGAAACTACTGTGGTTGTAAAGATAATAACAAGAACACGCAACTGTTAAAATAAAACACATAATGGAGACTGGGGATGTGGCTCAACTGGTCAAGTGCCTGGTATGTGCTCATGAAAACCCGAGTTAGGATTCCCAGCCTCCACATGAAAAGCCAAGCGCAGTAGACATCCCCGTGGTCCGTACAGTGGAGGTGGAGCTTACTGGTCAACCAGTCTAGCCAAAGTGGTGAGCTCCAGGCTCAGTGAGAGAGCCTAGGTAGTAATGCTAATGATGGATCAAAATACATTGAATAAAGTCATGAAATTTTCCAAGAGGAAATAGAAATACAAAAAGTAAGGTAGAGCTCGATTAAGGAGGGCATCTGCTGCCACATACACATGCACATACATGCACAAGCAGGTGAATACATACATCAGAGAGAGACAGAGACAGAGACAGACAGAGACAGAGAGAGAGAGAAAGAGACGGAGATGGACAGAGAGAGACAGAGAGAGACAGAGACAGAGAGAGACAGAGACAGAGAGAGACAGAGAGAGACAGAGATAGAGATGGAGAGAGAGACAGAGACAGAGATGGAGAGAGAGACAGAGACGGAGATGGAGAAAGAGAGACAGAGAGAGACAGAGAGAGATAGAGAGAGACAGAGACGGAGACAGAGATGGAGAGAGAGACAGAGAGACAGAGAGAGAGACAGAGAGAGAGACAGCTCCCTGTGGTCACAAGTGGCCAAACAAAATAGGAAGTTAGTGTCCAGCGGTTACTATGTAAAGGGAGAAGGAGGCAGCATGTTTGTTCATGTCTGCATGAGGGTGGATCCCAGATGAACACCTCAGAATCAAACATGAGTGTGGATGGATGGGGTCACGGCTTCAGCTGAGGCACTTGGGAAAAGGGAGCCTCAACTGAGGCATTGCCTGAATCTGACTGAACTGTGGTGTGCCTGTGGGCATTTTCTTAATCGCTAATTGACATAGGAGAACCCAGGCCACTGGGGGAAGCACCATTCCAAGGAAGGTGGGCCAGGACTGATGAATGTGACCAGGGAAGAAGCCATAAAGGGAGTGGAGATGGACCATGGGAGAACAGGAAGGGTGGTGGAGGAAGCAGGGTGGGGTCAAGGCTCCGGTAACTATGACGATCTGGGACGAACTGGCCCCTCGTGCCATCAGTTGGGCAAGAGCCTCAGCAGGAAGCCAGCTGTGCTGTGGGAGGGAAAGAGTGCTCGGTGCTGGTGCCGATGCAGAATGCTTGCCTTCGCAGAGTACTGAGTCTTCCTCGGAGAGCCACGCTGGCCTGCGGTGACTGCGGAGGGGGGGCGGTGACCTGCTCTAGGGAAGGAGCCCATTGAGGTGGCAGGACCGGCCAGCCTGCTGGATCCTGGTGTGGCGTCTTCTGCCTCGAGGCTCCAGCTGCATCCTTGTCTTCTATCAAGGATGCTGCATGACAGCGTCCACACCCAGAGGACTGAGTGACAACGGTTTTACAGGCTGTCCTTCCAACGCTCAGAGTCCGTGGGTCCCAGCTGCCAGAATTCGAGCTCCCAGAGGCAGGATGACTGTCACAGTGGCCTGCGGATGACATTCGGGAACCGCTTAGATAAATTATCTTAAGTGGTTCTTTTAAAGGCTTTGCTCTGGCTGGCTCGCCTCTGCTGCCTGAGGAGAGGTAAATTACAGTAATCCGTCCCCGTTCTCTCCAAGACAGAAAAGGTCTTGCGTCTCTAACCCCTGACTCCTCTCGGTAACATTTCTCCTGGAGTCCATATTCATCACTTGAGGACTCCATCCACTGAGAAGGTGAGGCTGCAGGAGTTGTCAGGAGAGCCTTCTCATTACGCAAAAGCCCACACTGACATGGGTGTCCTGGCCCTCTGAGGGGCGTGGTGCTCTCTGTGTGGGTAAAAAGCGCACCATGCCAGGACAGAAGAAACCATAGTCCTTGGTGGCCTGAGTTTCACTTTCCGTTAATAGCTGAACGGAAATGGGTGAATTGTCAGATACATTTCAATCAGTCCTGAAATTACAGCAATGGTCATGATTTAGAACACCCTCCTCTGAGTGAAGGATTACAGTGGAAACCTGTGCGTGCTGCAAATGTGCGTCCATGCACGCATGTGTGGGCACACGTGAACGCAGGTTACGAGTAAGTCCGAGGCACACATGGAAGTGTAAGCACACATGTACGCGCATGCGTGTGTGTTCCTCGGCCTTAGATGCCCATAATTTTATTCCCATTTTTATGATGCCTAAAGTGAGGCTGTGAGAACGGTGTCGTCAGGAAGCAGGACTTGGAGGACACACGCGACAGAGCCGGCCGGCACACAGGCTCTGGGCTGCCCGGATCCTCCACCAGGCACTCTCTCCCTCCGACCTTAGCTCTGTACAGACCCTCATGGCTTTCCCCTAGAGCTCAGGGTAAAGTCAGAGCCAGTGCAGTCCGTGTCTCCATCTCATGCCCCTGTGGGGCTCCTCAACTAAAGCGCGGCCTGGAGACCGGCCTAGAGCTGCTCTGCTGGCACAGCATGGCGGCAGCGGCACACTGGGCCCTCTCCTTCCTGCCTTGTGCCAGTTTCTCTTTAGGTCCCTCGTGCACTTTGGCCTCCTCATCTTCCATCTGCTTCCTGGTCCTAGTCTAGCTGCATGAAGGACAAACTTTCTAACCCTTTCCTGGAACTGGGCTTCTGTTCTCAGTCAGATGGGCCCAAGGTCAGAGCCCTACTTCATAGAACAATCCAGCAAGATCTGGTCTTTTTGAAAGGCCTGTCCTCCATCGGCATCCCTCCCTCCCTCCTTCCCTCCCTCCCTCCCTCCCTCTCTTCCTCCCTCCCCCCCCATCTCTCCCTCTCTCCTTCCTTCCCTTCCTTCCTCCATTTTTGGAGACCTCACCCTATAACCCAGGCTGGCCTGAAACTCACTATGTAAATCAGGAGAGCCTCAAATTCAAAGCAATCCTCCTGCCTCAGCCACCCGAGTGCCAGAATTACAGTACGCAGTCACACCAGCACCAATCTCTTCCATGGGGGCTCCGCTTTCATAATCTACACTTCAATCCGATCGCCAGGGAGAGGCTCATCTTACGAAGGTGAGGGGCATCACCACCCAGGTCATAGCCCGGGCTCCACCGGTTACATCCGGATAGCCTGCAATAATCTTAGCTCTGATTCCACCTCCAGGGTCTTTCCTGCCCCATAGCACAACACAGGGAAAGTTTTAGGGACCAGACTGAGAATCCCGATGAGGTGGCCTCCCTGCCTGTCACTGTCGTCCTCACGGTGAAGAGAGTTACATCTGAGAGGACAGCTGCTTCAGTGTTGGGCTGCAACGTAACTCAAATGTGAAGCGGTGGGAGCAGCCCAATCTCATGTCGGAAGGGCAATTCCCCAACTGGCTTTTAGGATGGGATGCGCTAGGCAGCCATTTAATGGCAGAGCCCGTGAGATGCTCGACAGATGAGGATGCTACTTAGTCTCATGATCTGAGTTCAGTTCCCAGGACCCATGTGGTAGAAGGTGAGAACTGACTTCCACAAGCTGTCCTCTGCTGTCCACACATCTGTATGTCATACATACATGATGCATGTGTGAACATACACAAATACACACGCACACAAAATTTAAAAGTAAATAAAAAAGAAACTTAGCTGCACATGAGTGTCTGTGGAACGAATGTTTCTATGTGTGATGCAAGAAAGCACGAATGCGGGGTTGGGGATTTAGCTCAGTGGTAGAGCGCTTGCCTAGGAAGCTCAATAGCACGAATGCTGTTTCTCTAAAGAAAGACTATAGATTGATATTGTAGGCAGCACACGATCTGCACACGTAGGAATATTTATAAGTGCTATGTTTGTCTGTGTTCTGTTGCCAGTAATATTGTCTCAGAGTAGGAGAGCCATAAAGAAAACGTGTTCACTGTGTGCATGCTTCTAGGGGTCAGAGTTGAGGGGCTGAATGTGGAGATGGCATTTTGATGGCAGAGTCCCTGAGACATGGCAGGGTACAGGGTAGGAGACAAGAAGGACTAAGGTGGGGGTTGGGGATTTAGCTCAGTGGTAGGCGCTTGCCTGGGAAGCGCAAGGCCCTGGGTTCGGCCCCCAGCTCCGAAAAAAAAGAACCAAAAAAAAAAAAAAAAAAAAGGACTAAGGTGTATGCCTGAGTCTTGCTTCCTCCTCTGGGCCACTCAGATCCAGTTGCGTTGTCCAACCAGGAAGCCTTTTGCCCTGATCAGCTCCCAGATGGAATCTCTGAGACCTCACGGGGGTGAGGGTGGGAGTGGGGGCGTTGGGAGGGGTTAGTTGGCAACACATGAAGCCCCAGACACCCAGAGCAGAGCAAATGCACACAGGGCCTCAGGAAGAGACACAGCTGCCGTTGCCTACAGTAGCTGTCCAGGGGGAAGGCGAGTCTGGAGGATAGGGTACCACAGTGAGGTGGCACAGAGGGCCCAGGTGTAGGGCTGGCTACTCTGGTCCGGTCCTAGCCACGCCCTTCAGAAGAGGATCCCATGTGCCTTAGTCTCTCCCTCCCTCCTTCAGCAGATGGAAGGGCAACGCTGGCCTTCTGACAAGCCTCTCTCGGGCTGCTCAGAGGAAAAAATGGAGTAATATACAGTGGGGGCTGGCACAAGGCCCAGCATGGTGTTTTTATGACAAGCTGTTCAAGAATAAGTGGATGAACCGTAAGTGGGGGCGCATGCTCGTTAACCAAGCACTGAGGGGGGTACCAGCGGGAAGGCCAGCAGTTCAGGGTCATCCTTAGTATCATAGTGAGTCTGGGGCCAGCCTGGGCCACATAAGACTAGCTCAAAAATCAGGAACAGCCAGAACCCCAAATACTACATGGAAGGAATCTAGATGGTGCTGGTCCGTGTGAAAGATAGAGCCACATCTCAGCGCCCACAAGTCCTGTGGAGATCTTCTGGGCTTCTTGATGGTGCCTCTTCTCAGAGCAAAGAAGGATGTAATATATGGGTCAAGTTCCCCTAGGTCTGCAGGAGTGAGGCCTTGGGAATCTGGGTCCAGCCAAGCATGGTCCCCTCGCCTTGGGTCTAGTGGCTTTTCTGCAGACTCATCCGCGGACGCGGCCATCTTGTGGAGGAAGCACTCCTAAGCCCTGTTGCTCATCCACGGGGTTCCCTCAGAGCCTGAGCAGCTGAATGGCTGGGAGCCAGGGATGGTTCCGAGCTCTGTTTAACCTCGTGATCTCCCTCATCCAACCTCAGGTGTGAGAGCTGGAGCCGCCTGGACCAGGCCTGGACCCCTGGACCCCGCCTCTCGTCTGCAGCTGGGAAATCGCTAATCTTCACCAGTTGTCCCAGGAGCCCTGAGTCACTTTGGGCTGGAGCCATTTTCCAGAGCTCAGCCTCACAGAAACACAAGAGGCTTCTCAGAGGGAAGCAAGCTCTGGGCCAGGATTCTGGGAAAGGAAAATTCAGACCTCCCCATGACTAACCGAACCGGAAGCCGAGGGAGGAAATAGTGAATTTGTACTAAATCTCTGCGCTTGGAGCCGCGCTCTTGTGTCATTCTCCGAGCTGCCCTCGGCAGGCAGGCGCCCAGGGGGGACGGACTGAGCCTGAAGAATTTCTCCTCTTTCTAGCTCCTGATTTTTTACTTTTCTCCTAAAAGGTCAAGCACAATGGTCAAGCCTCCTCCAGAAATATCTGCCTTCCACACGGTGTCTGAAATGTCACTGCCAAAAATGAGAGAAGCTGTGGACAGTGGGATCCTGGTGGCAGTCCACCCACACAGACCCTGTCACGATCCTCGCAGAAGTAAATGCCCTACTCCCTGTAGGTAGGGTGTCTGCTGCCTTGCATCCCACCTTTTGACAGCATATATTCATCAGACCCGTGGTGAATTATTTATCGAGAGTGAAGTGGGAGCAACATGATTATAAGGAGACATTACGTGTATAAATAATCCTTTCCTCCCTCTTCCCCTCAACAAGGTTCCTCTGTGCAGCTCTGGCTGGCTGTCCTGGACCTCATTCTGTAGATCGGGGTGGCCTCGAACTCAGAGATCTGCTGGCCTCTGCCTCCCAAGTGCTGGGATTAAAAGGTGTATGCCAGCACTGCCCAGCTTCCCCCCCCCCCTTAAGGACAGACTGATTTCAAACTCACAAACCTCCTGCATCAGCTTCTGGAGTGCTAGGATTACAGACCTGAGCCACCTTGCTCAGCATCCTGGCTGGGGCTTTATAGATGTGCCAATCCACCCATCACCTGCCAGGATCTGTAGTCGGCTGATGCACAGATCCTGGAGAAGCCTTTGTCCCAGGCAAGCGATCTGAGGCTCAGCTTCCTCATCTGGATGCTAGTCCTCCTCTGTGATGCTGCCTGGTGGGGCTGAGAACTGGGTTTTGCTGATTCCCAGCTAACAGACCATGTAGGGGTTAATATTCGTTGCCAGTTTCACAGGTTTTGGGATCACCATGGTAACTATCACCATGGTAACTACCCGTGGACTTGACTGTAAGGGTGAGCATCGGTTTTTCTGCTTTCTGATGTAGTGGGACGGACCACCTCAAGCCCCTGCCGCCATGCCTTCCCCACTGTGATTGACTGTGGCCTCCTAAACTGGGAACCAGACTAGAACCTTCCTTCCTCAAGTTACCTTCTTCAGATGCTTGATCATAGTGACAAGGAAAGTGACCGATAAAAACGGGCAGCCCTACTGAGGGCTAGCCCTTGCCTCCGCGCACTGACCAAAGGCTAGCCCTAGCTAGCTTCATGGTAACAATATACAATTCATAACGAAGCCTGTTCCAAACCTAAGTCTCCCCTGCCCCAGCTCTGGTAACACATGGCTCATGTCCACCTCTGCTGTCAGGCGCCCCTAGAGCCCTCAGAGAGATGGTTTGGAAGAGTTAACAGCGCCCTCAACCACTCAACGCCTGATGAGCCACTTGAGAAGCTGTTTTTCCTCTTGACAGATGAGCAATGGCCAATGCTATTTTTGGTCCCCTTCCCAATGTTTGCCTAGCATTAGTAAATCACTGCTGTTTATCCCAGGGTCCTGCCGTTGTTTTCTTTGGAAGCTCTGGGTTGTGGATTAGATAGAAGGCGACAGAGGCCTGCATCCAGGGGGTGCTCTATGCAGCGCAGACTGTCAAGACTAATGGGCGGCCCTCTGGCCTCAGAGTTCTGCTCTGCAGAGGCTTGTCGACTCAAGCCCTCACTGGAGATCATACTGGAGAGCAACACAACTTTGGCTTCTGTGTTTCACAGTATCCACTTTGGTTTGCCTAGGGAGGTACGGTTTGTAGTGAAAATACAATCTTGCCTACATTGGCTCATTTTAGAGCCAGGTTGCTTTTCCTGTCAAACCCTGCATGACTGCCGCTGTCGCCTTCAGTACTCAATGTCCCAGAGCCCCATACATGGCAGGCGCCATGAGTTCCACTACCCAGTCTAGGAACCTGATACTCTGAACTGACTTACTCGGTATTCCAGACTTAGCAAACACTTAACAGCGACCTGATCCAAGAGGGTAGAATTCTAGAGTGAGATAACCAGACAGGCTTTAGAGTGGTGATGGCTACAAACACCCTCTGGGTCATCTGTTGGAATGACCATAACAAAACCCTGCGGGCCAGTGGGGTTTGGTTAACAAATATTTCCTCGCTGTCCTGAGAGCTGAACGTCCAAGGCTTACATATAAGAAGGCTGATATCCCTCAGGCTGGTGACTGCCTTCTAATGCCCCAGGACACCATTCCTCTGTGTATGCGTTTGTATCCTGATCTTCCCTCCTGATGAGAACCCCAGTCACACTGGATTTAGGGGTACCACGCTAGCAGGACCTCACGCTAGCAGACAATTCCTGCAAAGACCCTCCATCTCCAAATACAGTCACATTCTAAGCTCCTGGAGGTTGAAGCTTCAGCATGTGAACCTCAGGGAGACATAATTTGGCCCAGAACACCCCATTTCTCAGATGATGGAATTGAGGCAAGGAGCAGACAAATCACACAGTGCTTTGACCCAGGTAAATAGTCCCAGGTGTCCACCGTGCACCTCTATCCCATTGTGCCAGGCTGCAACACTGGGCCAGGACACTCACTCACCCTGAGGCTACAATGCTGGACATCAGGAAATGAATGAGCTGCACTCAAGGGTGCAGGAACAGAGCCAGCTCAACATCGCTATCCAAGACTAGAAAATGAACAAAGAACCTCGGGAGGTCATCTGTCTGATCTGAGGCAGGAGGAGGAGAAGGTTCGAGAAGACAAGGCTCCTGGATCAGGTCCCTCCTGGGGAGCCTCTGCATTCTCCCCCTTCCCTACACACTACCCTCTCCTGTTGGGCACTCAGCTGAATTGGAGCAGAGACCCAGAGGTGCCATGGTAGGCCAGTGTAGCGTATAAGCCATCATTTCATGAAGAAGACCCTGAGTCTGTCTGAGGGTTCTGTGAGAACCACTTGTTAAGGGCTATGACTAATCCTGGGATGATGCCTTCTCCCAGGACCCGCAGGAGCGGAGGGAAGGGGGAGAAGTAAGGCCAGTGACCCTCAGTGTGTGAGGAGGTGACACCCAGCTGCAGCCTCAGGTCTTGACTTGAACCATAGCCGCCCAAGGACCAGGGCCAACAGAGGACCCTGAAGCACCGTTCGTTCAAGCCGTGCTGAGGTCCAGCCCCCATCAGGGCCACGGCCAAATACCCAGAGGCTTAAATTCCAGACTGATTTCATCTCTCCAGTGGTTTGCGAAAGCTGAGTTAGAAAAGAAATAAAGACGTCATTTCAGATGAGTGGGGGTGGGGAATGGGTCTTAAGGAGGCCCCAGAGGCTGGCTTTACCATCTCCAACTTCACTGCTGTGCTGGGGGCTCAGACAACTTGGCTATGAACCAGCTCATCTGTGTTTCTGGTCTCAAGGACTCAGGATGGAGGACGAAGCTAGTCCAAGATCCCTACCCTCACAGACTTTGTGGGACCTTATTACGCCCCAGACTGGACAAAATGGGTCTTGGCTCTGGGTGCAGATGGACTTTAACTACCTAGACCCATAGTCCGCAGTGCTTCACCTCACAGGGGAGCCTTGTTCCAGAAAACAAAGCTGACAAAAAACGTTCACCTGCTGCACCTGCCTGTTGAACTGAGCAAACTGAGATCAGGTTTGTATACAAAGTAACCCAGGGCTAAAGTAACCAAGTAACCTGCCCGGTCAGAGCTGCTCAGGTTACTACAGCTTGGCATTCTCCAAGAAAGCACCCATGTCTGCGGCCTCCCTGGTCCCAAGTTCTAAACAGCTTGTCAGACTCAAGCATTGGGAAAGTAAGGCCAGTGACCAGCAAGAGCAGGCAAGCATTTCCTGCACTCTTCCCATGATGCTCTGAGTGGTACAGCACGGAGCCAGGACAGAGCTGACAGCAATTCATTTCTACCTCTTCCCAAAGCCCTCCGGTGAACTGAACAAGACTGGGGCCCCCTGTCACCTGCACGAACTGAGCTGCCGGAGCACAGACTGCAGTATACCGAACACAAACAATTGGAGGGGCCAGGGAGGGGTCCGAGTTGGGCAGCTGTGCTTTCTGGAGCTTTCGTTTGGTTGGTTTTGGATTTTTGTCTCTGATCCCACTTAGTATCCTGGTTAGTTTCTGTCAGCCTGATACAGGCTAGGAGTCACCTTGGAGGGGGGAACCTCAACTGACAAAATGTCTCCATCATTCCGGCCTGAAGGTAAACCTGCGGGACATTTTCTTGATTAAGTGGTTGATGTGGGAGGGTTCAACCCATATGGACCTCTGCGCAGGTCGTATAAGGAAGCAGGCCGAGCAAGCCAGTAAGCAGCATCCCTCCATGGTTTCTGCTCCAGGTCCTGCCTCAGTTTCCTGTAATGATTGGACGGTAAACTATAAGATAAAACACCCCCCACCCCCCCAACACACACACACACACCCACACACACACACCCACACACACACACATTGCTTTCAGGCATGGACTCTTATCACAATGGTAGAAAGCAAGCTAAATACTTAGTTTCTGTCTTTCTCTACACGCAAAGCTTGATGCCTTTAGGCAAACACTGTACACAGAGCTGCCATCCGGGCCCCCAAGCCATCCTTGCTACAGGCGATACGGTGGTAAAAACAGATGGCCACCCCCCTGCAGTAAAGCCTGGATGCTTCAGAGAGCCCTGAGGGAGACCCTGAAGACTGGCTTTCCAGAGAAGCCAAGTGGAATGGGAAGAAAAGCGAGAAGTTCAGAGTCTCGGCAAGGTTTGTAAGCCCCATCACTACAACTAGGGTCTCCAATGAAGTAAGAAAGTTAGGAGCTGGACATGGGGTGAGGGTGCTGAGGACGGGTTTGGGTGGTGTTGTTTGGAATGTGGATGCCCTCCCTCCTACAGCTAATTCGTGCCTGTGTAACATCCACAGCGCCCTGGGTTCCATCCACAACACTATGTGTACTTGATGTGGTGGCGTATGCCTGTAATTCCAGTTTTCTGGGGATGGAAGCAGGAAGATCAGGAGTTCAAGGTTACCCTAAGCTTCAGCGTGAGTTCAAGGCCAGCTGGACCTGCATGACAGAACCCCATTGATGGACAGCTTAAAGAATACAAGTTTGAAGCTTGGTCTGGTGACACAAGACTGCATCTCAGCTACTCAAGAGGCTGAGGTTGAAGGATCTTGAGTTGAAGGTTTGCGTGGAATACATAGTAAGTTTAAGAGTTACTCTGAGGGGCTGGGGATTTAGCTCAGTGGTAAAGCGCTTACCTAGGAAGCCCAAGGCCCTGGGTTCGGTCCCCAGCTCCGAAAAAAAAAAAAACCAAAAAAAAAAAAAAAAAAAAGAGTTACTCTGGGCAACTTAACAAGATGGTCTTTGTGATGGTTTGCATATGCTTGGCCCAGGGAGTGGCACTATTAGAGGTGTGGCATCGTCGGAGGAAGTGTGTCACTGTGGGGTGGGCTTGGAGACCTCCTCCTAGCTGCCTGAGGATGCTCAGTCTGTTCCTGGCTTTCTTTGGGTGAAGATGTAGAACTCTCAGCTCCTCCTGCACCATGCCTGCCTGGATGCTGCCATGCTCCTGCCTTGATGATAATGGACTGAACCTCTGAACCTGTAAGCCAGCCCGATTGAACATAGGCCTTTATAAGAGTTGCCTTGGTGTCTGTTCACAGCAATAAGACCCCTAACTAAGACAGTCTTGAGGGGGCTGGGGACTTAGCTCAGTGGTAGGGCGCTTACCTAGGAAGCGCAAGGCCCTGGGTTCGGCCCCCAGCTCCGAAAAAAAAAACCAAAAAAAAAAAAAAAAAAAAGACAGTCTTGAAGTAAAATATAGAGGGCTGGGGATAGCTCAGTGGGAGAGCACTTGGGTAGCATGAGCTGGACCCCCAGTTCAATCTCCAGTATGGGGAAAGAGGAAAGAGCAGAAGTTGAATCCTCACAGCGGATGGACGCTAAGCTGGCCCAGCATCTGGTGTGGCCGTTTCCTGCTCACAGACAGTGCTTACCTACTTGACCATTCTTGCATGGAGAGGTGAGGGCGGGAGCTCTCTGTATTCTTCCTTATGAACACTAACCAGTTCACGAGGCCCGTCCTTATGACATCAGACTGCCCCAAAGCCCCTACCTGTTCATACTATTACTTCGGAGGGGGCTTTCTAGCATGAATTATTTCTGGGAAGACAATATTCAGTGAACGGTGTCTGCCTCCAACAGCAGCTTATGAAGGAAGGTGACTCTGGACTTGCAGCTCAGGATCTCTCTCAGAGTGACTTCTCTTCATTAGCCCCTGTCCCCACACCACTGGGAGCACTCTTGCCTCTTCCCTTCTGCTGTTTTGGCTTCTTTCTACAGATCCAGATGCATCCCTCAGCACCTGCCCCAGCATTTACCGCTGCAGATCTGTAAAGTGCAGGAAGGCCAGGTTCTGAAAAATGGATCCTCGGAACTAGTCAGGGTGACCAGTCGGAGGGAAAGACCTGCCTGCCTGGGGACCACGGGTCAGCTAGTTTTCTCCGATGTAAAATGGGGCGTCAAGATGGCGTCTGGTTAGCAGGTTGGGACGAAGACATGGGTGGTACACATAAAGGCCAGCATGGAAACTGACTCAGTACTGCTACACTGCCGGTTGGAGAAAACATGGCTCCCAACATGGCTTCCCATGCCTTAGGGGAAAGCAGAACCCACAGTTTGTATTTCTGATCTGGAGACAAGCGTGAAATGCTCATGTGCTCCAGGAGGAGGGAGCTGGCCTGTACGTCTCCTATCCCTAACCCTGGCTGCTCCTTAAAATTCTTCGATGCATGTGTTTCTCTAATACACAGAGACACTCAGGACCAGCATGAGCCTGGACTAAATGCAGGAGGTAAATTCATGTGGATGGTTCATGAGGCCAGGGTGGGAGGAACTCAGAGATGTACCTAGGAGATGCAGCATGCCAGGGCTTTCTGTAGTGATGGAGACCAGGGAGTAAGGTCTCACCATGTATACACCAATTGCAAGTTAAATTTCAGGTTTCTTTCTTTCTCTCTTTCATTTTTTCTCTTCCTTCTTTCCTTTCTTTCCTTCCTTTCTTTCTTTCCTTCTTTCTTTCTTTCTTTCTTTCTTTCTTTCTTTCTTTCTTTCTTTCTTTCTTTCTTTCTTTCACAGTACCACAGACCAGAAGCCTGAATCTAGGGTTTTATTCTAGCAGACAATCTGCCCCTGAGCTCTATCCCTAGTCCTCTTTTTATTTTATAAGGTAAACTCTGGCTAAGTTATTCAGGTTGGCCTTGAACTTACAATCCTCCTGCCTTAGCCTCCCAAGGAGCTGAGAGTACAGGTTTGTACTACCAAGGCCATCTTTGATTATTTTAGCTTTAGTTGATCAATTTTAATTTGCAAAAGTAATATAAACTTGTATTAGAAATTCAACTAACTTATGATTGACACATGAAAGGTAATTAAAAGACATTCTCAGGCTGGAGAGATGGCTCAGCGGTTAAGAGCACTGACTGCTCTTCCAGAGGTCCTGAGTTCAAATCCCAGCAACCACATGGTGGCTCACGACCATCTGTAATGGAATCTGATGTCCTCTTCTGGTGTGTCTGAAGACAGCTACAGTGTACTCATATACATAAAAATAAATAAATAAACAAACAAATCTTTAAAAAAAATTCTCACCCCAAACCTTTACCCTAGTCGCCAGAGGAGCCCCCATGTATGACCCCTTGGTTTCCTTCTAAATCTCCCATGCACATAAAAGCGACAGAAACTCATTTTTGTTTTACTTGACATAAATCCCCACTATGTGTAAGTGCTTTTTTTCCTCCCTCAACAAAACATGTACCAGAGACAGACACACAGAGACGTAGCGGCTCTTCTGACAGCCTAGCAAGAATCACTTCGTGGTTGCACCGCAGTCTGCACGAATGTCTTGCTGACCCCCGTAGCACTCTTTCAGGGTCAGCTATGATAAACGGCCCTGTGAGAGCCATTGTGACGCATGGGTGCCTTCGCTTCTGCACACACATCAGACAGAGCAAAGCCTTGAAACTGCTCCATCAGAGCCGTGTTCCTGTAAGATTTTGACAGAGATTGCTAAATTGTTCTGCAAACACGTTGCATCAATTCATGCTCCCGCCAACAGCGCAGGGGTGTGTGGGCTTTCTCATGACAGCAGTGCTCAGAAGTAGACGCTTTAAACTTTGCCAGTTGTGTGAAAGCGTTTCAGGCTGGTAGCTGCAGTGTCTCATGACCAAACTTCCTTTCAAAGGAAGATGTCGTCTCGTTTTCTGTATTGGTCTGGAGGAACTGGATGCTACAAAGGGTTCTCATCACGCAAAACAGTGGACTGGGACCCCTTTTTGGATTCTTTATGTCAGGTTTTCTCTGACCTGGCTCTACATTTGAGTCATCGGAAGACTTAATAAGGCATATGTATTCCTGGACTTTCTTCCAGGTTCCTGACCCATGGGTTGGGGCACCAAGATCTGAAGGTGTCTTGGGTTTGAGTTTTGTTTTTTGTAATTTTTGAGACAGGGTCTCCATCAACCTCATAGATGGATGAGGATGGCCTTGAACTCCCTCTGTTGGGATTCTGGTGTGTGTTTTCACCCTCAGCTCTTCAGGCTTCTCTGTAGAAGTCCCCAGGGGACACTTGTGGTTAGATTCCTTATTGTCCAGCTTACCAACGATCAACGTATCCAGTGGCGGTCACAAGGAAGGGCTTGAACTCTCAAGCTTCCAACAGCCTACTGTAGCAGCTCTTCTGGAAGCTACCTCAGCAAGAGGGCGTATGAGACCGAAGCAAGGGCCAGGTGGATCCACTCACTAAGCCCAGCGATGAAAGCTGGTCAGCTCAGGTGTTCCCTGTTCTCCTGGCTGCCTCTCCCTTTGGGGGTTGGGGATCTCCAGGCTCTGGCTCAGGACAGTTAGAGACACTCTTCTTTCCTTAGGGCATCTGCAGCTGGCCTTGGCCTCAGTTTTTGTACCACCCTAAACCAAGTCCAGCTCTTCAAGAGAAAGCCAAGTGCTCTGGTAGTGGCAGGAAGCTAGTTTCTCTAGAGCCAGCTGGGTTCCTTTCTTCCTGATCACCCTGGGCTGCTTTGCATCCATCCCATGTAGGCGTGAGCCACAGACATGGATTAAATCAGTTGTTTATAACTGAGTTCACTTACCATTGCATACCCTGTTCAGATGCCAGCATGGCCTACAAAAGTCCCCTTCTCCCTGAAGTCAGAGATGGGTAAGTCCCTACAAACTGGGCAGCAGTATAGTTTCCCTCTCCTGGCCAGGAAGGAGCGTCTTTCCCAGCAGGGCCCTGATGACAGGGTAGGGGTGTTTCACAACTGAAAACCCTCTTAAACACTGTTTAGAAGTCATGCCACTTGGAGCTTAATGAGCTGGGGCCACTGGTGTTTCATAATTGTCCCCAAGGGACACCATCGAGCTTAGCCTATGTATGGAGAGCAACAGAAAGAAGGGAAGATCATGTATAAACTTATAAGTAAAACTGATTTATGGGTTGTAAAACTTATGTTTTTAAACCTCTGGCATTAAAGGCACAACCCCAAATCCTGTGTCTCACTTTAATATTTTTATTTAATTTTAAGTGTGTGTGTGTGTGTGTGTGTACTTGTGTGTGAATGTGTGTGAGTGTGTGTGTATGTATGTGTGTGAGTGTGTGTGTGTGTGTGAGTAGTGTGTATGTGTGTGTGTGTGTGAGTGTGAGTGTATGTGTGTGTGTGTATGTGTGTGTAAGTATGTGTGAGTGTGTGTGTATGTGTGTGTGTGTGTATATATGTGTGTGTGAGTGTGTGTGTGTGAATGTGTGTGTGTGTGTGGTGTGTGTGTGTGTGTGTATATGTGTGTATATGTGTGTGTGTGTGTGTGTGTGTGTGTGTGTGTGTGTGTGTGTGTGTGTGTGTGTGTGTGTTCATGAGTGCAGGTGCCTGCAGAGATACAGCCAGTTATGGGCCACTACTGGGTCCTCTACAAGATTACTCTACATTCTTAACTGCTGTGGTGGTGAATTAAAATCCACCTCTTTCTAAATCGGGAGAGCACTCCAGTGTACCACAACCCCTCCTCCCAGGATTGCAACACAGATGGCTAAATTGCTCTGCAGAAACATTGTGTCAACTCGAAAGGGTCTTTCCTTTAGACTGATACTTTTTCTCCAAAGCTCAAGTTGACTGCAAACTACCCTCCACCCCATTGGTGGGTGGTGATCCTGATCTCTCTAAGGGCTGAACTCTCTGTACTATCCCTCCTAGGTGTCCCTTTCAAGGGTGATGGGGAAGAGGTTATGGTGCCATAGCCTTCTGACTTACTGCATTATGTCATTATAACCTTATTTGATGGGTGAGAGTTAAAGACAGGTTCTTAGGATCTGAGGCCAGCCTCAGACTAGCCAAGCATGGTTTTCATCGCCTCATGTCCCTGCTTTCTGTCTACCACATGCTGGGATTCCAGACCTGCACCACCGTGGCTGCCTTGTGCAGTGCTGGTTAGACTCAGGCTTACAGCCTGCCAACTGGGATACACACAGCTCAGCCCTAGCGCTATTACACCTCTTTGCATAGGAAAACAAGAAGAAGCAATGGAGTGTCAGAGGCAGTAAATGAATGCACACAGATTCTCTTCTTCACCCCGGGCGCCTCCACAGCAGCCTGGGAGCCCAACCTCCCCTCTGACACACAAGGCTGGCTGCAAGAATGGACACTTGTCCACCCACCATGCTCCAGCTGCCCCAAGCCCTCTGCGCTCTGTCCTTCCTCTCCATCACAGAAATCATCCCACAGTGTAGGAAACCTTTTAGCTGTTCGTGGGCACCTTTTATAAGGCAGACATTCAGGACCTGCGTCTCTCTACACCGCCACGTAAGACTTGCCAGCGCACCCTGAATGATAACAAATATTTGTTCACTGAGTGCAGGGCGAGAATGCTGCCCAAGCTCTGCCTCTGTTTGCTTTACCCAGGGAAGATTGCTATCTCTTCACGCCTCTGCTCGCTAATGCTCCTTTCAGCCCTCCTTTCCTCCTGCTGCTGGTCGTGATTGTGGTTGCCGCAGCCGCTGCTGCTGTTGCTGTTGTTAGTGGTGGGTTTGTCTTGGTTGCATCAAACTTGCTATAATCTGGTATCATCTGAGAAGAGGGACCCTCAAATGAGAAAATGCCCCCATCGGATTGTCTGTAGGCAAGTCTGTGGGACATTTTCCTGATTGATTAATGTGGAAGGGCCCAGCCCACTGTAGGCTGAGCAACCTTGGGCAGGTGGTTCTGGGTTGTGTAAGAAAGCAGGCTGAGCAAGCCAGGAGAAGCAAGCCAGTAGGCAGTGTCCCTCATGGCTTCTGCTTCCGTTCCGCCTCCAGGCTCCCTGCCTTGAGCTCCTGCCCGAACTTCCTTCCATGGTGAACTATATACCTTAAGTCGAGGTGCACCCTTTCCTCCCCAGATTGCTTTTGGTCATCATCTTTATCTCAGCATCAGGAGGCAAAGCCCCCTCCCTTCCCACTAACCCGTGAGGTCAATTCCTGACTCTTGGAATTCATTTTTCCAGTGAGGGTCCTTAGCAGAAAATTGTTTTCGCCTTTATGTGTCTGGGAAAAACAAAAACAACAAGCCAAACCAAAGCAAACAAAAGAGTCATTCTCCTCTGGTTTGTTTATTAAAACGGGGTAGCCCAGAAATACTGCCCCCAAGCCCAGTTATCCTTTTGCCTGAGCCTCCCACATACTGGGATTACCTATGAGCAACCACCCCAGCCTGGCTCCCTCTGATTCTTGCAGTGTTTGTAAGCAGAGGTCACTGGGCTATCAGTTTTTCTGAGTGGGTTCTGCTCTCATCTTTTGATAGTGAGAACTGTGGCTGCAGTCTCGCAGGATGTAATCCTGACTTCTTTGATTCCTTTAGTTTTGATGTGCTTGGTTCTCTTTGGAGAAGATCTATGTAGCCCAGGCTAGCCTCTAACTCTCCATCTTGTCACCTCCACCTCCAGGGTGCTGCAATTGGAGTGTACCCCGCAACCCTCAGCTCACAGGATGAGCTTCCACGATCATATATCTTCTTGTTTTAATGTCTTGAGTTTGGGGTGTGCCTGCCGGATCATGGCGCTGGGTCTCCGTGTTGGACTTGCTGCTACAATCCTGCCTGGTCTGGTTGCACTTTGTGAATCTGAGATTTGTATCTTATGGCAAGTCTAGAAAACCCTCAGCTTTCAGACACTGACCTTCCCCCCTCCCACAACTGCTTACTGGCAGGAGTTGTGTTCCCAGGTTACCCCACACTGACTCCTACTCTGGGAAAGCCTGAGATCCTGCAGAGTCTTCTCATTGCTTTTCTATCTGACTGCGTGGCACTTGACCCAGATCAACGTGTGTTTGTGCTTGTGAATTCCTTAATGACTGTCAACTCAAGAAATCATGGCTGGCAGGGCTGCAATCCCACTTCAGCAAAGTTCAGTCAGCCCAGCGTCTCCTGTCAGGAACATCACAGCATCCCATACTCAAGGACACTTAGCAACACTTTGGCATCTACTGGGGACACCTTCAAAAGGAAAGCTACTGAAACACAGCACAGAAGCGGCAATGCATGTACCGGGTGGCTTGTAGAAAGGACGTGTTTGTTGGCACAGAAAAACAGGGCCACTCTGGTGGGCATCAGCTGGTGCCAGCCTCCAGTTCATCATTCGGCACTGGGCAAGGGTGACTGCAGACACACTGTAAGCCTTGGTCTCAGCCGATAGGCCTGGATCTTGGCAAGAAGGAAAGAAGGAATCTGGAGCTAATAAAGTTTACCCATGGCTGTTTGAGTGTGTGTTTGATGTTTTGTTCTGAGGTAGGCTTTCATGTATCCCAGAGTAACCTACAACCCACTACGTTGGTAGCTGAGGCTAGCCTTGAGCTTTCGACCCTCCTGCTTTCTTTTCCACCTCCCAAGTACTAGGATCATAGTGATGTATCACCAGCCAGCTTAGCATTTTATCTCTGGGTATTTTTATTTATTTACTTGTTCATTATTTACCATAAGGGTCTTGCTGTGTAGTATAGGCTAGCCTCAAACTTGACAGCCTCCTGCTTCAGCCTCCCAAACACTGGAGTGACAGGTGTATGTTGTACCAGGCCTCTGGGTCTCCTCCTTTTCGAAAGCTTAGCTATAGGTTACCCATGTATTCTCCTTGGATCACTGATTCACAGACATGTAATAGGCAGGCTAGTCTTCATGCTGTCCAATCCAGCTTACTACCAAGGAATAAAATCCTTACGGTTATGGTGAGACCACAAAGGAATACTGTTTCTAGTCAGGATGTCTTACACTCACTGGGCATGTGTCTTCTTTTTTCTGTTTTGCTTTGTTTTGTGTTGTTTTCGAGACAGGGTTCCTTGGTGTAGCCTTGGCTGTCCTATGGGTATGCACCAGCTAGGCATGTTTTTTTGTTTGTTTGTTTTCTTCTTTTTTCTTTTTTTCGGAGCTGGGGACCGAACCCAGGGCCTTGCGCTCGCTATGCAAGCGCTCTACCGCTGAGCTAAATCCCTAACCCTTAGGCATGTTTTTTAATGGGCAGTGTGGGGCAATGTCCTGCTGGTCCAGTAGGCCCACCCACAAGTGAAACAATTGCAGAACCCAGTTGCCCCATGGTCCGTCTCCTCCCTCAGGCTTGGATGTGTGCGCGCTCAGTATGTGCATATGTGTTCACCTCGGCAGACACAGTGCGGCCCAGAGCTTGAATCAGGATGCCTTCCTGGATGTAGCCTTCCTCTTTCCAGGACGTTTGACTAATCTGAGGGAGATGGAACAGTCCCCCTCCCCTGTATAAAGGACCCTCGGGTCACACAGGTAGACCAGGGTGACCAGCTGCCTTTGTAACCCCATTGTTAGAAGCCAGCCTGGCTCTGGGACTTTCCCAGGCTCCTGGCTCTGAACTCAGCAGCATGCTGTGCGCTGCCTTTGAATCCACGCTTCACCCGCTTCACCCGCGGCTTCATTCACAGGAGCCAGCAGCCACCGTGAGCAGATGGGAGGGCTTTCCCGCTCTCCTTGGTGTGTCTTCAAAGGCAGTGACTCTGCCCCTCCAGAGAAACCAGCTTTCTCTCAGAGTGTGCCACAGCATGTGATTCAGGCCCTTAGATCCTCCACTTCCCTCTCCCCTTTTCTTCTTGCCAGCTTCTAGTCAGAGGCTTCGAGCATGCGCTGTGTGCTTTCGCTTCCAATCTGGTCCGATGCTCTTCCGTTGCTATGACAACTGACACAAGCAACTTGAGGAAGGAAGAACTTATTTCAGCTCACAGATTGAGGGGTCAGTCCATTCCAGTGGAGAAGGTTGGTGGAAGAAACATGGGTCAGTGAAGTGGAAGGTTCTGATGTATCGCGTGTATTTCTCCTTTAAGTACCATGAGGAATGTGGACAACACTCCAGAACTACAGCGAGCTTGGCCTCGCAGTGTCCTCAAAGGGTCAGGGGGCGGAACTGACTCCCCATCAGCCGTGGGCAGACTGGAGGCTGCTCTATGGATGAGATAAACCTTCAGAGGCAAAACCCACTTCGACCCCGAGGGCCAGACAGGAGCGTCACCATGACGGTTCATTTTGTCCCGTCTACACTGGTGGTGCGTCATAACTTCTAGGCCTGTCTGCGGGGTCTCTCTGGAGAGGTTCCTGAGTTGGAGGACTGAAGGAAGAATCAATGCTTACCCTCATTGATGCAGTGGTGTCCCCATCGCCCAGAGGGAACACAGGGGAAAACAGGCTGGACATGCTTCCTCTGCTGAAGCTATCAAACCCCGTGGCCTGGGGGTTGGGGATTTAGCTCAGTGGTAGAGCGCTTGCTTAGCAAGCGCAAGGCCCTGGGTTCGGTCCCCAGCTCCGGAAAAAAACAAAAAACAAAAAAACAAAACCCGTAGCCTGGTGTGACCTCCTGGCACAGGCAGCACTGGCGCCCTGCTCACCAGCCCCCCCCACCCCCCCCCACACATCACACATTCTCTGGCCTTCCAATCTGAGAACAGGGTGTGGAAGGGCTTCCTAGTCTCTGTCCTCATGAGCCAGCCCCTGTGACAGAGTCCTTCTGCAGACCCGTGCGTTTCTCTTGCTGATTGCTTCTCTGGAAAATGTTGATAAATGTGGTCACTTCATCCAAGGCCCGGCTTTCCCACCAGGATTTCCTGGTCTTTTCTTCTGTCAGGGCAAGTTCTGGTTGGCGAGCGATGCTCATCTCTCCTTGACGGCTGAGCCGCAAACAGTATGTTCTTTGTCTGCCCGAGTTAATTCCCCCCCCCCCCTTCTCTCCAAGAGCCTGCTCCCAGCAAGCAGTAATTATTAGACTTTTCAAAACTAGTAATTATTCTAATAAACATATTTTATTCTTGTGCATGCTTTATGCACAGGGTGGAAATCCTGACTTTCTATATTTATCAATTATTTGCCTGGATTAAGTTTTAAATTAAATTACATTTATACCATTAGTCAGGTGGAAGGCAGAGTAAATTGGCTGCTGGAGGAGCATCTTCGGTATTGAATGGAGCACTGATGGAGCATGGGTGGAGCACTGATGGAGCAGGGGTGGAGCATGGGTGGAGCACTGGTGGAGCAGGGGTGGAGCACCAGTGGAGCTTGGGTGGAGCACCATTGGAGCATTGGTGGAGCACTGGTGGAGCAAGGATGGAGCACTGATAGAGCAGGGATGGAGCACTGGTGGAGCACGGATGGAGCACCAGTGAAGCATGGTTGGAGCAACAGTGGAGCACTGGTAGAGCAGAGATGGAGCACCAATGGAGCATTGGTGGAGCACTGGTGGAGCAAGGATGGAGCACTGATGGAGCAGGGATGGAGCACTGATGGAGCAGAAATGGAGCACTGGTGGAGCAGGAATGGAGCACTGGTGGAGCAGGAATGGAGCACTGGTCAAGCAGGGATAGAGCACCAGTGGAGCATGGGTGGAGCAGGGATGGAGCATGGGTGGAGCAGGGATGGAGCATGGGTGGAGCAGGGATGGAGCACCAGTGGAGCATGGGTGGAGCACCAGTGGAGCATGGGTGGAGCAGGGATGGAGCATGGGTGGAGCAGGGATGGAGCATGGGTGGAGCAGGGATGGAGCACCAGTGGAGCATGGGTGGAGCACCAGGGGAGCATGGGTGGAGCACCAGGGGAGCATGGGTGGAGCACCAGGGGAGCATGGGTGGAGCATAGTGGAGCATGGGTGGAGCAGGGATGGAGCACCAGTGGAGCTTGGGTGGAGCACCAGTGGAGCATGGGTGGAGCACCAGTGGAGTATGGGTGGAGCACGGGTGGAGCGTGATGAAGGGATCTAAGAATGGTGCTCCATTATGCTGGCTTTCAGCTGTCCCTCATCACTAAAGACCCACCATTTTTGTCTGTCACTATTTGGAAACTGCAGCTCAAGACTGTGACCCAAGAGTCTGGTGTCCTCTAGAGAGAGCTTTGTTCAATTACATTTTGTTTAATTTATTTAGAGGCGGGGGCTTATGTGGTGTAGGCTGGCTTCAAACTCACTGTATAGCTGAGGTTGGCCTTGAACACCTGATCTTCCTACCTCTACCTCCTGAGTGCTGTGACTGTGTGTGGGCCACCATGTCAGCATCTTAGGATTTAAATCTAGACTGTCTTAAGTGTCTGGTCCTCAGCTGACAGTGCCACTTTGTGAAGTTTAAGGAACTTTGAAAGGCGTGGCCTCCCTGGAGGAAGTGGGCCACGAGGGACAGCTTCTGGTTGCATCTTTGTCCCCTACTTTGTGTCAGTCTCCTCTTCACTCTCCATCTGTGATCCAATGCGTGAGGAGGGAGCAGCTCTGCAGCACGATTTTCTGCCATGATGTCCTACCCAAGCCCTTGGGGAGAAGCAGCTGGAGACCAACCCCTCTGAAATCGTGAGCCAGAATAAATCGTCCTTCTCTACGTTGTTTTAGGCAGGCATCCTGTCCGTGTTAGAAAGCCACCTCACACAGAGACAACGGTTACACCACAGACTCCAGTCAGCGTCTCAGACAGGAAACAATCCCTACCAGCACCAAGGCACCAAGGCACCAGAGAGCGTGTGCAGCTTCACATGCAGACTCGAGGGAGGACAACCCAGATGCAACCACCCATTGCTGGGGTTCGACATAGAAAATTCTAGTTTTGGTTAGTTCACCCTATCCCTTCCTCAACTACCCACCCACTTCTAACCTGCCAAGTATCTACTCTCATATTTATACCCTGAAGTACCACCATGGGCCATGCTCATTGCGAAGACTAGAAATCGGGTGTTGAGGGCGGAGGGGGCAGAGTGTACCAGAAGAAAGACTAAATCCAGTGCAGTCTACGTTCTCTCAGGCTCAGCAAACTATAGAATCCACTGGAAGTAGAGACTTCAAGCCATGGCTCAATGCAGCAAGGATATCAAAGTCCTAGGGTCAGCTGTTAGAGCTGCAGGTGGGACATTTATAGGGTTGTCCTATGAAAGCAGAGATGAGCTAAAATACAGACAGACAGACAGACAAGGATATTGTTTATGAACAAATAGGAGTCACTGAATTTAAAAACCCGGGTTATATAAGCAATGCAAGATTTATGATAGACTGCAAAAGGCATCACAAAATCTGGGTATGCCAGTGGCCCACTCGGGAGGGAAATGCAGGGGTTTGAGGTCAGGCCAGGTTACAGGATAGACTGTCCCAAAAGAAACAAGACAGCCACCAGACACGGTAGTGTGCACTTGTAAATCTCAACACTGGGGAGGCTGAAGCAGAAAGAAGCTTAAGCAGGAAGATTGCCAGGAGTTTTGGGCCAGCCTGGGCTATATAGAGAAACCATGTCTCAAAAAATTAAAACTAAACTAAGCTAAATATAAAAACTCAAACCATACAGCAATCGAGAAGTCAAAAAAGAAGTAAACCATAAAGTTGTTCATAGAATGAGCGCAAATAAGCACAAACTGGGGAGTAGACGCTTAAAGGTCCAAACAGCCACATTTAAAAATCATCGAAGCAGGTCGGGCAGTGCTTGGGAGGCAGAGGCAGACAGATCTTTATGAGTTTAAGGCCAGCCTGGGCTACACAGAGAAACCTGCCTTGAAAAACCAAAGATAGATAGATAGATAGATAGATAGATAGATAGATAGATAGATAGATAGATAGACCATAGGTAGGTAGGTAGGTAGGTAGATAGATAGATAGATAGATAGATAGATAGATAGATAGATAGATAGATGATACATAGATGATAGATAGATACATAGTTAAATAGAATAATGATACAAACTATCACAGCAGTCCTTGGTCAGTGAATACATCTGTAACTAACTTTCATTTCCTCTTGAGTAGATCCCATTTTCCAAATTCTAGGAGTACACATATACTGCTTTAAAAAGAGATTTACTTATTTTTATGTGTATGGGTGTTGTGTCTGCATGTGTGTCTGTGCACCACATGGGTGCAGGTCCTGCAGAGGCCAGAAGACTTCCCTAGACCTTGAGTTAAAGAGGATTAGGAGCTGCCGTGTGGGGGCTGGGTCCCCTGGAAGAGCAGCGGGTGATCTTAGCTGCTGAGCCATCTCTTCTGACCCATAGATTACTTTTTATATAAGAAAATTGGGGAACTGGCGGTAAGGGTGCTTGCCACAGAAGCCTGACGGCTGTAGTTAAAACCCCAGAACCCATCTAAAGACAGGAAAAGAAAACCAGTTCCACAAAGCTGTCCTGACTTCTACACATGCACTGGTGAGTGCCTGCCCTTCTCTCTCTCGGCCTCCGCTTTCCTCACAACAACAACAACAACAAAGCTTAAAATTATAAATGTATTTTGAAATTCTTGAATTGGTACCCTTAGCAGTACTAATAAAGTCACGGGGGTGGGGGGTCACTAAGGCCAATTGATCAGTGTATCAGGATATCAACATTTTTGTGTTATTTTGATGTCATGTTAATTATTTTGCTTATAGAATAAGGGTTTCTGAATTTAAAGTAACCTAAAATAAGCTGGGTCAGGCCAGGCCAGTTGATACACACTGCGATCCCGGCTACTCAGAGGATGAGGCAGGAGGATTGTAAGTTCGAGAATTGCCAAGACTACAGGTCGACTTCAAACCAGTCCGAGCACCTTAATGAGACCCTGTCCCAAATAAAAGGTGAAAGAGGGCTAGGGATGTAGGGAAAAGGTTTGCCTGCTATGTGCCAAATCCTAGCTCAATTCCCAGCACCAGAGATGGATGGATGATGGACAGATGGACTGATGGATGGATGGACAAACAGATGAATGAATGGATGGATGGATGGACAGATGGTTGGACTAATGGCTGAATGGATGGACAGGCAAACAGACGGATGGATAGACAGACACATGGGTGGATGGACAGATGGATGGATGGACAGACAGACACGTGGATAGATGGACAGACAGATGGATGAATGGACACATGGATGGATGGAAAGATGGATGGATGGACAGACAGATGAATGAATGGGTAGTGGATGGATGGGTGGGTGGATGGCTGGACAGAGGAACAGCCAGACAGACAGATGGAATCAAACACATCAAGCAAAGCTGACACCTTTTTCTTCGATAACCTTTTTGAGCACAAGGGCTTCCGTCTCTGTAGGTGGGTGTGAGGGCCTCCAGTGCAGAGGTTGGAAAGGGCAGCTGCTCCATCCGGGGCATTCTCCACCCAGGTGGTGCGGAAGGCATCGTATCTGCAGCTGTGAACACGGAGAGGGAGAGACTGTGTCTATTGTAGCTCTCTCCCTGCTTCATAAAACCCTGCCGCTGTGCAGAAACAGCATTAAATTATTAAAGCGCAAGCCTGTGGAGCGAAAGGAAGGGCTTGTGGACACCTCTGTGACTATTAAATCCACTTTGCTCTGGGCTGTGACTTTATTTTCTTAAATTCATGGTGACACGCTGCTCTGAATCATACAGGAGAGCAGTCACCCCGCTCTACAATGTCGTTCTTCTGGGTTTGTAAGTACGTGGAGTCTGCAGGAGAAGGGACGGGGAGAGAGGAGGCTGGGTGAACCAGAAGCAACCAGGAGGGTGGGCAATTCTCAGACTGCTTTGCAAGAGGGTAAAGTGAGAGACCAAGGAATGCAGCTCAGATGGTGGAGGTCCTGCCTCATAGCCTGGCACCGCGCAGACCAGGCGAGGCGGTGGCACCTGCAGTCCCAGCACTTAGGTGGTAGAGACAAGAAGATCGGACATTCAAGGTTATAACAAGTTTGAGTCCAGCCCGGGCTATGGGAGACCCTTTCTATTAAAAACACAGTTTCTCTTTCTGTGTGTCTTCCCCCACCCCCGTCCATGTAATTATTGTTTATTGAGAGAAACTACTCCTTAGCTCACATATTCATGTTTCATAGTTTAGGAACACAGGCCAGCAATGAACTTCTTTTTTTTTTTTTTTTCCTTTTTTTTCGGGGCTGGGGATCGAACCCTGGACCTTGAGCAATGAACTTCTATGGAGCTCAATCCAAAGAATCCTTTGCATTCTAAAATCACTTCACACTCCGAAAGACTCCAGCCTTCCTCATCTCTTCAAAATCTTTCATGGGATCATGATTCCTGTAGAAATCTGCATACGCCTTCTTTCTTGGTTCAGCTGCACCAAACTTACGGGCAGCAGCAACTCCCAGGGCCACAATGAATGCACCAATATGAACCCACAGACGCTTGGACAGAGGATCATGCATCTGAGGTTTCGGCAACAGCGTACTCCTGGTAACCAAGGTCTTCTACACTGATGTCCTTCCCAGTTCTTGGAGAAATGGAGAGCCTTCTGTGTGTCTTTTAAACTTTTTTTTTAATTTATTACAGTTGTAATAGTGTATGGGCAGATACCTACCACAGCATTGTAATCAGAGACAACTTTTGTGAACCAGTTTTTTCCTTCTATTGTGGGAAGGAAAGACCATTGAAAGACCAGCTTGTATTACTAGTGCTCTGTCCTGCTGAGGAATCTTGATGGGCCTTTAATCTTCTTTTTTTTTCTTTTTTTTTTTTTTTTTTTTTTTTTTTTTCGAGCTGGGGACTGAACCCAGGGCCTTGCACTTGCTAGGCAAGCGCTCTACCACTGAGCTAAATCCCCAACCCCCCCTTAATCTTCTAATTCCTTGTTGATATTTAGTCTTTGACTCCACCTTTCCAATATATTTTAAATTTTCTAAATGAGGTTTCAAACTATTAATTTAAAGGTGAAGCCTTGGCCCACAAAGGGACTTGTCCAGCATGTGTCTTGTCAACCTTGGAGAAAAATTCTGATCAGAGTGAATTTTTTTCCTTCTTTCCAGGTCCTGGGGATCCACTTTGGGGTCTCACACATGCTATGCAAGTGTTCTACCATTAAACTACATCTCCAGATTTCTTCTTACTTTTTAGTTTTGAGACAGGGTCCCTCTAAGTTGCCTAGGCTGGCCTTGAACTCACTCTGTATCCCAGAAGACCTTGAGCTTGGGATCCTTCTGCCTCAGCCTCCTCTCTTCCTGGGAGTTCATGGCTGGAGCACCAGGCTCGGTTCTAAGTTCTTTTGGTTAAGTCTGTGTCTTTCTCAGTCTGCGGTTGACAGAAGACAGGATACACTGTTGCTATTCATGGTTGGAGCGCTATAGAAAGGAAGAGATAGATGGCTTTGCTAAAGCCGCCTGTATTCCACCTATTCTGTTAGCTGTGTGGGTCGCTGAGACACTGAAGCTTTAAGTGTGGCTGTGAGCTTGTCAATTTCCACTTCTAGGCTCACCACTTTCACCTAAAAATAATTGCTTTTAAAGCCGAGTTATGGCTTCCTCTTGACCTGTTGGCCTCTTTCTTATGATACAGCCATCACTTTTGCTCATTTAGAATTCTAGTCGTGTTTATTGTTGATGGCTTGTTTTACTTTTTTTTTTTTCAAAACAGGATTTCCCTGTGTAGCTCTGACCATCCTGGAAGCTGCTGTGTAAACCACGAGTGCATGGGACTCACAGAGTCCCCAGCCTCTGCCTCCCGAGTGAGCGCTGGGATTAAAGGCATGTTCTGCTGTCACCACCTCCACCGCCACAGCCTGGCTCTGGTGCATTTTATTTCAGGTATTGGGTTCTCATCTCTCCAAGTTCTATTTGGACCTCATCTCTTTAATTTCATTCTTACTTTTTCTTCTACTTCCCTGTGCAGTGGACTGCATTTCTACAGTATACGGACGGACATGGCTGTGTGTAACAGCGCCTTCTTTCCTATTGCTCCTGCTCTGGTTTGCTGATATATTTTTTTTTTCCCTCCAGATAATGGGTTGCTATGTTTTGCTTTTTTCTTGCCTAGTGACTTTTGGCTGCATGGCAGACATTGTGGAATTCATATTTTTGAGGTGTCGGATTTTTTTGATGACCTTTTCAAGTGTCAGGCTTCCTGCTGGCAGGGGATTAAGTTACTCTGAGTCAGTTTGCTGCCTCCTAAGCTCCTGCTGACTCTCTGAGCTGCAGTCCCTGTCTCGGGCGGATTCATCCTGACCACGCACGCGATGTTGTGTGAGCAACCAGGAGTGAGGGGCGTGAGTCGTTCCCTCGCACATGTGAACCCGGGAATGATCCTATCACTGTTCTGATCTCTCTTCTGGTTCCCAGGACCTCGAACTGCAACACCAATGGCCGCCAACTGACCCAGGTGCATGCTGGGCCGTTGCAGAGCTGGATCCAGTCTGAGCAGTGGCCTCTACTGTTTGCTTCCCACGGTCTACAACATCTTTGTTTATTACACTTTTGTTCTGTTCTTCAATTGTGCAGAGGGGAGCTCTACCTACTGTGGCTCATGTGGGTAGAGGTGAGCTCTACAACACGCTGAGAGCGTCTCTTGGCAGAGAGAGAAGCATGTTGAAGGTCAGAGAGAATTATGGAATCCATTACTCATGGTGCAAAATACATTTCTCTCGAAGACCTACGGTTGGGTGTGGAGGTGCATACTGTAGGTGGGAATGGAGAGGTGGGAACGGAGAGGAAGGAGAACTGAGTTCAAGGGCAGCCTGAAGCTACACATGGAGAACCTGTATTAGAAAGGGGGGGGCTGGGTATGCAGCTCAGGTGATACAGAGTGTGCCTAACACACACACACACACACACACACACACACACACACACACACACACGCCTGAGTTCTGTCCCCAACACTCTTCTGTAAGATCACCCTTGGCCATATGGAAGCTTGAAAGCAGTCTGACTTGCATAAGACTCTGTCTCAAAACCAAGCAGCCAACCCAAAATCATTCGGGCCATCTGCAAACTCTGGAGGATGGAGGACGGACAGATGCCCTCACAGCACCAGTCAGAAGGGGGTCTGACAGTAAGCTTTCGAAGCACTTCCTGGTGACATCTCTGTGATGCGGGAGGCTCTGCTGCTGGAGAACATGGTGGATGATGAAGGCCCACTGGAGGAGTCTGAGAAGATCTGACTAGAGAGGTGGGGGACCAGAGGCTCAAACTGCCAGCCACAGACTTGCGAAGACACCAACCAAAAACAAGACCTGAATGAAAGGAGTGTAGTCTGAAAGGATGCACTTGGCCATGACACCATGATTCAGAGCCAAGGCACTGTTGACATATTTCTGAGCTGTCACAGAGGGAGATGGATGCCAGACAGAGTCACCTGTGAGCGATCCTGTGTCTCTAAGCATCCCAGGCCCGTCAGTGAAGCTATCCTTGGATCTTTCACTCGGTTGCTATCTAAAAGTAAAGGACAAAAGGCTGGGTGATGGCTCAGATGGGGAAGCACTTGCTTATGCAAGCCCAACCTGCATACAATTCCCACAGTGGTGGGGTGATGGGCTGTGCCAGCACTGGAGAGGCAGAATGATCCCTGGCACTTACTGGCCAGCTACCCTAACCTACACGGAGCTCTAGGCAAGTGAGAGGCTCTCTCTCAAAGAACAAGGTGGACAATAACTAAGGAACAGCATCTGAGGTTGACTGTAGTCTCCAGACATACACAGGCGCTTATGCACTGCACAGATGCACAATCGCACACACAGGAACACACACATGTTCACGTTCACAAGAGGATGGGTATAGGATACTCAGTACCATTCAATCTCAGCACTCAGGAGCCTGAGGCAGGAGTACTGTTAAAAGGGTAGCCTGATCTACATAGTGAGTTTCAGGCCACCCAGGGATACACTGGAAAACCGTGTCTCAAAACAAACACAAAACAAAACCAAAAACAACAACAAAAACACGAGAAGGCTCTACACCAAGACACCAAGACTTGGGGATCTGAGCTAAAGCCGCAAGACCTACCATGGTAGACGAAAAGAACAGAATCTGCCCTCCAAATGCACACTGTGGCACATGTGCTCACACAAAATAAGCAAATAAACATAACTGTTAAAAGATGAAAGGAAAAGATTTGATGTGTCCCTCATTGGTAGAACACTTACCCAGCAGGAGGGCAGCCCTCCCCTTCAGCAAGAGGGCAGCCAGGACGTCCATGCACAATCCGAGTCTAGAGCTGGAGTATGTGTCTGGTGTTGGCCACAAGATACATCCAGGGGGCATCTCCCCAGGGTTACCGATCCACCTTCTCTGACCTCATGATGCCAGAGACCATAATATCGTCCGATATCAGGATGTACCCAGGACTGTGGTCCCTGGGAGGATGCCAGAGCTGGCTTCATGTGCATATAAGCCCTGCTTAATGGTGCTTACACAGCATGAAATCGAAATTGCTTGGCGGTGTGCTCCCTGAAGCACCTATGTTTAAGTGATGCGTGACTTTAATTGAATACATGGAAAGGGGACTAAAACTCCCTTTATTATCAAAAGGTAAGAAAAGGTTTACTTTTCCAAACCTGGTGAGAGTAGTCTATGCCACAAGCAGAGGGCACCTAGCACAGAAGGTGGACTGCCTGCCTGTGGCATGGGCCACCACAGCAGATGCCAGGTTCCCTCTCAGCTCCAGCTGGACAACACCCGGCATGGCAGGCCAGCTTCTGGGTTAAATCCAGGCCAGCTCGGCAGGTGCCAAGGGCAAGGAAACCTTCTCCAATGGGAAATCCCACAGAGAGGCAGGTGGCAACATGACTTTAGATACTCCATTGTCTCCATGGCATTTATGTATGTATGCGGTGGTGGTTGGGAAGATAGACACAGGCCACAGCATTCGTGTGACAGTCAGAAGACTCCTGGTGAGAGAAAGTTCTTCCTTTCACTATGCGGGTCTTGGAAGTCAAACTGACTCAGGTTGCCTTCACCCACTGAGTCACCTCCCCAACCCATGGTTTTGCTTTTGAGACAGAGTCTCATGTAGGCTAGACTGGCCTCTCGCTAGTTTTGTAGCCGAGGATGAACTTCTGCCTCCATCCTCAGGGAGCTGGGATCATTGGCTTATGCAGTGCTGGGGCTAGAACCAGAAGCTTAGAGCATGGTAGGCAAGCGCTTGACCAACAGAGCTGCACCCCCAGCCCTCCATCATCCCCAGCCCTCAACGGCACCAACAACTCTCTGCTGACCTCTTCGTTGTCCCCAGTCAGCACTGACACTTATGTAGCACCGGGGTCTCTGTTTCTGTACAGGTTCTAGCAGTGGCAACAGCAGTTGAGCCCCCAGAGAAGGGCTGGTTTATCATTTTATAAACTTATGGGGAATAAAACTCATTCATTTATTTTTTTAAAAAAATTATTTACTTATTTATTTACTTATTCATTACAAGTAGCTGTCTTCAGACGTGCCAGAAGAGGGCATCAGATCCCATTATAGATGGTCGTGAGCCACCATGTGGTTGCTGGGAATTGAACTCAGGACCTCGGGAAGAGCAGTCAGTGCTCTTAGCCACTGAACCACCTCCCCAGCTCATTGATTTCATTCATTTCAAAAATCAACTATGTTAAAACAAACAAACAAACAAACAAACAAACAGGGAAGAAGATTGGCATCGGTTGTTCTGAGCAAGCTGCCTGCTCATAAACTGCACGTCACTATTTAAGTACTCAGTGTCTGTCTCAAGTGATTCTGCCCAAGGACTGTTGAGGCGAATTCTGCAGTCTGGACTCCTCAGTCTTCCCATTCTCCATTTTTGCCCTGGGCAACACAATGGTGTAACATCTCAAAGATGTGTATCTCTGGTTCCTGAGCACCTGGCTCCTACGATGTAAATGAATACGGAGCGGAGGTGGTCCATAGTCTTTCTTGAAGAATTTCAGTCTCCCAACCCACCAAGCCACCATCTCGCCCACCTGCTGTGTACACAGCTGGAAGGCGGGGTCTGCCTTCTGCTTTCTCTACAGATACATTGTTGTCATGCAGAGTGAAATTTAGGGCTGGCAGAGGAGCCCATACCTGTAATCTGAGCACTTGGGAGGTCCAGGCAGGAGGTTCACCCAAAATTGGAGCCCAGCCTAGTTTATTTAGCTACTTGTAGGCCTGCCAGGGTTTCGGAGAGGAAAAGCCTATTTAAAAAAAAAAAAAAAAAAAAAATCCAAAGCCAAACAAACCATACTAGAGTTTGACTGATACTTAGTAACTGCTCTTGAAGTTAACTTTGTCCTCTCAATGGAGGTGATACTTTGAATTTGTTTACCCTTAGCTACTCAATGAAGTCGTTGTAAACAATCTCCAGACTTCAGTAGCCCCAGGCAAGACTCCGCCAACTTTCCTCTGTAAGGGTGGAGGAGACAAACAGAACAGCAGAAGGCAGAGAGCAGGGAATTTAATCCATGTGTTGGAGAAGAAGGAACAGATAAAGGTTTGCTGGCCTCCAAACTCGTCTTTGGAGACACTAACAAGAACTTTAGATTGAAACTGAGAAAGAAACTGAGGTGGGGCAGAAGGTCTGTAAGATTAACCAGTCCCGGTCAAGATGTGAGCCCACCCATCTTATCTCTGCTTTGCTATTTAAGGCAATCTACGGGACTTCTTAGTGCTTGAAGGAACAATGGTTCTCATGAAATGGTTACTTCTGCTCCAGGTGAAGCCTCGCCCTCATAGATAATTACCTTCGTAGCAGGGCTGTTTGTCCTTGAGACTCCGCTGTTCCTAGAATGGGTGACTGCAGGTTTGGGACAATGGCTCATATCAGCCTTAAAGGGGGGTGAGGTAGGCTAGACAGACATTCCTTGAGGGGTATACAGAGTCAAGCAGATGACCCAAGGTATAGGAAATACCAATACAGTAAAGACAACGGTGCCAGGCTTCATCCTGAGCACAAGAGAGAAGTCAGACTTCTCTCTTCTTATTAGACGCAGCTCTGAGTGCCTGACATGGGACTGTCCCTCTCCATACCACTGTAAACAAATGTGCTAGGTAATTGCCCCATTAAATTGGTCACGGAATTACTTTGACATGGCTCTGGATGAAACCTCTTGCCAAGGCTTCCGAGGGGCTCTGGGCTCATTGCCTGGTCCTTGGTTGGAACCAGCTGTGGCACCACCCGTTTTTATGGCGCCCCTCTCCAGTCCCTCTCTCCAGGGCTCTCCACTATTACCACCCCACAGAGGCTAAATGCTTTCTTCATTTGCCTGTAACCAGGTTGTCACTCTTCTCTTCTCTGCCTCAGACCTCTGGACATACTCTTTAGGATCTGACTGAGGGCCTCTTCATAAAACCCATCTTGTCTGGCATCCTGAAACAACCTGGATTATTTCTTTTTTTTTTCTGGTTGAGCATTTTCTGGGAGAGGTCTCCTTTGCTAACAGAGGTGCAATGTTGGTGGGTGCCACCTCCCCTCCTCTTCCTCCCCCCACCTTTCTCCTCCCCCCCACCACGGGGGTGTGTTAAGTAGCGCAAAGTCCTCTCAGGAGCAGAATTTGGTTGCCAGCATCTCAAAGACAAGAAGCCCATGGTGGGTAGTTTTGTTTCCCTCCATTATTTGCAGACATTCTAGGCCCAGCAACGACCAGTAATAAACACCTGTTAAAATAATTGATTGATTGACAGCCAGCTGGGCCCGCCGGATGTTTCTGTCTGGCCCCAATGTCTGGGATTTTTTCGTTTTCAGTAAAACTTGTAATTATTTTCATTGCAACTATTCACCAGATTCCCTGCCTGTGTCGTTTACTTTCTTCTAACTTTTCACTTGGAAATGCTTACGACATAGATAAAAGGCCTCAAGTACCGAAGAGAGATGGCTCCATCCTGCTCTCTGCCTGACTCAACAATAAATGTTTCCACATGCATTTTCTCTTTCTTTCTCTGTCTCAGTGTAGTATTCACAATGCTCTCCATAAATATAAATACTTTTTTTTTGGCTGGGATATTTGAAAGTAAGATGCAGACATTAAGACGTCTCTCTCACAAATATGCTAACACAGTTCCTGAAAAGGAGGACATTTTCTGCATAACCACAGTAACATTGACCCAGCCAAGGAATTAATAATCATCTCAAAGCGTGACCCAAGAGCCCGTCACTCGTTCTCCAGTTGGTGGAGTTTGCTTTTGGGTCAGACAAGGATGACCTTATGTTGGGTTCTGGTCTGGTTCCTACACACCCATTAGTGTGTCGAGGCATCTCAGAGTCACTGTTCACACGGGCCAGTCGCCTTCTCTGATTCTGGGCTGGCGGAGACTTGCTCAGACCCAGGTAGGTAGTTTCTGCACCGGCAGCCCAAAGCCCCCATGGTACCTCATCTCCTCACTTTCCAGGAAGGTTCTGCACTTTGAAAAATCACGACATAAAGCACAAAGCAGGGGTCCAAACAGGCCTCTCTGGATCATCCGGAGCCTAGATCCACTGGGAAATGGAGGTTGGATTTCCAGAAGCAAGCCACTGCATAAACTCAGGGCAACCTGCTACTGTGCGAGGGGAAGTAGAGTCCTGATACTGAAGGGATGTCACTCCATGGCCAGGAGGACTCTGCTTCAGAATACAGAAAAGGAAGTGTACAGGCCAAGCATCCTTGAATGTGGACATGAGCAGGGTGTTGTTCCTTTGACATCCTGATTCCTAGCCCAGTTGAGAGTAGCCTAGATCTCGGGGTACCATGGAGGCAAAACTGCTCTGAGTCCTGAACACAGTTGGGAAGGGAGTGGACAGGAAGACTGCCCCTCAGTACACAGCAAGTGTGGCCCCGAGGGAACAAGAATGACTAATGAGGACGTGTAGTGGGCTGCAGGTCACCTCAACATCCAGGTTGGGGATCAGACCTCAAAGCATGGCGTGTTGATCCAGAGGAAGGAGGCTCAGGGACTAGGTCTTCAGGTCTTTATTCCCTGTGCCCCTCCCCCTCCTGCTCCCCACCCTCCCCACATCCTTCCAAGCAACCGGATAGAGCAGGACTCCAGCTCTTCATGCTGGTAGCCCTCTCCCGAAGCCTGTGACCTCCCATACCTTCCCACGAGGAGCTGGTGAACCCTCCAAAGAGCTCCTCTGTCAGTTGTAGCTCAGACTCTTACTCCAGCAGGGGTTCTGTCACATAATTCAGGAGGAAGGAACAACCCAGAGAGGCCAAGACAAAACCTAACGTACAGACCCCACTGGGCCTTCAGCTCGGCACCTGTCTCCTTCCCATGTGATACCTGTCTACGAACTGCACATTTTTGTACAATCTATGATAATCAGGGCATTTTCAGGCAAGACTCTCAGCTCAATGACTAGAGTGTTTGGCTGACCTGCGTGAAACTACAGATTGATGTCGTTGTGCAGGTGAAGACAGACACAAGATAAAACAAGGCCTGTCATTGGACGAGAAGGAAGGGCGGCAGGAACAAAGCTTTAGAAGGAAAGAGAGAGGCAACATGGAGGCAGACGTAGACGGATACTTGCCATGCATCTCTACACAGACACAGGTTGTTATGAATATTTCTTTTTTTTTTTTCCTTTTCTTTTTTTTCAGAGCTGGGGACCGAACCCAGGGCCTTGTGCTTGCTAGGCAAGCGCTCTACCATTGAGCTAAATCCCCCACCCATGAATATTTCTTTTTTTTTTTTTTTTTTTTTTTTTTGGTTCTTTTTTTTCGGAGCTGGGGACCGAACCCAGGCCTTGCGCTTCCATGAATATTTCTTAAGAGATGGATTTCTATAGGCCAATTTATCTTATCTAGGTGGGCGGTTTATATCTTTATCAATCGGTTGTGAGTTTATTGTGTGGATGTATTGTGGACTGAGAATTTAACATACAAATCTGATTGTTGGGTTATCATTTACTGAGTCATGATTTCACCGGGTAGTTGGGAGTTTAGACTTTAACTACCAGGGGGCAGTTGCTGGGAGTGTGGACAGAGTCCATGGCAGGGAGCCAGGATAGGCCAGCCCATGCTGGTCTTCTAGAGCCCTGAGTTTACTGGGTAGCTGGAACCAGAGAGTTCATGGCTTGTAGAGAGCCGCCGGGAGAGATACTAACCTGAGATAAATTATGGTTAGTTCCATATGGCCCCACAGGTGCCGTAACTAACTCCACACTGGAATGTCTCATGGACCGGGTCTGAGAGTACTTGGGGGCAGCGTGGAGCCACTGAGATAAAGATATTCCACAGTGCCACGTGGCCCTATGGGTGCCAATGCTAGCACGCCATAAGAGGTTAAGACTTTTTAAAAATATTTACCACAACATGAAACACTGAGTTGAAATCTGAGTACTACATAACCTGGGTGTGGTGGTAACCCTAGCACTCGGGAGATGGGGGCAGGAAGATCAGGGGTCCAAGGGTCTTTCTCTACTAAAAAGGGGGACTTGAGACCAGCCTGAGGTAACTGAGATCCTAGCTCAAAGCAGAGCATCGAAAACAAAGAAACCAAGTCTGGATGTCTTTATTTTGAAGCCTCCCAGGACCGAGAAAGTTCTGGTAAAGGAAATCTGGGGGTTTGGGATTTAGCTCAGTGGTAGAGCGCTTGCCTAGCAAGCGCAAGGCCCTGGTTCGGACCCCAGCTCGAAAAAAAAAAAAAAGGAAAAAAAAAAAAAAAAGAAAATCTGTTCTGCCCTGCTCTTGCTCACCCATCCTCTGACACCAGAATGTTGGGCTGTTGTGGATGGTTTCCCATCTTACGCACATATGTCCTGAGGCCTGGATGCTTCAGTGAGAAAAGAACAATTCAGAATTGCAAGGGACCATGACACTAACCATTCAGCTTCCAGACACATAATCCACAAAGCCCTGGACCTAGGGAGGCTCCAAGAAGGCTACCTGAAAGTTCAGGAGACAAAGCATCTCTCCAGTGTGGGAAGAGCCCCTCTTAGGGTTTACCTGACACTCTTAGTGACCTGACAGCCCTCACAAAGGGGACAGTATTGCTTCCATGCTCCCAGGAGGCTGCAGACCCATCTGATGAGAGCTGTCCCTGCTGGATAGTTCCAGTCACAGGGCTCCAAGAATGGGGGACAGTGACAGGGCAACTGCCCATGTGGTTTCACACTCTAGCACACAGAGTAACTTTTCTCAATGCTCGTCACAGAGAGTTGAGGTGAAAGAAGCAAGATTTGGCATTCTTTATTTCTGCTGAAAAGCATTTTGTCTGTGGGAAAATGCATATAGCTTTGTCGTACAGCCTGTCGGCCTTTCTGGGCACATCCACGCACCAGCGCTGGGCCTCTCTGGTCGGCATGCTAAGCAGTAGAGAGAGATGAGCAGTACAGTATGGTCAAGCACGCACTCACAGCCTACGCTCTCTGGCTCTATCACCCTTAGATCTGATTTCTGGAGGCGCCTTAGCCCCACACCGCACTGAGAACGGATTAGAATAGTGACTAGCTTGTCTGTGACCAGCACCCAGCATGCAGTGAGCCTGTCACTGAGCTCCACCGGTTCAGGGTGATGGAATTCTTTAGCCTAAACCTTGGTAATACAGCACTCCTCGTTCACAGCACAAGTCGGGAAATTTCTGGGCAGGCACAGAGGCTGGTCACCATCGTGTCTTGTGTCCCTAAGAGCTGCTAACAGCTAGACATAAAAAGTGTCCTTCTGGGGTTGGGGATTTAGCTCAGTGTTAGAGCGCTTGCCTAGCAAGCACAAGGCCCTGGGTTCAGTCCCCAGCTCTGAAAAATAGAAAAGTAAAAAAAAAAAAAGTGTCCTTCTTATGAACCGCAGCCGCAGCATCTCCTGGGAGTGTGGTAGAACCTGGGAAGGATGTTTTAAATATCTTGACAAACTATCTGTGTCTACATGGTTTAGATTGCGAGGGGTGGAGAATTCTGATTGTTTAATATCGGTCCTTGATATTGCTCTGGTCCTAGAGTCTAAGACACGGCTTGAGCAGTCTGAAGACTTGAGCTCCATCCCAGCACCCAGGGGAAAAGCCAAGTGTGGTGGCACGTCCTTGAAATCCCAGCACGGGGACGTGAAGTCAAGTAAAACCTCTGTACTTATTGTCCGGCCAGCCTACCCCACTTGGTGAGTTTCAGGTCCCAGTGAGAGACCTTGCAACCAACTTGAGGTTGACCTTTGGCCTCTGCACAGGTGTGTGCACCCACACTCCTACACCCACGATATATCTTGTTTCTATTCACATAGCCATAATTATCTACTTTCTCCATGGCAATATTAAACAGTTCCCCATCTATCATCTATAATTTTATCACTTATTAAAGACGAGAGAAGTGTTTCATACTAATGAGATTAATGCGTTAAAGACTAAATGTTGGCAGAATATTTGATACTCCGGGACACTGAGCACTGTCAGAGTTTTTCAGAGTTCGTCAATATTTTTGATTTTATCGTCGTCAATGCTACGAACTCTGCTTCACATAAGTACACATTAGAAAATGGAGTAAGTACGTTTAGAGACATTTCAGAAATTGTTGGGAAATTCAGCCCTAACCCCAAGCCAAAATTCATTTAACAAACTTTTGAATGAAACTCAAGCCAGCACCTCAGACACCAATTTTTAAAATCGATGTCCTAATGCAGCCCAGAGATCACACCAATCTGATACGTGCTGGGAGAGATGGTAGAAAAATATTAAAAGTCTGTTTCCTGTGATTAAGCTGTCATGTTTCTACTGAGTCAGAAAACTGGATGTACAGAAAGTGTACTTCAGTTCATAGCACACAGAAGTCTTCAATCTGAGCCTAGTGTTCCAGTGTTTGGTTGCTGTTGACTGGCATGATGCCGTGCATAGTACATGTGCACATATGTGCTTTCTGTGCAGAACTGAGGCTGTAGTGAAATCTCATGACTTGACACAGCCAAGCACAGCCAGAAACACCTCAGATCAATTAAACATTTGATTCTGAAGTTTTGCTCATCGTGTATTTTGAAAACTTTTATTGTAGCCAAATTTTCGGTAATCTCTACATTCATCCTTTGTCATCCAACCCCCTTTGAGTTTTTCAGGTTTCTCTGTGTAGTCTTGGCTGTCCTGGAACTTGCTCTGTAGATCAGGCTATCCTCAAACTCAGAGATCCTCCTGCTTCTGCCTCCAGAGTGCTGGGATTAAAGGTAAGCATCACTACCTGGCTTCCACATTCATTCTTTTTTTTTTTTTAAATTTATTTGAACAGACTTTATTTATTCTATGTATATGATGAGTACACTGGTGTGTCAGACACATCAGAAAAGGGCGTCAGATCCCATTACAGATGGTTGTGAGCCACCATGTGGTTGCTGGGAATTGAACTCAGGACCTCTGGAAGAGCAGTCAGTGCTCCTAACCACTGAGCCATCTCTCCAGCCCCCCACATTCATTCTTGATCCACAGTTTTAAGACCCTGAGGTTCAGACACGGTGAGTGGTCCATGAGCAGGTAACAACGATACTGGAACCGTGATCACGTGCTACTAAAAACATATGGCTGTCTCTACTATACAGTCAACAACTATACAGTCAGGGAATGAAGCACTTCGGACTTCTGGAATGAAAGCATTGGATTGTACGTGACAGCTCTAGAGCTGTGCCCTGCCAGGGGGGCAACAGCACTCATTGCTTGACCCACAACAAGTATAGAAACCACACACTGCATCTCCCATCTGGAGACCCAGGCTTGCGTCCTTAACAGGACAGTCTCTATTCTCTACCCGTTTGAAATGAAGCCAACTGTCAGAATCCAGCAACTAAAACTGCTTTTCAAAGCAGATGCCCTGAAAATTACAGGGACGTTGTAGCAGTAGTATAGAGAGCTCACACATGGTACCCAGATTCCCCCGAGGCTGGAGTTACAGATGGTTGTGAATCTCAGTGTGGATGCTGGAAATCCATCTGGGTCCCCCGCAACAAGTGAGCCCCCCACTGAGCAGATTCTCCAGCTCTCTCCACCTTAACTTGTGAGCTGGGGTTTCTCACTGAACCATGGTGATGAGCTGGACAGCAAGGCCCTGGATTTTCCTTTGTTTCCCTGGTGCTGGGATTATAGATGTGTGCTAGCATGCCAAGTCTTTTGTGTAGATGCTGTGGATCCCAAATGAGGTCTCCATGCAAGTGCAGCCAGCACTTTATCTGTTGTGTCTGCTGCAGGGGTGACACCCCACTCCTTCCCACATCATCAAGAGAGTTTCCCTCTTCTCCACATATGGACCCATCGTGACCAGTATGGACTCACAGGTTTAGATTTTCTTCAATATTTGTTTTGAAGGGACCATCTTAGGTTTAGTTGGGGTGGCTGGCACTGCAACCTGTCCCCCATGTTGTCCTAACATTGTGATGCTAGCTTCTTTCCTTTTGTTCTGTGTTTCTTGACTTTCTAGTGAGATGTATAGCGAGACTCATCCAGTACTCTCCAAGTGGAGTGTCCACTCATTTCTCCACAGAAGCCGTGTTTAGAGCGGAGCATGGCATAATCTCAGGGGCTGGAGCTCTGGGCACAACTTGGTCTCTTTTTCTGTTGCAGTGATGAAACACTCTGACTAGAGGGAGGAAGGACTTGTTTGCCTCATAGTTCGGGCGACAGTCCATCATGGCGGAGAAGTCACAGCAACAGGAGTCAAGAAGCAAGAGAGGCTTGAATGCATTCTAGCACCTCTCTCACTTTCCTTGTGTCATGAGCAAGCCCAGATCCTCTGCCCAGGGAATGTGAGGCCTACAATTAAGATAGGTCTTAATGTATCAATTAACGAAATCAAGATAATACCTCAGAGGTATAGTCAGAGGTATATCCAGAGGCTGATCTCTGAGGTGATTCTATAGTCTGTCAAGTTGACAACAGCAACCACTACATGGTGGGAGGTGTGCTCATGTCTGCTGGCCGCAACTGGCCAAAGCCCATATATGTATCTATATCTGTATACATAAATACACATGTATCTATATCTGTATCTGTATCTATCTGTATCAACCTGTATCTGTATACATAAATACACATATGTATCTATTTCTGTATCTATCTGTATCTATATACATAAATACATGTATCTATATCTGCACCTATATCTATCCATATCAATCTATATCTGTACACATAAACACACACATGTAGGCAAATATTCACATTGCTTGACTATTAGGGGTGTGTGTGTGTGAAGTGAGTTCTCCCTTAGCTTTGAATCTAGTCCGTAGGAACATTCTTTGCCTTTCTCTATTCTCAAATAATGAAATTCCTAATTCCCCGAACAACAGCTTTATGATTTGATAGATGACATAATGAATAAAATAGTTTAATTTCTACACCCATTATGCTATAGAAAAAGACAATATAGGGAAGGTTCAAAATTCTTTGTAGTCCTTTTATTCTCTGGGCTGAGATATAAGTCCATGCACTTCGTTTACACATTACAAAAAGGCTGGGCACGGTGGTGCATTCCAACTGTCCTAGAGTTTAAGAAGCCAGTGGCAGGGGCTGGGATTTAGCTCAGTGGTAGAGCGCTTACCTAGGAAGCGCAAGGCCCTGGGTTCGGTCCCCAGCTAAAAAAAAAAAAAAGAACCAAAAAAAAAAAAAAAAAAAAAAAAAAAAAAAAAGCCAGCGGCAGAAAGATCAGGAGTGCTTGGCCATCCTTGGCTTCATAGCAAAAACTAAATAAGGACAGACCTTTATTCTTTGGTTCCTTCATGTTCTTCATTGGCAACAGTTGGGTTCAGATATGTGGCTTGGGATTTTGTTTTTATTTTCCTCTCCTCCTCCAGGAGGCTTCCGAGGGGCTCTGGGCTCATTGCCTGGTCCTTGGTTGGCAATGACCAGGCCAACCTGGTCCTCAGGATGGCCTCAAACTTGCTATGTAGCAGAGGATGCCCTTGAACTTGTGCTTCTCTTGCATCCACCTCCTGAGTGTTGGGATTGCAAGCAGGCACCACCAAATCTGGTGTATGTGGTGCAGGCTGGAGCTCAGAGCATGCATTCAGGGCGAGCGCTCTGCCCACTGAGCTACATCCCCTTCTTTCCTATTTTGAACATGTAGATCATTATCAAACCTAGGAAAAGATTCAGAGAGGTTGCTCCTTCCGCCTTGTGTGTCTTTCTCTAGGGGTTCTGGTGGCTCACTGATCTTTTTCTTTCTTTCTTAATGAGACAGAGGTCTCATACTATATAGCCCATGCTAGACTTGAATTTATGACGTAGCCAAGGCTGGCCTCAATCCTCCTGCCTTAGCTCTCAAGTGCTGCAGTTTGCAGGCATGAGACACTATACCCAGCTTTGGCTCGGGAATCTTAATGTTTTCTGATTTATCATTAGTGCGTGTGTTTTACCCAAACAAGCAGATATATTTATGTTTTCTTATTTTCTTTCATTTATATATATATATATATATAAACAGCATATGATAATGCTCTCTGACACTTGTATCGTAGCGTGTCCTGGAAATCTCTGCGTATCTGTTCACAGAAGTCTGCCTTATTCTTTTTTATAGTCTTGCTGACAGTGTTTTGTCAAGCTTTTGAGTTTTTGCCAGTTTGTGGGGGGATAAATAGTATCTCTGTAGCTTTAATTTGAAACGGAGCGAAACTTAACATCTTCGCACACACTTATGGGCTCTTTTTGGAGCATTACTGGGGATTGTTTATAGTTTCCCCCATTTCTTAGAGAACCCCCCCTTAGTGTTTTAAGTTTTTAAATACCAGGAATATCTTTCCTTTACCTACATATATGGACACAGCTTCCTTCAATTTGCCATTTGTGGATATCTCTATTTTTGTAAGACACACAGAGTCAAACGTGACCATGAGAGTGTATGTGTGTGTGTGTGTGTGTGTGAGTGTGAGTGAGTGAGAGTGTGTGTGTCTGTGTGTGTGAACGTGTGTGTGAATGTGAGTGAGTGAGTGTGTGTGTGAGAGTGTGTGTGAGTGTGAGTGAGTGTGTGAGTGTGAGTGTGTGTGTCTCTGTGTGTGAGAGTGTGTGTGAGTGTGAGTGAGTGTGTGTGTCTGTGTGTGTGAGTGTGAGTATGTGTGAGTGTGAGTGAGTAAGTCTGTGTGAGTGAGTGTGTATGAGAGTGTGTGTGTGAGTGTGAGTGAGTGTGTGTCTGTGTGTGAGAGTGTGAGTGAGTGTGAGTAAGTGTGTGAGTGTGTGTGTATGTATGTGTGTGAGTGTGTGTGTGTGTGTGTGTATGAGTGTGTATGTGAATGTGTGTGAGTGTGTATGTGAGTGTGTGTGTGTCTGTGTGTGTGTGAGTGTGTGTGAGTGTGAATGAGTGTGAGTGTGTGTCTGTGAGTGTATGTGTGTGTGTGTGTGTGTGTGTGTGTGTGGTATATGCACATGTGCACATGCATGTGTATATGTAGAGGCCAGAGGAGGACACCTGGTGTCCTGCTCTGTCACTCTCTGCCTTAGTTCATTGAGACAGGGCCTCTTGCTAAACCTGTAGCAAAACTGGCTGGCAGCAAGTCCTATCCATTCTCCTGTCCCAACTAGGGGTTGTAGATATGTCCCCACTCATGGCTTATCAGTGCTGAGATGGAACTTCATATGTGCCAAGCAAGCACATGGAGGACATGTGATGTTTGGAGGGTATAAATAGCACTCAACAGACACTGACAGGGGCTGAGCTAGGCCTGCTTACAGAGCTAGCTGTGCAGCACTTATGGGTGTCGAGTCTTCTCTGATCTTTGCTTCCCTGAGAGAGGCAGAGCCAAGAACTCCTAGTGTTCCTCCTGGTCCCTCCTGCTGACTTGTACTGAGGCTGAGGCCTGGCTGTCTCTGCTAGGTCATACTACTGTTGCTGATTCCTGTTTGCTATTCCTGTTTGACTCTACTAAACTAGACTGCTAGTGTATCCATGAAGTGTTTGCTAATGGATCAGGCTGCTGCTGCTGACCTGTGAACCAAACTGCCGATTTCCAGACAACATAGACAGGAGTTGCTCCAAAGAACCTTTCTAAACAGGTCCACTTCCCCCCATATCATTTTTTCCCCACTACCTCTGGTGGGTGACTACAAGGGAGGATAAAGCATTTAAGAACCATCATAAAAAGTAGGATTTGAAAAAAATTAAAGTTACAATGTGGGGCTTCCAAACTTTTTTTTTTTTCTTTTTCTTTTTTTTCGGAGCTGGGGACCGAACTCAGGGCCTTGTGCTTGCTGGGCAAGCTCTCTACCACTGAGCTAAATCCCCAACCCCTCTTCCAAACTTTTACAGTTGGTTCATACCTCTGTAGCCCATGAGCCTGGAGGCCTGCTATGGGGTCCGTGGCTAGCACGCTTGCCTTGAGCACTGTGTAAATGCATTTTCTTGTGGTCATACTTTTTGCATTTCTCTTAGGAAGTGTGATCCTGCCTGCTACATCTTTATGTCTTCCTTGCCTTTGAATTTTAACTCTGTGTGTGTGTGTGTGTGTGTGTGTTTGTGTGTGTGTGTTTGTGTGTGTGTGTGTGTGTGTGTGTGTGTGTGTGTGTGTGTGTGTGTGTGTGTGTGTGTGTGTGTGTGTGTGTGTGTGTGTGTGTGTGTGTGTGTGTATGTGTGTGTGTGTTTGTGTGTGTGTATGTGTGTGTGTGTGCACTGTGATAAGTGTTTGTGGAAGTGTGTGTGTCATGGTATGCATGTGAAGACTAGAGGACAACTTCTTGTGTGGGCTTGCACCTTCTACCCTGCTGGGGATTTGGCTTCTTTGTTGCTAGTTGGCCTGCAACCTTCTCTGAATTCTGCTCTCTCCATCTCCCACCTCATCAGAGGAGCAGCTGTGAGTCCAGTCACGCACTGCCTTGTCGGATTTCCTGTAGGTCTGGGGATCTGAACTCAGCTCCTTACACTTGCGTAGCAAGCACATTATCCACTGGGGCACTGAGGCACCCAGACCTTCTACTGGCTTAAGTAAGAGGAATCTAATACAAGTGCTAAGGTATGTTTCAGTTATTCCACACCATTTCCCCAAGGTGTGTGGAAGTCACCTTTGATGTGTAGTGTTGACGTTTCCTTTACTCCTGGAGTATTTAGTTTCCAGATGAAAATTGTGGAAAGATATCTATTAAACTGGAAAGTACTCTTGAGTGGTGATGATGCTGGGCTCAAATCCAGAGTCTTGCTCATGGTAGGTAAGAACTTAGCCCCGAGTTACATCCCAGCAGAGATTAACATTTTTTTGGGGGGAAAGGGGTGGAGGATGAGAGTGTTGTTTTGAGACAAGGTTTCTCTGTGTAACCTTGGCTGTCCTCAATAGACCAGATTGACCTTGAATTTAGAAATCACTTGCCTCTGCCTCCTGCTTGCTGGCATTAAAGGTGTGTGTCACCTCCGGCTCAGATGTTAACACTTTAATATCAGTTTTGCTTTACTTTTGAAGTCTCCTTCTCAGTGCCTCTAATACAATGGACTTGGCTCCTCTTTCCTGGCTCTCAACAACTTCTACTGAACCTTTTTACTTGTTTTTCTCATCTCCAATCTCCTCCCCATCCTCTCCATTTCACATGTGAATGTGTGCATAGTGTGCATGTGTATATGCATGTGTGATTGTGTCTGTGTGCAAAGGCCATGTCCTTATTGGTGGGGATAGGTCAGACATGTATACGTGTGTGTGGAGACCAGAGGTTAGTTAACCTGTGGTGTGATCTCCGATAGCTCTCCACCTTATATACTGAAGCAAGGTCTCTTACATCAAAGCTTGCTGGTTCTCGGCTTGTTGAGGTAGCCAGCTTGCCCCAGAGACTACCTGCCATGCACTGTCCCACTGGTAGGCTAGCAAGCCTACCCACATTTTAGGTGTGTTTCTGGGGTTCTAACTCCTGGTCCTCACTTGCATGGTAAGTACTTTAACTGCTGAGCCATCTCTCCAGACTATTATTTCTTCTTCTTCCTCTTCTTCCCCATCTTCTTTGCCTTCATCATCATCATCATCACCACCAGCACCACCACCACCACCATCTTCTTTTTCCTCCTCCTTGCTCTTTTCTGTCTCTTTGTCTCTGTCTCTTTGTCTCTGTCTCTGTCTGTCTCTCTGTCTCTCTGTCTCTCTGTCTCTCTGTCTCTCTCTGTCTGTCTCTCTCTCTCTCTCTCTCTCTCTCTCTCTCTCTCTCTCTCATTTATAACAATATTCCTGGCTCAGCCTCCTAAGTGTTGAGATTACAGGTGACACAACCACCATCAGTCAATGTGTGTGTTTGGGGATGAGGGGGGAGAATAATCAGATGAAATGTTAGGATTCCTTTTCCACACTCAGGATATGACTAATTTTTGTTTTCATTTTGCAGAAGCAGTTTTGCTAGCCTTGACTTCTCAGATAGGAAGCATTTAGGGGCAGGGCTCTGCTTGGGGACTTTCTCTTCTGTCCTCTGCAGTTTTAGTTTTCAACAGATGATGCTGTGCTGGGGGAGGGGCCGCTCTTCTCCTTCATGTTCTTTGGGGTTTGTCCTTCTTCCTCTTCACTCCCTTCACTACCAGGCTTCTGAGGGGCAACGATTGTTCCCACTTATCTGACTTTCCTCCAGAGTCTGGGCGTTTTCAAACCTGTCATCTCTTCAGTTTTTTACAAATCTCTTCTCTGGTCAGTACAGAACTTAGATTCTAGTACTTATGATGTGACAAGCCTGTCTTCTGTGAAGGGCATCTGCAGGAATCGGGTATCTGGTGGGACTGAGTGGCTCTTCCTCCTCACTTCTGAGAAGTCTGAAGTTCAGGTGAGGCTCAAAATCCTAGTAGCCAAAGGCTTGCTGTGCCCTTTGTTCAGAATTGGGCAGACTACCGCCCTGGGAGTCCGTTCCTCTTGCAGTCTGTGCAGATCTGAGAAATATTTGCAGGCTCTCAAGTACTGGAAATTCTTTTCCAGACACAGGAACTTAAAGAGTCACAAGGGCACGGACAAGGTTACAGTCACCAGAGCTGCTGTCAGAGAACTCACTGCCTGCTCTATGAAGTGGGTTACTCTGCTCACCTCATTCCTTCAAGAAAGCAACCAATAGAACATGAACAGATTTAAAAACATAAATTACCATCACTCGCCCCTCTTTTTCATGTTTATTTTAAACCATCACCATTTTGCTCTTAAGAGCAGGCACCGTCATCCTCACAAGTTCCTTGAAATCTACCTTCCCTGTCTTAGTCTTGTTCAGATCGCAGGGCAGTGCGTGCCCATCATCCCACGACTCAAAACTCTGATGCAAAAGGAGTGCTGAGAGTTTGAGGTCAGCTTCGGCTGGATGGTGAGTTCGAGGCCAGACTGGGTTATAGAATGAGACCTTGTATTAAAAATAAAAAGCGAAAATAAAAATAAAAACCCAAGAACCCACTATTGCCCAAATAGTAAATGACATGGACGGTGAGCCGGGGCGACCTCTGCAGACTGGACCATTCCAGGTCTTTGGGGAACCGCGCGCACGCTCCCGCGGTCTCCACCTGCCACTCCCGGGGGCGCGCAGTGGGCGGGGAGCCGCTGCCATGGAGACTCGGCCCCGCCCCCGCGCCCGCCCCTAAGCGTCGATTGGTCGCCCTTTGCTCCCTGACCCCGCCGCCGGGCCGCCGCTTCCTGCCGGGCGCCGAGCGCCGAGCGCCGCGCCGCCGAGCGCCGCGTCTTCCCGCGCCGCCGCCCCGAGCTCCGCCCGCCGCGCGCTCCGCCCGCCGCGCCGCCAGGCTGCCCGGCGGCCGCCCAGAGCGAGGATGCGGCGGCGCTCGCGGATGCTGCTGTGCTTCGCGCTGCTCTGGGTGCTGGGCATCGCCTACTACATGTACTCGGGGGGCGGCTCCGCGCTGGCCGCGGGCGGGGGCGGCGCCGGCAGGAAGGTGAGTGCGCGAGGCCTGTGCGCCGACCCGGGCCTGCGGCGGGGAGGCGCCGTGCACGGAGAGTGCTCCCCGGCTCCGGGCAGCACCCGCGGGGACCCTGGCCCGGACGCGCGCCTCAAGTTTTCTCCGGGCCCTCAGGCCAGAGGCGCGAGCCCCGGCCCTGCCCCGCTCACCCGGGGCTCTGGGTGCAGCGACTTGCCTCCCGCACGCGGGGCGCGGGCACCCGGAGCCACGTACCGCCCTGCGCCAGGATCTTGGGGGCTGTTATCGCGCTGGCGACACTGCGCTCCACTCCCTGTGCCGGGATCGCTGGGACAACCCTCCCGCCGGACTCCCTGCCCCCTGCTCTGCACTCCGCCCAGCTCGCCCCAGAGCCACACACTCCCTGCTCCGGGATCTTGGGGATCATTGTCACCCGAGACCCGGTGCTCCCCCAGCCACATTCCGCCCAACTGGGACCTGCGATCCTCGCGTCTTGCGCCCAGATCTTGGGGATTTCGGTCGGGCTGGAACCGTGGTGCTCCGGCGACGATTCTGCCTGATGCTCCTCATCCTGCACCCGGCAGTGAGGACGGACTGTCGTCCTGCCAGACCTCCCCTCCTACTTATTACACTGCCCACCTCGGCCCTTGGCCCCTCATGGCGGCGGGAACTGCCTAGCCTTTTGCGCTTGCATTTTCTAGCCCCAAGTCCCTCCTTGGTGTGTTGTGTCTGATGGGTTCTGTGGTGAGGCCGTGGGAACCTCGGGTCGCTTAGAACTTACAGGTTCTGATTCGGCAGTCGTCTCGGCTTGGGTGCCGAGTGTGAGGTCCTTGCCTTGGTTGGTGGTGTCTGCTCTGGGATTCTCTCCGGAGGGGTTTGTAATGTTTTACGCTTCAAAATGTAGTTATCTTTCCCAAAAATTTGTAGCCCTCCTCACTTGGTTTTGAGTAACACTACATGACCAGAAAAGAATGGAAATAGACCACGGCCGAGGGAGCCAGAGGATAGGGTCTTGAGTAGGATGATGGTCCATGAGCCGACTTTACCCCTAGTTAGCCGACCAATGTCAAAGGCACATGGCTGACTCCCCTTTTCTCTGGCATCTTCAAGTTATTCCTAGCCACAGTTACGGAGGGAGGGAGGTGGAAGTGTCCTTTTGGCTCTGAAAGAAGTGCATGCTTCATTTTTTTTATTTTCAGTAGCGAAAGTGGAAACAGTGTTTCCCTGTGCTTGGCTTGTGTGGAGTTGAGAGACTCTCAGCCCTGCTTTCTGAATGGTTGGTGTGTTGGGAGCCCCTGTTAGTTTTTAAGTCTAGTGTGCCTGGTGGCAGCGGCTGGTTTTTTGAGAACCATCGTGACTTTGAGCAAGTGTGGTTTGTACCAACTTTGCATCCCCAGGAGACTTCCCTCATCTTGGGAATAGCCTGGCTGCTGACAGTGCTTTTTCTCATCCACACAAAGAAAAAGCAAACCCAGGAAGCCCGGGACCAGCATGGGTTTGTGGAGAGGTACCTGTGGCATCAGACTCCCAAAGATGTCGTCACCCTACCTCTGGGGGTGTCTGTTGGCAAGCAGTTGGCTGGTCTCCCCATTAAAGTCCTCTGGATGCCTCTGAGGTCTAAGCTTTAGGTTTGAAGAATGCCTGAGACCTCTTTGTGATCTGATAGAGACTGTGAGGACCTGGAGTTCTGCTGTCAGTGAGCCATAGACTGTAGTCCTGGCTCCGAGTATCACAGTTCAGTGATCTGCAGGGCAAGGAAGTGGTGTGTAAACCGCAGTAGATTTTGACATTTCAGTAGTGGTCCCATTGATGTAGCAAGGTGGATCCTGAGAGAAGCTGAGGATGCCCCCAAACTGTGGAGTGCCGTCTTGAATCCCTTAGTGGGTTTAAACCCTGGAAGGCTCCCCACATTCAGTTCATCCTCTTGATAAGAGAGAAAATGTGGGATTCCTTTAGTGGGTACAACCTGAGTGTGAGGATAAGGCATGCGTCAAGACTGAAAGTGTGCAGATTCTCTAGCGGTAAGTAGACGGGCATTCCTTCTCATGGTCGGTACTGATCGCACGGGCTCCTGTTCCGTATTTAGTTAGTTCTTCATGCTCTGCTGTTTTATTCCCCAGGGGCCCCAGGCTCCAGGATTGTGCTTTGGGGATTGTCTGAGGGCACCCTGTTAGGATTTTTGCTGCTTCAGCAGAGAGGCCAGGCTGGGCACTGTGTGCCCGGCCTGCTAAACAACAGCTCTGAGAACTGCTGTTCTGAACTGCTGTTCTCCATTTAGCAAAACCCAGGAAGTCAGCTCACCTCAGACTACAGACTGAATGAGCTAAGGAGCTGAAAACCAACTGTCAGCGTTTGCTGGAAAGCCGGGACTCCATGATGCTGTGATTCCGCGGGGCTGAGGCCCCACGTTGGAGCAATTTATGCATAATGTTTAAAATTGCATTTCATTTGTCTAGGTATCTCCCCCTGCCATATTTACTCTTGCCTCCCTAAACTGATGATTTGCACTTCAAGAATGCCTTTCCTTTGAGCATCTTAAATGCTTTAAAATTTTAATCATGTTAAGTTTCCCTGGGGCCCTGGTATGCTGGCAGTGGATGGAGCTGCATAGGAGGGAAGGGATTTCTGTTGAAAGGAAGCTGCCTCTGGCTGAAGTGTAGCAACAGGAAGGGTTCCCAGTCTGAGAGCAGTGAGCTCAGCTGAGAGACCGCACGGCCCCTTCATGGACCGCCTAAGAGCTTGAGGTACGGCTCTTCCTGGGAGCTGGCACCTCTGCTGCATCCCACTCTGGGCCTCAGGTGCAGGTGTTAGGCAGGAAGCACTGGGAGGGGCACTATCGAGGGACCTTTGGTGGGGACACTCATTGGGAGAGCAATAGGTTGATTCTAAGAGCAGAGAAGGGACTTGGGCTATGTTGTCCTGTAGAGGGCTTCCCATGGAAGTGGCTTGTTCACTCGTTCATGTGACTGATTTGGAGGGAACCACTACCACCTTGAGTTAGGTGTGCAAGTGGACAGTGATGGCATGGTGGCCCCAGTGGTGCGGAGGACATCTCGCTTTCTTCCTTTTGCTCAGTGACCTTTCCTCAGTTGCTGCTCATCTCTGCCTCTCCGTTCTCTCATCACCACTGGGAGAGTAGCATCCTTATACCATGACTTTGTTTATTGTGTTATTTATTTTATTTCTTAGGATCATATACTGTTAGTAAGTTATTATTAACTAATACAGGAAGAAGGAAGGAAAGAAAGAGAGGAGAGAAAAATCCCCTAGCCCCAGAAAACGGAGTGAGCCAGGATCCTGTGAGGTTCTTGTTTCTGGCAAACTGTGTGTCCTGGGGTCTTCTTTTGCGTACCTACTGAGGGACAGGTCTGCAGGGTTCCTTCAAGGTTTGCACCGAACCTTGGGTTCTGTTAATGAGCCATTTGTGGGCAAATCCTAGAGACACATGTCCCAGTTCTGGACCCAGCTGTGGTGTCCTAATGGGGTTCCCGATAGCCCAAGTGAGTGAGGGTAAAGTCCATGATGGTGAGAGCGCTCGAGCTGCTCCTGAATCAGGATGGGCTCCAAACTCCCCACTCTTCCCTGACCCCTGGTCAGGAGGAGTAGCTGGGTTTATTGGAGGCTGCCAAGAGGCTGCCACGCAATGTCCTGACCTTTGTCAGCAGGGTAACAGTGATAGGCGTGCAATTTAAGAAAGGCCATTTGCACTAGTGTGACACAGGCCTGTTATCCCGGTACTTAGTGGGGGTGGAAGCAGGAGGATCCGGAGTTCAAGGTCACGGTTTCTTACGCATCACCTTCAAGTCTAGGTCGGCCTGGGCTATATGAGACCCTGCTCCAAAACAACGGTGGGGAGACGGTCAGGGAAAGCCCAGCATAGCCTCATCTACAGCCGTAAGATAAGCCTCCTTAAGGAAAGTAAAGTCCCCTGCTCCAGAATTCTGTTGTGGAGCAGGGAAGTGCAAACACATTAGAAACAGATTGTGACCCACAAACACTAGAAAGCTAGAGAGCTATGCCCTGGACCCTCCAGCAAAGGGGAGAATGAACCAGTTTGCCAGTAGCTAGGGCCGTAGGTCTGCTCAGCTTCCTGGGCGAGCCACTGTGGGGTTGGGCTGGGAGCAGGGAGAGTTTTTCTGAGGGTTTTGGTCTGTTGGAAGAAAGGGAATGAAGGGAGTTTGGGGTGGGGTGGGGTGGGAGTCGGGGGTAAGGGGTGGGTTGTTCATTGCCCTTCGCATCTAAGGAGAGGTATGTGAGGGGGTGGTAGGAAGACAGGGATGCATGTGGCGTCTCTGCGGCTGCCCTAGTCTCGGATTTCTAAGGAACATGATGTCAGCCCCAAGGCTGCTGTGATACTCCTGTCCAAAGTCCTATTAAGAGGTGGCTGCCTGGGCACTGGGGAGAGGCTCAGACAGAGGCCAGGAAGGCTGTAGGTGTTTCTGGGGAGTCCTTGGACAGTCTCCTGCAGGCTCAGCTGAATGCACAGTGGGAAACCTGGGCCTTGGCCAAGCCTGCTCCCAGAGGTCTTGTGTCTCTCTGCAGCCTGTTTGAGAGCTCAGTTTGGTGGTAACACCGAGATTTGCTGGCTAGGCAGAGGGGAGTCATGTATGTAGCCAGACCAGACAGTCTGGTAGCCACTGTCTTTTTTTTTTTCTTCTTCTTCTTCTTCTTCTTCTTCTTCTTCTTCTTCTTCTTCTTCTTCTTCTTCTTCTTCTTCTTCTTCTTCCTCCTCCTCCTCCTCCTCCTCCTCCTCCTCCTCCTCCTCCTCCTCCTCCTCCTCCTCCTCCTCCTCCTTCTTTTTTTTTTTTTCTTTTTTTTTTTTTTTTCGAGCTCGGACCGAACCCAGGGCCTTTCGCTTGCTAGGCAAGCACTCTACCACTGAGCTAAATCCCCAACCCCTGGGAGCCACTGTCTTAAGCACCCAGAGCCCCCCAGGCTCTAATTGCTTGTCTCTCCCTGCCCACCACCCCTGTATTTTTGAGAAAGTCAGTTTCCCTCTTGTCCCCCTTCTCACATCGATCAGCTAAGGGTGAACTCTGTCACCCACTAGGGCTCCTGTGCCCACTTCCCTGTCCTGTCAAAATAGGTGTTACCGGTACCGAGTGTTGGAACACTCACCTCTTGTCAGTGACTTAAGGTCTGGCCTTTCCTTGAGCAGAAGTGCTTGTCTACCCGCATGGTCTCAGCTCCTTCCTGGTGAGGTCTCTTGATGCAAGAACTCAGTAGTGCTTCCCACAAAGGCTGCCCAAGGAGCTTCGAGAACAGGCTTGGTCTCTCTGGGTGGGAAGACTTCCTGACCTGTGGCCTGAGCATTATATTCAGGACTAACTCCAGCCTCAGAGGTTCCCCTGGGAGTATATATCTTAGTCTAGAAGGCCATTTTGTCTCACTTCCCAGAGACTATGGGCCCATTTGGAGTGGAGCCAAGGATGGGCTGTCAGGCTTCAATCCCAGTCAGCTCACCTGCCAAGACCCTGTGCTTTTTTAGGTTCTCATCCTGGAGTGGGTGTGGATCTGCCAGCATCCCCTGATGTGGTTTGAACCCTGAGGCTGGCACACCTGTACTTAGTCTTGCCCTGTAGTATGGGCCCAGGAAGTGTGTGTCGTGTTGAACAGATTGAGTTTCATGTGGGCTGGGTATGTAGAAAAGTAGGTCCTCTTACTTGAACTCTTGTTTGTGGAGCCGTAGTTTGGGTTTTCCTAGGAGCCATATGTCACCCCAAGGCTGGCTGTGACAAAACGTCAGTGGACGGTGGCTGTCTCGGGTCAGGCTAAACCTGTCACCCGCAGCTCAGCCTATCCTTGCTGGCTGTCATCCTGGTGAATGGCCGCCTTCCTCCTAGAAGCGCCCTGTGAAGTAAGCAGTCTCCTCCAGGCCTCCTTGCTAGCCTCCTCTCTGAAGGTGGGCAGCTCCTGTCTCTTCCAAGGAAGAGGACTGCCCGGAAATGGGTGTATCGGGGCCATTGGGTTGTATGTGTGTCTCAGCAGTGGCCAGTGGTTGGAGGCTTCAGCTTCTTGGGGTCCACCCTCTCCAGAGGTTCACAGCATTGGCAACCTCTGCACACTGGGCGCAGCGCCCTCCTAGCTTATACCAGATGCTAGCATGGCGTGGACACGACTGACCTCCATGCTGAGGGTAACTGTTCTGCTGCTTCTTGGTGCAGCTTTGTGGCTGGGTCTTTTCAGAAGGAGGTCTGTGGTGGGGGCCCCCTTTAGGGGTACGTATGTGATTACTAAGTTTTAAAATCTAATAGATACCTGCTTAGCATCCACCGCGTGCCACGTACGTCCTTAAAGCATCTGTCACGCTACTGGAGACAGTGAAGGGTAGGGAAGGCAAGAGGCTCTCCGAGAGTCACAGAGCTCGTGGGTAGACAGTCACTTGGGCTCCGGTGGCATCTGTCTCCTGAGGTCTTCCAGTGGTCGGGATATGGGTGCGACTCCCCAAGATTCCTAGACCCTTTCCGTGATTGACCGTGTCCTTTCCCTGACTGTGGTGTGACTTTGGGGAGGCACCCTGCACCCTGACTGTGCTCAGGAGCGCTCTAATGGCAGCCGCAGGCTGTTTGCCTTGTCTTAGGTTTCCTCTGTCTAGCATTAGATTTACCCTCCCACCCTCTGGTCTTGGCCTGACCTGCAGCAGCAGTGCTTGACACCGTGTTGGCTGAAGAGTGATACTAGGGCCTGTCCCTTTCCTTCTCTTCCCAAGTGTCTCGGGACTCCCTATGTGCTGAGCATGGCTCTGTCTGCAATCTTCCTGGGAGCCCAGCCGATTGCCATATTCACCGTGGTTGGAGGGGTGGGGGTGGGCAGACAGCAGGCAGAACAACATGAAGGGCAGTTCTGGGAAACTGGGTGCAGGGGTAGAGGTCACTCAGGTCACGGTCAGCATGAGTCCAGCCTACCTGTGAAGCCTGAGCCTCTGTCTGCCTTTGCTCCCGAGGCCCCCAGGTTCCTCAGTGCTCAGCCTCTCTGCCTCCTCATTGGCTAGAGTGAACCAGGTACCAGGGGTCATTGCCTTAACTTCGCCAGCTGAGTGGATCTCCTTTCACAGGGACGCCTGGTCTTTCTCTTCTGTTCACTTAGTTACCACAGGCATCTGGTTAGAGTGCAAGTCACCCGCCACACTCCTGCCGGCCCCTCACCCTCCCGTGGTCCTCAGTTCCCAGAGACACCTGTAGTTGTGTGTGTGATAGACTTGCTAGGCTGTGTTGTGGCATAGCCTCTGGATGCCTGAGCTAGTCTGTGAGGTGGGGCAGGGCAGGGCAGGCCGGAGGTGATTCTGGGTTTAGGTTCTGTAGAAGGACATCGTGTGTTTAGAGAGTTCTCCCCGTCCTTTAGAGCTCAGAGTCATCCTTGGGTCTTGAGTCCCTGCTGTAGTCAAGGGGGCTCCATTACTGTTCCATCCCCGGGAGCAGACGGAGCTGCAGGAGGGGTCATCCATCACTCAAAGTTGCAAGAGGGCAGATGCCAGAACCTGATGGTGCCCTGCTTTGGAGAGGTGGCACTTGGTAGTAAAGGCCATGTCGGGAACCTAGGATCTGGGGTGCTTGTAGAGAGCAAGATGAAGCTGTGACTTTACCGCCTGGAGTTGCTGAGGGACTCCTGCAGTCCCCAGGGGAGAGCTTTCTGTCAGCTGTGTTCTCAGGGCAGGTATCTTTGGGGGAGGGAGTGGTTACATGGGGGCTTCCAGGTGCTTGTGGAGGAAGCAGCTAGAGTGGCTACTAAGTCAGCTGGGGACAGGCTCAGGAGTGCTCTAGTGGCTTCTGATATCTTCCCGGAAGGCCAGCCCACGTGTGACCTTTGACTCCTTGCTTTGGAAAATCAGCGGGCCTCAGATGAAAGGTCTTTCTCAGCTTAATCACTTGGGATGGAAACCTGAGGAGCCCTGGGCAAATTAAAGACTCGGACTTGAAGCTGCCTATAAATTAAGCACTCCTTAGGTGTGGGGTGAGTCTGATGCTCACAGTGGGAATGTGTAGTCCATGTCCTGCAGAGCTGCCTGGCCCAGCATGGGATGCCTTGCTGCCTGGCTGTCCTGTTCCGATTGCTTCCTTATCATTTAATGTTTCTGTTTTCTACTCACCTGTAAAGCCCTTTCAGACTTAATCAGGCATTGATTTTTCTACCTATCACTCTTGCACATAGACACAAAGGAGATCATAAGTGAATATCTGGGGTCAGGTGTCCCCAAAACTTTTTCTGAGTCCAGCCACTTTCTCTCTGCCTTTTCTCAGTTGTCCACTGTGTCACCAAGACCGTTGGTGACAGCATTTCCCAAGGGAGGGGGACCATAAAAGTGCTGGGCCATTGGCTCTGGACCCTTAAGGCAGCTTGGCAGTTGTATAAGGAGCCACCCCCGATTCTGCACGTTCCCCCCTGAATCCTGCTGAGTTCTCTGTTTCACCGTCTGCTTCTGTCTCATCCTGACAGGATTTCTAGGGATCACTGTTCTTGGATTTTCTTTTAAGCTTTTGACATGTGTCCGTCGGATTGAGATGCCGAGCCTCTGGTGATGCTTTGGGGCCATAGCCCGGCTTACAGAGACGTGGGTGGTTTGAGGGAGACTTACTCCAATCTCTCACGATCAGCCATAAGCAAGGATCATCTCAGAATGGACCAGTCGGGGCTCTTTGTCATCCATGAGAGCCCAGTTTCTCTCTGGGCCCTCTGTGTGACAGCGGAGGCTGGCCTCTGTCTGCTCCATTCCCAGAGTCCTGATAGACGGGCACTTCTCATTTCAGAGAGCGGCTGAGAGTGTGCACCCGTTCAGAAAACCTGCTGGAGTATTCGCCATCTAAGAGGTTCCCTTGGGTGCCCGGTTGCAGAGGGGCAATCGAGTCTTACATTGAGATTTTAGTTGAAAGGTAGCTAGTGTGTTTTGAGACGTCCCTTCTGTGTTTGAGAAACACTTAGTGAGGTTTTACCAGTGTTGCTTCGAAGTCCTGGGAGATCCCGACAGCAAAGCATTTACTATTTGTGCTGATTTCGACTGCCTTTGATACCACTCTAGGAGCACTTGGTGGCAGAGTGTGGATCAAGGTAGGCACAGGTCACTGTCACAGCCCTTTACCCGACAGGCTGGTGTGGCCATTCAGTGGGGGGTTCTTGATCGTCCTGTAGATCTGCGTCAGCACCCCGCCTTCTTATCCTGGGCAGGACGCTGGAGTGGGGAGAAGACTAATAAATATATATTATTCCTCTTCATTCCTCCAACAGGACGCTATTGCAAAAGCCCCACATATTACCTCGTATTCGTAACTGGCAGTTTTGGCAAGGACGTGATACTGCATACTTTCTGTAAGGTGTAATTCCTGGTGACTTCACTTTATATCAGCCTTGACACTGTAATTCCTAGAAGGCTCGGAGCCCTGCCATTCATCTTGCTTGCCTGTAGGCCTAGGGCAGGACTGGGCTGGCAAGGTTTTCCTCCGTACACATTACCAGACTGTCCCCCAGGTCACACAGTAGCAAAGTCAGGCTGTTTTAAGGTCTCACCAGATGCCTGTGATAAGGCTCGTGGAAATCCAGCACTGGGTGGCCCGTTTCCAACCTGCCCCTGACACACAGGCAGAGGCACCGGGGCTCTCCTCCTCAGCCACAGCTTCAGGCCAGGAGGGTGCTGATTACAGGGCTCCTGTCTGCTTGTCCTCCACCAAAACTGCTGACGTAGGTGAGCAGAAAGCTCAGAGGGGGGTGTCTGGGTTTCTGGGTGGTCTGAGGACCAGGCCCAAGCCTGGCATTGTGAAAGGGCAGTGACTGCAGGTTACCAGCCTGACCACTGAGCTCATAGAAGCAGGTAAGGGCTGGGTGGCTCATTCCTGACCGGGGGAAGCCAAGAACACATAGCAGTACCATGAGCATCAGGGGATAGTGCGACCACCCACCCTCTGCCTAGGAGGGTGTGGACGAGTCGATGCCCTTTGTTTTAGGAAGGAATGGACTAGCTACCCTTCCGACTCAGGCCATTATCTTTTCAGTAGGACCTTACTTTAGAGTTTTTCTCCCCAACGGGACATGGGCGGCACATGCCGACGTTTGCCTGTCTGGCCTCCCAAGCTGCCTGGGTCCAGGAGCAGGTACAGGGCGGGGCCTGAGAGTAACCCAGCGGTTTGCAAACAGTAGCTTATCCGCCACCAGACCACAAAGGCATGGAGATTTTTTTTTTTTTCTTTTTTTCGGAGCTGGGGACTGAACCCAGGGCCTTGCGCTTGCTAGGCAAGCGCTCTACCACTGAGCTAAATCCCCAACCCCAGGCATGGAGATCTTAATACTAAGGATTGCACAGAAACTCTGAAGGCCACCTTGCAGGGGTTGGTGACAACCTAGATACTGCACTGCAGCAGGCTCTGGGTTCCTCTGTAGGACCTGTATGACGTGGCAAAGAGGATATAGCAAAGTGCTGGGCCTAAGCCAGGCTGCCTGCATATGAGTTCTTGCTTCCTGGGTGGCCCCATGACCTCAGGGAAGTCACTTAGCCTTTCTGTGTGGTTTCGTCTTTTTGCCTGCCTCAGCAGTTTCCAGTGTGCAGCATGTGAGTGAGTATGTATGAGCCGTTGTGATTGGTCCTGCTGTGCGCACAGCAGATGTTGGGCATTGTGACGGCTGCTGTTAGTGTTAAATGTTAAAGATGGGAGCCAAGTAATGATGTACAGTGAAGGGAGCCGTCTCAGGGTTCTGCTGCCGCGAACAGACACCATGACCAAAGCAACTCTTATGAGGATGTTTCACTGGGGCCGGCTTACGGGTTCAGAGGTGCAGTCCATCATCACCTAGGTGAGAGCATGGCAGCATCCAGGCAGGCATGGTGCAGGAGGAGCTGAGAGTTCTACATCTTCATCTGAAGGCTGCTAGCAGAATGCTGGCTTCCAGGCAGCTAGGGTGAGGGTCTTAAAGCCCACACCCACAGTGACACACCTACTCCAATTAGGCCACACCTACTCCAACAGGGCCACACCCATGCCAACAAGGCCACACCTACTCCAACTAGGCCACACCCACTCCAACGGGGCCACACCCATGCCAACAAGGCCACACCCACTCCAACGGGGCCACGCCTTCTAATAGTGCTACTCCCTGGGCCAAGCACATACAAACCACCACAGGAGCCTCTACCACACAGGGATGTTGTCTCATACAGTGGGATTGCTTGGGAAGAGCTGAGACGACAGGACCCAGCAACCTTGCTCCCTTGTCACCTGAGGATGGCAGGCAAGGTATGTCCCATGGTGAGAGCCAGGGCACAGACATCAGCCTTCACTCCTCCTGTTGGGTTTCTCAGAAGTCCTTTCCTAATTCCACCCTTTCATGCCTTGTAACTTGTCTTTGCAAATTTGTATCCGGATGCACGTTTTAACTGTGTAGCTGTGTAATTAATTTTTAAAACTAATTGTTAATTTGTTATTTCAACATCTTGAGTTGTTATTATCTGAAACTTTCCCACAAGGTTCTGATTGGTAAACATTATTTTTTTTTTCATCAGTTCAGCGTCTGCTTGCCTGTGAAACTGTGGGTGACTGACACAGGCAAGACAGATAAATAATTGTGGCAGTACCCACAGCACAGCTGCTGCAGGGCTGAGGCCTGGTCATGCCGATTGGCTCAGAGTTTACACATGTACTCTTGGATTGCAGACTAACAAATTTTACTTGGTAATGACTGCAGCAAAGAATGATCTAAAGTCTGGATGTTGGTGAGGATGCCAGGCATGAGGAAGGCCACCCCTCAGCCTTTCGTTACCCTGGAGTGATTCTCGGTCTCTGTACGGTTCACAGTGAAGAGGGGCATGGTGTATCAGTGAGAGACGGAGGGACCCAAGGGTTCAGTGAGGCTCCTTCGCTGCCTCTACATGGTCATATGCTCTTTCTCCCCTCTGTTGGAGAGGGACTTCCCGGGAGCAACCACAGCTGAGTGGGCAGACAGTGGCTGTCTGGGTCTTCCTGGGCTTTCTCCCTTCTTTGGGCCACCCAGAGTTGGATTTAGGAAGGCCCCTGCTGTTATGGAGATGCTCTGGATCCGTGAGGCTGTGTTTTGAGTTGGCCCTATTTTAAGGTGTTGTCATGAGCCAAACAAGTACAGGGCCCCAGAGCAATGGCAGTGGAAGGCCTCAAAGATTAATTAACAGGCGGCTTCGATGAGTGGACCAGGTGGCTGCTGAACAGGGTTTCGTTTGCTTGTCCAGGCTGGTTGTACTCTCCCATCTTGAGGTCCTCCAGTGGTCCACATCTACCCCTCGGTGGTCCACTGTTGAGATTATCTGATATACCCTGATGTCTCTAGGTGGTGCCCTCCCCTAGATCCCCTCTTTCTAGACATCTACCTCCCAGGCCCTCAATACATTAGCCCACTCCTGAGAGTCCAGTGTGGAACTGTCCTTCCATCGTAGCAGCCATCCTAACCTGAGTGTCACCTGCGAAGGGCCTTTCTTCATGGAACTAGTTTTGGATAATGACCGGCATCTGAGATTCTAGCCACTCTTCCCTACACCTCCCAGCCATCTCTGTCCTTCTGCCCCATCTGCCTGTGGTCTTGCAGTCTTGGGAGGTGATGTCTCGACTGCAGAGCACAACTGAGTGTTAACTCCATCCTGGGCTATAGGTAACTGGGCATCCACGCCAAGGCGAATCTTTTGGTGGTGCTGCTGATTTGGGGGTCCCCTGCGCTCTGTAAGTCAGCCTGACATACTCATTGGGGGAGGTGTGCAGCATTGAATCTCTCAACATTTAACTCAGTGCATCTGGACTGATTGGGACCCGCTGTAACTTCGTGGCCCAAAGTGGTAGCTATCCCCATGGCCTGCTAGCCTTCATGGGTGGTTGATAGCCCAGCCCTATTGTCTACCTTCTCCAGCCTGCAGGAAAGGGCACTACCAGCTCCCAGATGTTATGTTGTTGGGTGAGCTGTGCCTCCTTCCTGGGACCCAACATATGGGCTTTTACCCTTTTATACTAGAATCTGCGGTGTGAAGTGGTCCTTGGTACTGGCCAAGGTAGGGAGTCAGCCTTGTTTCTGAGGTGAACCTGATTTTCTCTCCAGGTGCAGTGGGTACAAGGGTTAGGCGAGACCAGAGTTCTCCTGAAACCTTTCACCGAGGTTGCTCCGACCTGCCTTGGCTGTGTTTGCGTTAAGCCGTTAGACCCTGGTGTGCCCACAGGTGGAGTTGCAGCCTGTACCTGACGGGGAAGAGGTGGCACCACCGTGCAGAGCTAGGTCAGGGAGTATTGTAAGACATAGAATCAGAATTTTGTTCATTACTCTGGACAGCCCTTCCCTCTGAGCCTCTGAATTCTCAGTGTCCTAGCTGATCTTAGGAAACTGTTGCTATAATAGTGTTATGTTGGTGACACTTTCAGACAGGATAGAGGGGTGTGTGTGTGTGTGTGTGTGAAATGTTGGGACACCATGAGAGGGCACTCGGAGCCCACACACAGATTCACCCCTCAGTCAGAGCCCCTGAGGAACTGGACTCTTCCTGCTGAGGAACAGCACCAGCAGCTGGTTTGAAGCTGAATCTCCTATGGGTACGTTCCTTGGCCTCAGATACTTCTTGAGGTGTGAGATGCAAATCACGGAGACTCATGGCTCAGAGCTGTTGAAGGACTCACCACTTATCACTCGGCAAGCACTGACACGTGCCGGGGACAATCCAGTGTTCTATGACAAAACTTTTCCTGGGGAGATACAACACACACATCTTCTTGCCCCACATAAGGAGCCTACAACAGGCCAAAGTATGGAATCTACCAGAGTCCAACGTGGTGAACTAGTGAGTTTTATTGGGGTCACTTATAGGAGCAGTTGACTCAAAGACAGTGCATCATCAAAGTCCAACCCAGCACGGTGACATCTCACAAACGCTTGGAACCTGTAGACAGCTCAGGACGTGTTGAGTGTCCTTTCAAGGTGCCTCAGTTGGTCTAAACCTCTTCCAGGCAGTGCTGTCAGGTGTGGAGCAGCTGGGAGCCATTTCTGAGGCTTCATCTTGCCGGGTGGGGGCCTCCACTCAGGGTCTTGTATGATGCTCTTGGGCTGTAACGATGGCGTCTGGTCTTCTGATTTTGGAAGACTCGGTTACTGGCTTCTAGAGTCAGAGTTGCTTCTTCTCGCAGGAGTCTTGATGAACTTCCTTCCTTCCCTGGAGAGCGTCAGAGTCATTCTCAGCCCCAACCCATCTGCCTCTGCTCTGACACGAAGCCAGGGCTGCACCAGGCTTTGTCCCAGCACACTGCCAGCCTCTACTGGTAGGTGACATGAGAGGGATCAATGAGAGGGAGGTGACAACTTGGTCCCTCCTTGGCTCCTGTCGCCCCTGCTGTAGTCTTCGTGACACAGACGTTGGCTCCTCACTTTTGGAGATGTCAGCCCCAGGAAAAGAGCATCTCGCTTTGTGTTCTCTGTTCCAAGGACTCCAACCTTGCGTGTTCCAGCCTTGGCAGGTACAGAGGCTCAGTCTGACCTTCCTGGATTTCCTTATACCCAGGCAGAGGCTGCCTCGGCAGTTGAGGCCCCCCTGACATATACGAAAGTCACCTGACTGCCAGGGTTACCCAGGTGGCCATTTATATGGGAACCCCTCTATTGGAGAAATACCTGTAGTTCTGCTTAGATTGTGGTTGGTGGCGTGGCCTGCTTTCCAACACAGTAGTAGGCGTAGATGCATTCCACTTATTTATACTGTGGTTCGTGCTCACTCGTGCTCACGGGAAATGCACTTGCTCCTCCTGACAGGACTACTGGTGTTTGTCTCAGAGATACTCTCCTGTCCAGCCATGTTCCTAAGCCTCAGGGAGACTGGATGGGTATCTGAGGGAACCAGAGTGGAACCACAGGGCTCAGCCCTCCAGGTTGCTCATGTGTAAAGGCACTGGCTGCCTGTCTTGAGCTGGTAAGCCACCGGAAGAAAGCAGTGTGCCGCAGAAAGGGTCTATTGAGTTTACAGTTCACAACCTCTCATCAAGGGAAGCTGAGGCAGGAACTGAAGTTTAACCACCAAGGAATAGCTGCTTATTGGCTTGCTTTCCATAGCTCACTCAACTGGCCTCTTAGATGACCCAGGGCTCCCTGTGCAGAGATGGCCCCACCCACAGAGGGCTGGGCCCTCCCACATCAATCACTAGTCACAAAAATGCCCCTCTGGCTTGGCCGTAGGCAAATCTGGTGGAGGCAATCCTCCAGTTGAGGGTCCCCCCTCCTAGATGACTCTAGTTTGTATCAAGGTGGCAAAAAGTGACAGCACTTAACCAGCACAGTGCACAGGACCTGTGTTCATGCAGGACCTGAGTTCAGTTCCCAGAAGCGGCGGTGAAGGAGAAAACCAGCTCCCGAAAGTTGTTTTCTGCTGTCCGTGTGGGCACTCACACTCACACACGTCACACACATGTACACTCCTAATATGATTAAAACTTTACACACAGATTCAAAAACCAAAACAGGAGTTGTAGGACGTTCGAGCTTAGGATGCAGAACTGGTGGAGGATCGGGAGTTCCTGCAGCCCCTGGGCCGGTCTTGGCACTGCTCCTCACCTGTGTTTAGTTACGTGTTCAGCACGGTCTAGCATGAAAGATGCTGTCCCCAGGTCAGTCAGCGATGGGGGTACAGTGGGGGGTTTAGGACCCACCTGGTTTTGGCATGTCAGCCAACAGCATCAGAGAAGCCTCTTCAGTTAAGCATACTTGTATATGGGTAGCCAAAACAAGAAAGGCAATAATTCACATTTTCTCCAGGAAACAAGGTGACTCCATGTGAAGTTTGTTTGTTTGTATGTGTTTTCCTGGAGCTCGCTCTGTTGTCGACCAGCCTGGTCTTGAACTCACAGACCCACCCACCTGTCTCTATCTCCTCTGAGTGCTGGAATCTAAAGGCGTGAGCCACCACTGCCTGGATTGAAGAGGTTTTTGTTAGCCTTTCAACTTGATAAGACTCGTGTGGTGCTGAGTTCAAGGTTGTGAAACACAGTTCTGGCTACTGTTCCTGGAGGGCGACACCGGAGTCAAGGTGAGCTCCCACGCCTGTTCATTTAAGGAAGTGCCTGGATCTGATGTGTGGCTCTGCCCCAGGCCAAGGTGAGGCTTACTGACGCGGCTCTAACAAGCAAGGAAGCTTTCTTTGGTGAGCAGCACAGACCACTGTGAACCAGTCAGAGGCTTGCAAGCCTCATAACTCCAAACCTTAGGCTCATTAATTATTAACTTGGGGCAGCAGTATCTTGTCGGCTTGAACGTAACCCCATTGCCTACCCAAGGTGCCTGGACTGCCAGAAAACAGCTTGCAGGCTCTCTCTTCACAGCCCGGAAGTAGATTCTGGGTCATGACCCCACCTGTGTTATGTGTGCTCTTAGCTCCTCACTAGGTGGTTAGGGTCAAGTGATATTGTGCAGGTATGGCTGGGCACATTTTCGAGATACCTAGAACTCATGGTCACCCGGCTGCCTCTACCACTGCAGACTGACGTTTCCACCCAAGTGTGCTGTCAACACATTCTTCTCAGTGTCTCCAGTTGGGTAGCTGTGCAGCGTTGGCAGGCAGTGAGTTAGCCTCTGGAGCCGAGAGATGCCTTCGAATGTGGCCAGTGGCCAGCAGGTCCCAGGGGTATGCTCGTGGCATGGGGGTATCAGATAGAGACCAACCAAACACTCTTAATGCAAGCATTCAGAAGGCAGATGCAGATGCAAGTTTCAGGCCAGCACCATCTCAACTCTGCTCCTTGCAAAAACAAAACAAACAAAAACAAAACAAAAAACCCAAATTCCGCAGGACCAAACCAAAGCCCGGGCGGCTTTCTTGCTGACCCTGCCTCCTCCAGTAGAAAAAGCCGCCAGCGGGGACGAAGGGACGGATATCTGTGGGGTCGCCCAGGGTACAGGCAGTATTGATGCAGACCCCTGCTCTCCTCACAGTGAATTCTGAGATGGCTGGGTCTACACCCCAGGCAAGTGTGAGGAGTTCCGGTCTCAGAGGGCGGTGACCTTCGGGCTGGTGTTGGTGGCTGATCTGCAGCATTGATCCCAGGGCTCCTTTTCAGACCTGGGCCCCCTGGCTCTGGACAGCGTGGTGTCTGAATGGATGTGACCTTGGGTCTGGCTGCCCTGTGTCACTAGCTGGAAGCCCTGCCACCGTGCTTGGGCATTCTGCCCTTGGAATGGGGCAGGGGAGCCCCGTGGAGGGCCAGGTGCTGAGGCCTTAGACAGATGAGGGGCCCAGCGCCAGGACCAGCAGTCTCCTGGTAGAATTCCAGTCCACCCAGTCCCGGAGGCTCTGAGATGAGAACCGGATTTAAGATGCGAACCGTTGCTCGATGCTGTCTGTGGAGTGTGAGAATGGCAGCCACTCCTGCCGCCTGGGATGAACTCCAGCGCTCGTGCAGATATAATATGGTGAGGCCCAGAGAGTGGGGCCTTGTTCAGCTGGGCATGGCAGGGGTTCATGGGGGTTTTCACCAGCCTGGTGCTGCCTAGATGCTTTTGGTTTAAGACAGCATCCCAGTTAACCGTGTGAGCCTTCCCATTCCAGCACCTACCACATTAGCGGAGAGAGTCTTTTCTCTTTTAAGAAGGTTCTAATTACTGAGCTGAAATATTAACAGGCGTTTATCCGCGGTGATTAGGACTAAAGCGGCCTGGCTGTGCAGCTTAGTCATCGCTTAAGTGGCCGGGAGTGTGTTACTGCACAGCTTCTGAGGGGACCCCAGGGCAGGGTAGCTAGAGGAGTGCTGGCAGCCTCCTTTCTCCTCCTCCGCCTCTTGCTCCTCCCCGTCCCTCTTCCTTCTTCCTCTCCTTTTCTCCCTTCCACTCATCACCCGCTCTTCCCCCCCTGCCCCTTTCTCCTCTCTCCTGTTCTCTCCCTCCCCTTCTCCACACACCCCACCTTTCCCATGTACCCCTCTCGCCTTTCTTTCCTCCTACCCTTTTGTTCTCTTCTGGCCCATCTCTCTTCCACTTCTAGACCGCTTTCCCCTCCTCTTCCTCTTCTGTCCTGTTCCCCTCTTTCACCTTCACTGATGACTGACCTCTGCTTGGAGGCCTCTGTGTAGTGAGTCACTCTTGAGTGGTCCCAGTGGCTGAACCTAGAAGCCACATTTCTCTCTGGGTTCAATCCACATTGCTCCCCCTGCCCAGCTTCCTTCAAGAAAGCCTGCCTCAGACAGCTGAGAAGTATGACCCACAGTGAGTAGTCCCTTCCTGCATCTGGTGGTTGTTAAGACACAAACCAAAGGCCCCTCCCACTGTATCATTTGCTGTGAGGATTTAAAAACCTCACAGAGTGTTCTAGAGTTCATGGAGAAGGCATGGAGAAGTTCATGGAGAGTGGCAGAGAGGGAAAGAGCTTGTTGGCCATTGCATAATTTTAGCCCAGGGTCATAGATGACTTCAGTAATAATATACGCCAAATGGGTCTTATTGTTTGCTGGGCTGGAAGTCAAATGGCCGTTGTGTGTCTGAAGCAAGTGCTATGCCACTGAGCCACACAAAATAAATAAAATAAACATACACAAAGTAAATCAACTAAAGTGTAACATGAAAAAAGATTTTTGTATGGATGGTAGGCCTGTTGTTAGGCTCCATTTTGCAGAAGAATAATACAGCATCTTGTATTTGTTTATTCAGCTAACAGAGGACACTAACTAGGGTTGTTTCTTTGTGGCTGTTATCAGTAACACTGTTTCACATTCGGGTGAAACACTGTGTGTCCTTACTATAGTAGAGAATTTTAAAGTATCTATTTTAGAGAATTAAGGTAGCATGCACCATTGTGCATTGTATTAGTCACAGGAGACTGGGTGGTGATGTCGGGCAAAGTATATTGTAAATCTTTAACTTGCCTTCTGCAAAATATAACTGTTTTGTATGTAACTATGTATCTGGACTTCAGGGATCCAGATGAGTATGTGTGAGTATGCTGTATAAAAAGGGTGTATACGTGTTTATAGGGGACTTAAACATGTCCCTAGAAACAAGGCTAGGTGACCCTAACTGGTCAATTGACTAATTATAAATATTAACACTAGATAATACATCCTGATTTGTGTGTGTTTTCTGTACATAATAGTAGAAGTTTTGTCATGACTTAATTCTTCAAGAAACCAGACACTTTTTATTCTGTTTAGCTCAGGCTTAAACTGTCTGGCACTGTTTGTTGCGTGAAGCCATTTCTGAATTCTGTAGCTTCTCCAGGAGTAGTGGTGCCTACTTAGAACTGGTTTTCTTTGTCTCCTGTCTTTTTCCTTTTATGTAATTCTGTCCTCAACAACATGACATTCATGGGGAGGGGAAGCATCCTTCTTAGACCTCCTACACACAGGCTGTATAGCTTGTAGGTTTGCTGTGTCCATTCCCAGGATGTGTTTGTTGAACATTTACTCCATATATATGCATGGCTTACCATGATGTGAGGTGAGCCACTGGGACATTCACTCCAAGACCGATCTGAGGTGGGTGAGAGTTTCCAGATGATATAGACTGTGCACAGAGTCATCCTGGGGCAGCTGGTCTGTCTGCTCTAGATTCATAGTCTGAGGTTGGAACTCTCAAGCAAGCTTGTTTAGTCATGGGCTTCCAATTTTTATTGTATTGTATTTTACTTTTACAGTCCTAGCCTTTGGCTGCCCCTAGCCTTCTGCATTGTGGCCAGGTATCTTTGGGAATCTGGCCTGTGCAGGGTTGGGTGGTCTCTCTGCTCCTCTAATTGCAGAAACTGTCAACATATCATGTCCTTCCTCTGGGCCTGATGCCTGCAGGAAGGACACTGTCCCTCCTGCAGTGTTCTTGAGACACCTGCCTTCTAAAGAGCTAGCTGCTTTCCCTGGACCTGGTGTCTCGGGCACTGCACAGGTGACGAGCTAACTCATGCGTATTCCCTTCCTCAGAGGCCTAGGCTCCTCTGGGCAAGAGCCCCAGCTTCCCTGTGGATGAATTCCCAGATCCTTGCAGTTTGAGTTACAAAAGTAGGTTGTTCAGCAAATGATTAAAAAGTGAAGAGTTTGGTCCTGGCAGCAGCTTTAATTTGCTATAACTCTAGGCAGCTTGCCCAAACACTGTGTTGCCTAGATTTTTGAGTGCATTTAAGTGTTTCTTGAATGGGTCCAAAGGATGTGGGTGGAACTTACGCAGGTTTGAAGCAACTGTAAGCCTGGTACTACATACTTGCATGTAGATACCTATAGGGAGTGCAGAGGTGTGTGTGTGTGTGTGTGTATGTGTGTATGTATGTTATGTGTATATGTATGTGTGTATGTGTGTATGCATATGTGTGTATGTGTGTATGTATGCATGTATGTATGTGTGTATGCATATATGTGTATGTGTGTATGTATGTGTATATACATGTGTATGTATATATGTATGTGTGTATGTATGTGTATATACATGTGTATGTATATATGTATGTATGTATGTGTGTGTATTGTATATGTGTATTTATGTAGGTATATGTGTATATGCGTGTATGTAAGTATGTGCGTGTGTATGTAAGTGTATGTATATATGTGTATGTGTGTATGTATATATGTGTGTGTGTATATATGTATATGTGTGTATGTATGTGTATATGTGTGTATGTGTGTATGTATGTGTATATGTGTATGTATGTGTATGTATGTGTGTATGTGTGTGTGCATGCATGTGTGTATTTCACACCTAAATGTTTGCTATCTTAGCAATGCTTACCACAATTCTTGCCTGCCCTTGACCCATTCCTTTTTTGGGGAGAATTGAGGTCCCTGGCCTGTATCTAGCTCTAGGTACCATGATTCTGACCCTCACAGTTGCCTGTGTCCACAGAGAGCTCCTCACCCTTGCATATACGTGGTCTAGTGCATGTCGGTGTGGGTGCAGTTCCCAAGCCTGCCAGTGTCCTGATGTGGAAGGATCCTGGTGCTGCACCAGTCCTGTCATGCCCTGGCCTGCTGAGCTCTGGATTAGAGGGCAACATCAAGAGGTCGTCCTTGGTGCAGGCTTTGCAGTGTGTGCCAGAGTCGCTGCTGCTTTGTTGCGTGTGGTCAGTCACAGTCAGTCATTCACGGTTTTCCTGAAAGTGTTCATCTTTCCTTTGGAGATCTGCTATAGGCCCTGTTCTCAGAAGTCTGTTGGAGCAGTTGAGCCTGGGAGGATGGGCTGATGTGTGGTGGGAATTGTCCTTGGAGAGACTTAAGGGCTGCTTTTCTTATCTTCTTTCCTGTCCCTTTGCCTGAAGAAGTACACTGCCTTTCAGATTAGCCACCCTGTTTCCTCGGGACTGCCCCTGCTAGCGCCTGCACGGCCCCTCCAGTGTGTACGAAGGGTTGAAGGCAGGTTGTGTGTTGGAGCAGCTCACAAAACTCCAGACTTTATTGTTCTTTTAGAAGACACATCTTTTCCCTCCCGAAAACCAAGCTGCCTTGTCCTTTAAAATCAGAACAGAGACCAGTTGAAGCTTTGCAGCGGCAGGCCAGACTCTCTGGCTATGGCTTCTTCAGTGCCCGCCGTTGCCTCCCGCTGGTACCTGGCTTGTTGGCTGCTGGTACCTGGCTTGTTGGCTGCCCGCGAGTCTGCTAGGCCTTATTTCTGGAGTGTGGGCATAGGACAAGCCACAGGGCGCTCCTGCCAGAGGCGTTCCAGAGCTTCAGAGAGATACAGTGACTTGGGTCTGAAGTTGAGAGTCTGAAGTGGACACTCACCTTCAGTTTTAAGTTCTGGGAACTTTTTCTGGGAGGGTGTGGCAGAGGTGGTGTTAACTCTTTGGGGAGTTTACATCCCAGGAGTCTAGCCCGGATTCCTTAGACTATCGCTGTTTGGAACATACAGCTAGTAATAATTCCTAGATCTGACAAGATGCAGGCATGGCCGTTCCAGTCAGAACAGCAGACACCGAGAGCAACAGTTTAGGACCTCTATGGCTTATCATAGAGCGGGAAGACCACGCGACTCCAGTTTGTTCATAGCCACTGGCAGAGATGAAGAATCTGTGGTCAGGGGGTGGTGGAGGTTAAAACTATCTACTGCCTTGACAGTGTAGGTGTGAGAACTCTCCTTTGAGGGGCAGTGGGAGGGTAGGCCAGAGGAGCAAGCAGGGACAAAGTGGAAGGGACAGTGTGGCAGCGTGTGCCATGCTGAGGCCTTCCCAGGACTTCACGATCAAATTAGGTTTGTTCTTGGAGACCTTGCAGCCCCCTTGCCTCTGTCCCAGCCTTGTGCAGAAAGCAGCTGCTGGGAGGGCTGCTGGCAAGGGCAGCTATGGCCTTTCTTGTTTAGTGATTGCTCCCCGATGGCAGTGAGTCCAGAACCTGTAGGTTTTCATGATGTTCGTGAGCCCTCAGTCCGCACACTGGAGACCTTTGTGTGCATCCTCCTCGGCTGTTTCAGACCTGGCCTCCCTGGCTCCCTTGCAACTGTTGCAGACAGTAATTCATTTCCTGGGAGAATCAGCTGGGGTGAAGAACTGAAGTGCCTTCCTGCTGAACGGCTTGCTTGCTCTCTCCCCGGGAGAGCATGACCTCCAACAGGCCTCCATCTTTAGAAACACTTGGTAGCATATAGTAACCGTACATACTGGCCAGTGCTCGGGTTCCTGTGCTCACCTCAGGCATGAGGAAGAAAACCCAGTCTTCTGGTTGGCTCTGGGCAGATACGGATATCTGCCGTCATCAGCTTCTCTGACAGGATTTCTTTTCCAGGAAGCGGACTCTGGCAGCTTATGGTTGTGATTCTAGCTATCCGGGAGGCTGACGTGGGAGGACCACAAGTTCAAGGCTTATCTTGGCTACAGAGCAAGTTCTAGACACCTGGATGACGTAGCAAGGCCCTGTCTCGAAGCAGAGTGAAAATAGAAGGACAGACGGACTGGAGGTGACTCAGTGCCGAACGCTTGCTTAACTTTCTTGAGGTGCTGGATTCAGTCCTTAGCACCATGCAACAAGTTCCCCAGGACCGAAATGAAACAAAGCCAGAGATGGAGGGATTTTCAGACAGTCGAGGTTGGTTGTAGAGAGGGAAGGGCTGAGGAGAGAGGAGGTGAAAGAAACCCGGGCAGGCTTAGTATGTGGCTCCAGGAACACACATGGTTGGTAGCTTTAAAGCAGAAAATCCCAGCCCGGCCCCAGAGCATAGTCATTTGGCTCTGATCTGATTTGGACTTTGATTCTGGGATGACCCTGCTGGTTCAGACCCCCTGTGAGGTCTTGGGGTGCCGTTCCCCTCTCCCCCAGCTCTCTACTCTCAGCTGCTGCCTCCTGGCTGCAGTGTCTCCAGAGGAGCCATAGCTTCTCCCTCACCCAGAATTAGGGTTTTCCACAAGGAAGACAGGAAAGTAAGGCCCAATTACGCCATGCTAGGCAGTGCTAATCCTGTGCCTGTCCTTTGGCTGCAGATGAAGACCCCAGATTTGCCTGGGCCACAAGGCTGAGAGGTCAGCTGGGGTTCCTCTCCCTCCTCTCTAAACCTCAATGGAACTACTGTCTAGAACGGAGGCCTTCGACTTTCCTAACGCTGCGGCCCTTTAATATGGTTCTTCGGGTCGTGGTTATTCTTGATGCTTCACAACCGAAACTTTGATGTTAGGAATTGTAAGGTAAATATTTTTGGAGATAGAGGTTTGCCTCAGAGGTCATGACTCAGGCTGAGAACTGCTGGTCTAGAAAGTAAAAGTACTATCTTCTGAAGGATGGCGGGAGGAGGCTGGAGACTGCCTCTCTGTCCTTAGGGAAAAGGTTGTGAGAACCAGCTGTCAGCCTCAGACGCGTGGCCGTTCGTCCATCCCAGAGGTCTTGCTTCTTACTCCTGGGGCTCCCCTTACCTGCTCTGTGTGCCTCAGGATAGTGACGCCTTGAGACACCTCCCTCCCTCTTCAGGGGCAGAGTGTGACGTGCAGAGTGGGTCAGGAGAGGGAGGCAGGTAGGACTGGACGTGCAGCCACCTGCTCCTCCATTGGCTTTTCTCAGTAGGTTTCCGAAACTCCGGGGTGTAGGCTCAAGTGCATGGAGGCCCACCCCCATTTCCTGCAGACCACGGGCTTTCTCCCCATCTGGTCCCCAGAAGTGTCGGATGCAGTCTTTGGCTGCAAACCCTGCCCTCTTTAGGACTACTCTCGATGGCACTCAGCTAGAGATGTACTACCCAGGGTCCCTCTAGTTCCTCTGCTTCAAGGGCAGGTTTGCAAGTGCACACTTGGAAAATGAGTCACAGAGGTGCATGCCACGGGGTAAAGACCTGGTGGGGCTAGGGCTGCACCATCTGTTGACTTCTGCTCCGTGCTCCTTCCTGAGGCGTGTCCCATGGCTAGGTGGGGAGGGCAGCCCTAGTGGTTTGGCTCTTAGCATTTACCTGTTTAGTTGACCTGACTTTTCACATGTGGCAGTCTGATACATTAGGCGGGGGCGGGGTGGGGTAGGCAATGGGAGACCTGCAGGATCCAGTGACCTCCACGGTCCCTTCTGGAAGAGGCCCAGGGTACTGTGTTGTCCCAGTAGCTTCCAGTGAGAGGCTCCCCAGGCTCATCCATAGCAGCCCAGCAAGTCTCTGTGGGATCAGGTCTGAAGTCAGCCATGTCCTGGGAATAAATTAGGGAAGTCTATCAGAGCACTGCCCACCTCATTGAGCCCATGTTGCCTTTGACACTCCCCAGGCAAGAACAGAGCTTGAGTTCTGGGCCGCCCTGGGGCTCCTGCTGTGTCTTTCACAGATTCTCAGGAGTACTCCCCACCCCACATTTTGGCACCTCAGAAATGGGAAATTGGAAGTCGTGATGTCTCTCTTGGTGGCTGCCTGCCCTACAGCCATTGCACTGAAGGCACAGTGAACCCAGAGGTTCCTCTCCTTTCCAGTCCTGTCAGCAGCCTAAGAGGAAGAGCAGTGACCTTCTAGTGAACAGTGCCCTGCTGGTGTCTCAAGGATCCTCACAATTCAGATACTCATCTCTCAGCTCCCGAAGGGCCAGCATCTCGCAGACTAACTAACTTGTCAGCGCTCTGTACACACTGGACGGTGACCCCAGAGAGAAGTAAACAGATGTCCGTACCCCTACACCCCTAATTCCCAGGCCTCTGAAGCATAGTGAATGCAGTAATCACCTCTTCAGCCTGCTCCTGGGGCCCGCGTCTCGAAAACTTGCGCAGTGGCCGCTGGTTACCTCTGCACACGGTTGGTTGCTCACTCTGTGAAGCGTCATTTCCGGGGTTTGCCTGTGGTTTCCCAGATGTCGGCTTACGATTTCTTCTCAGGCCCTGTGTCTCTGGAGACCACGTCAAGTCCCTTATAAGGTGGGCAGGCCTGTGGAAGCAACCTGTCACCGTGGGAGGGTTTCACTGAGAAAAGGGGCTGGGTGGAAACGCTTGGCAGCTTAAGCCATGTGTCTCTGTGCACCTGAGGCTCTGGGTCCTGCAGTGTTGCTGGAACGGACAGTGGCTTGGCGCGTCGCCTGGAGATCCTGCTGCCCGGGGTGCTGAGTTTAGAGCTTTCTGTTGTGTTTAGCTCCAGTCCCCTGTGAAGCAGCAGGTACCATTCATTTCACATGTGCAAGGTGCAAGAACCACACACCAGCGATGGGTAATGCCAGGGGGTCTTCGGCATGGCGGACAGGAGCAGAAGCTCCATTGCCACTGGCGGTGCCTGTCTCATTGCTCGGGACCCGAGGAATCAGAAAGCTGCTCTTCCGTGGCTCTGCCGACCCTCAGGAGGCAGGCCGCAGGGCAGTGTGGCTGCGTCTCAGTGAGGAGTGAGACTCCCATGTTCCCCTCAGTGGGACTGGAGTAGGTGTCCAGTCTGGATGGTTCTAGTAGATCCATCCTGCGTATCCTCTCATTTAACTCTGGTAGCAAACACTAACTGGGCAATGCTGTTAGTTAGCCCACAGCTCCCATGGTCAGGTAGCATTGGAGGGCTCTGCTGAGGACCTGGGCCTAGAGGAGAAAGCCGCTCCGTTGCAGGGCAAGGCTGGGTTCTTTGGACCCTCTCCACCGGAGGCTGCGTCCCTTCAGAATGATGGTGCTGAGATACCAAGTCTTAGGTGTACAGGGAGGTGCCTTGCTTGGTTGGCAGCCAGGGGAGACTCTGGTGTCTGGAGGGCAAAGCTATGTCACTGACAGGAGTGTGCCATTCATTAGAGAAAGGAGAATCACAGCACTGGACTCCCACACTGCCACGGAGGAGCGGGGTTTCCATCCTGCTTCCTGCGGAGAGCTCCTGGAGGAGGTTGTTTTGTGTGCTTTGTTTTGTTTCTTTGTTTCTTATTAACTAAGCCACAGTTATCATAGCTAGTGTTTTTAGACTTGAGGCAGTGCGAGGTTGGAGAAGACAGAAGCAGGATGTGGCAGCCGCTTGGGGGTGGTGGGGCAAGGCTACGTTTTAGGGATGGTTATGGCAGGAGCTGCTGGTCCTGGGCTCAGCTTGGATTTCTGAGTTGTCTCCTGGGTCCCCGTATTTGTGCAGGTGCAAAGGTGAATGTTACTCTGTGAGGAGGGCTTGGATAATGCATTGTTCAGACAGACCCCGTGGCAGAGCTCCTGGCTTGCCCGAGAATGGAATACTGCACCAAGATCCATACGGAAGGCTGTGCCAGACTTTGCCACAAGACATCAGCTGAACTCTATGAGGTCAGCTACCCCATGAGGTAGCAGGAGTGATCCTGAAAGAGCAGTGCCAGTCAGATACTTGAAAGAACTCCAGAAGAAGACAGCCTAGGACGTGTGTCCTTTGTTTGTGTGTGTTGATTTGTGCATGTGCTCCCCGCCTGCTCTTTTCTGTCTATTTTAGGGTTAGCACAATCTCTCACTGGCCTGGAACTCACCAAGTAGGCCAGACTGGCTGGCCATCAGAGGAGACGGCCCAAGGTTAAGCCCTGGGAACCTGCCCAGTACAAGTCAAGGACTCGTGACTTGTTATGTGCCTATGAGTGTGTGTGTGTGCATATATGTATGGGTGCCCAAAGGTCTCACCAGAGGGCATGGGATCCCCTGGAGTTGAAGTTACAGATGATTCTGAGCCACACAACATGGGTGCTGGGAACTGAACCCCAGTCCTCCGTAAGAGCTGCACGTGTCCTCAGCCCTTGAGTCATCCCTGCAGCCCCCAATCTGACTTCCACACAGGGATGGAACCCAAGCCTTCCCACTCTTCAGCAGGCTCTTTACTAAAGTCTTTCCTCTCTTCCTCATTGGTGAAGGCCACGTCGTTATGTGCCTGTCATGTGTGAGTTCTGCATATGATGAGCGAGACCAGTAATGCTATATAAGAAGAATATACACAAGGAGAACACAGGATAGGAGAGCGTGCAGTGACCGAGGGCTCGCCTCTGTCGGTTGTCCCTCTGCTGCTGAACAGCTTTCTCACACACTGTCCCCAGCACACCCACCTACCCACTTCCCCACTGTCTCTTTCCTCAGTGGATGGCTTTGGAGGGTAGCATCTGGATTAGCAGACCCTCCTGGGAAGGAAGCCTGAGTGGTGCACAGCGTCCCTGCCTTCTCTGGTGCTCTGCCTGCTCTCCTGCTTTCTCACTGAGTGGTGAGAAGCCCCCTTGTGCCCTCCTACAGCGCCTCACAGATTTCTTGCTTCAGATTCATGTAGCACAGGGTCCCAACTGGATACTGGGACAGATGGCCCTGCAACTAGAGAGGCCAGTGTCTCATTGGATATGGTCACTTCAGTCTTGTAGCCAGGACCCTCCCTTCTTCTCTGTGGCCACTGTGCTGCTCAGGGCAGACTTCAAGTCTGACCTGCCTGGGCTCCTGACTCCTGTTCTCCACTCTAAAGATGCTGGCAGTGCCCATCTGCACCCATCTGAAGAGCCCGTGGCTCACTGCTGAAGATGCTTCGGATTCCAGCTGTCATCGTGGTCGCTGTCATTGGGTGCTGTTCTTCCTATCCCAGGGAGCAGCAGAAAGCCTCCCATGCACCCCCAGGCCAAGACTGAGGGTGTCTTGACCTCACTCTTTAACCTACCCACCCAAGCACAGGGCTATTGGTGCCGCCCGCCAGTGTCCGTCAGCTAGCAGAACACGCAGGGGAGCCTCAGTGCCCCTAGACTGCCCCTCTCACAGGCAAAGGTGAGTCAGTCTGCAGACAGCAGCCCTCACGCTGGGGGTAGAAGGGTATGGAGGACAGGAAGTTGGTTGCAGAGAGACAGGGAGGTTTCTGATGCTTCTGAACTGCTCAGCAACGGCCACCCCCAGCCCCCAGAGCCCAGCCCCAGTTTGCTGTGTTTGCTAGTCCAGGGGTTCTGAGATGCAGTCCTATACCTCAGTGCCTCTGCACTGTCCACAGAGAACGAACACTGTGTTTGACTCGTTTGATTTTGATGTTGCGTGTGTGTGCATGTGCACATGTGCGCACGTGTGAATGCTGCATGTAAATGTGTGTGTGTGTGTGTGTGTGTGTGTGTGTGTGTGTGTGTGTGTGTGTGTGCATGTGTGTATGCAGGCATATATGAGCAGGCAGAGGCCAGGAGAGGACACCGAGTGTCTTCCCCTATTGCTTTCCACCTTAGCTTTGGAGAGAGGGTCTCGCACTGAACCTGCAGCCTGCTGTGCGGGTTAGGCTGTCTGAAGGGTGAGCTCCCAGGGTCCCCTTGTTTGCACCTTTCAGGGCGCGTGCTGCAGTCTTGCCCAGTGTGGGTTCTTCCTATTTACACAGGTCCTCTGCTTCGGTAACAGGCCATCTCTCCAGCCAGATTTTGACATGTTAGGATAGGTATGTAGCCCAGGTTAGCCTTGGACTTCCGCAGCTGATGCTATCCTTGGACTTTCCTTCTCCACCTTCCCAGTGCTGGGATAACACTGTACACCACAGCTATCACCCAGCTTGAGGACACTGTTTTTGAAGAACTTAGAAAAGGTAGTGTTTTTCCATGTCATTGACAGAAACGGCTTTTCTGACGCTGGAAGAGCAAGCAGGAAGCTTCCCAGACACACTGGCCTGTGTGTTTGTGGACTTGTGGGATGGGAACAGCCTCCCAGAGGAGGGTAGTGATGTCAGGAAGAAGCAGGAGGTATGTTTGAAGAGAGCAGGGAGGAAAGGGGACGTGGTTTGGGCAGTGATGTCTGTGTGTAGAGGGCAGAGGCCACAGGAGGGGCCACGAGAAAGGCCTCTGAGTACAGGCCACTGTCATGAAGCTGGCTGGCACTGCTATGGCCAGGGTGACTGGAGAGGAAGGTGGTGTCAGAGCCCACAGAGATGTGTGCGTCTGGGGGCAGATGCTAATCCTCCAGGCTTGCTGATGCTAGCTGCTCTGGGTGCAGAGCCTGTGGTCCCGTTTCCGTGTGTTCTTCCCGGGTGTTACTGACGGCAGAGGGGCATGTTCCAGGCCTGCTGGGAGTGACAGTCATGTTCCATAGCTGCGGGTCAAGGAAGAGGAGGGTCCCTTCCTCACGCACCCCCTTCTCTCTATGTTCCGCTTAAAAATCACTGGGAAAATATTTTGGTGGTTTCAATTTTTGTGACTCCTGCCTCCCTTCTGGATCGTGTTTCCACCATGTGTTGGGGTGAAACACACCCCTGTCTCCAGAGTGTGCCCCGAAGACGAGAGCATTCAAGGCTGCCTTTGTCTAAATCTCAATGGTCCTCACTAACGCCAAGGCCTGGGCAGCCCAGTGTCATCCCAGGGCAGGACAGGGTCCTGTCGTGTTCATGCCTGGCCTCTGCACTCTGTTCCACATGTGACACTAAGTGGGCTCACTGGCCTTGCCTGAGGGCCCAGTGGGGGTGAAAGCATGGCGCTGGGCATGCGCCGAGGCTGTGTGGTCAGTCGGTCATGGGTATTCTTACTTAGTTACTGGGTTTTGAGTATTTATGTGTTTGGGCCTGGCATTCCCATTCAGCTGTACTTTTTCTGGTATTTTTATCCTCGACATATTTTTCTGGAGACTTCTGTGGCAAAGTAACCCTAGAGATGCAGTTGTACTGACCATGAATTGAAAGTGATGAGAATACATTACTGAGTTAGTCATCTAGGAAGGACTGCAGAATCCCCACCAGGCCTTAGAGGACTCAGGCTCCTTCCTGTTAGTATAAATGTCCGTGTATACACCAGGCAAAATATAGTGAAGCAGGGGTAGCCATGCTTGGCTTGTGGGGATGCATACAGGTGCACATGTGTGTGCTGTACACATTCACAAATGTGTGCACACTAAACATGCACTTGCATTTAGTTCCATGTGGAAATGTAATGTGTATGTTTGTGTATGTGCATGAACATGTATGTTTGTTATTTTGTCTTTTTTTTTTCCCCCGGAGCTGAGGACCGAACCCAAGGCCTTGCACTTGCTAGGCAAGCGCTCTACCACTGAGCTAAATCCCCAACCCTGTATGTTTGTGAGTAATCACCTATGGCACACATTGGTGCATTTATACAAACATGTATGAATACATGTACTCATGAATGTATGAATTCATTACTCCCATTTATGCTTGCACACATGTTCATGTATTTTATGTGTGTCCACAACATACCACAGTACATGTTGTATGCATTATGCATATATGACACACACGGTACATGCCTATTTGTGTAGGCTCATATCCATATGTGCACGTGACATGTGTTTGCATGCATATACTAATACTCCAGGTGAAGTCCCCAGAGATAGCCTGGCCACAGTGTTTACTCCGAAGCCTGGGTAAGCTGCCTTTCTCTTCCTGCAGAAATCACCAGGGACCCCTTAGTCCTAACTCCCCACCTCCACTCCATTAAGTCCCAGCGCCCGAACTTGAGTGGAAATATTTGCTGTTATGCTTCTCGGTTTGATTAGCTCGTTGGATTAAATTAATTGTCAGGCTGCCTGGAACTAAAGCCTCTTAAAATGAAAACTGTTTCACTCAGGAAATGTATGCAAGATGAAGACTGGGGAGACCTTCCTGTGGAGGAAAGACCGGGTCACCTGGAGCTGGGGCTCTGGACCTGGGCTTGGCTGCAGGATGTGCTCCTGCTCCCGCAAGCTAGGGTGTACACGCCAGGAGGCTCCTTTCGCTCAGTTTCACATATGTCTCCCTTCTAGAGCCTCTTGGTTCCAAGTAAGAACCATCTAGGACAGGAGTAAGCTGAAGAGGGAGCGCTTGGGGGAGGAGGGCATCACTTCACTGAGAAGGAAGGAAGGCTGCCAGGGACTGGCACCCGGAGTCAGCCTGGGCCGCCACAGTCTAGTGTCCTGGTTCTGTGCCCCAGATCACAGGCTCTGCTCCTTTTTCTGCGAAGGTATTTTCTGCTCAGATCTTGTATCTGTCTGTCCCTGGTCCAGCTTCTCAGCCTGGATTGAGCCTCCCCGAGGGAGCCCAGGAGCCCAGTGTAATATTGGCCTCTGCTGCGGCCCTCTGCAAAGGGAGCAGATGTCGTGCAGATACGGACAGTGATAACGGACGGGACTGGAGCCGTCGGGGACAAGCGTGCAGGTTCTGTCTTCAGAGTCTCGGATAGGAAAGCATTTTGTGCTTTGTGCTGTATCTGTCCTTATCCTGAATGGCTAAGAGGGGTGGAGGGAGAGAAGGGAATGCAGGCAGCACAGGTGTTAGAGTGAAGGACATCTGCTCTGAGAGGGCCTTTCTGGGCTGACATTTGCTCTTTCTTACACGGAGTTAAACAGAGACCTTTGAGCTTCTTTGTGGGGTTGAGGGCAGTTAAGTAAGGAGAGTGATGGGGTCGTCTCTGTGTGGGGGCATGCTGTCCTGTGGGAATCCCATCAAAGCTTGCCTCCTCCGGAAAGCTCGGAAAGCCCAGCATGACCCTGCTCTGCCCTTGGGCTGTGGGCTAGGATGAAAGCTCACCTTGTGCTAGCATCCAGAAGGCAAGCTGTCCTCACGGGCTCAGGAAGGTTTTGCCTGCGTTCTGGATTCTGATCTGAATTCCGCTGCCCATTCACCTTGAGTGATGACCACACCCAGGAAGCCAGAGTGAGGGCGCTGAGGTCTGAGCTCCTTATTACTGAGGATCACCTGTGAGCTGGTCATGTGTGAGCTGGTCACGTGTGAGCTGGCATGTGTGAACTGGTCATGTGTGAGCTGGTCACGTGTGAACTGGTCATGTGTGAGCATACTTTCTAAGGAGCTTTTGGCATGATGAGGTGTCCACTCTACCTAGTTAGCCAGAGAAGTAGAGCCCTTAGCCGAGGCATAGACTTGTTGGGCCAATCCCTGTGATGCCCAGAGCAGCCACCCGACTCTGTGCAGACAGCAAGATGAGCTTTGTTCTTCCAGCCCAGCTCTCACTAGCCCCCCCTCCTCCCTCCCTCAGCTTCTCAATAACCTGTTCTCACTGCTCTTGCAGCACCATGCCTAGGCTGTATCTGTGGCTACAGGGCACAGCTGCCATGCCTAGGTATGCGGGGAGAGACTGGCTAGCCTTCCTTGGGTCCAGAATGCCAGCACCATGAAGCTGCAAAGCAGCATGGGTGCAGTCCGTTCACAAGTTTGGCATGGCAGCCGTGTGATGTGTGGAGCAAACAATGGGATCATCCTTCCCAAGAGGGCTGGGAGCCAGAAAGCTCTCTGGCCTCCGATGGTGCCTGTAGACCCTTCCTGTGTCAGATGTTCATGGCTGACATCTTGTCTTCAGAGGCCCAGGGAGCAATGCACAGGCCCGTTATGGCTGGAGGGACGGAAGAAGTCACTGTCTCTGGGCGGGGCCCTTGGGGAGGGCCTAGCATATGATGTGCAGCCCAGAGCACAGACGTACACACAGACGCAAGCTGTCCCGTGCCTTTCTCGGCAGAGTAATGGCAGCATGTGCCAGGTGTCTGACTCACAGAGAGAGGCAGTGGACAGAGGCCTGGGTCCCCGGCATGTCTGACATGAGGCCATTAACCTTGTGCTAACTAAGCCTGGGTCTCTGCCTCATTCTAAGACAGGTTTCCTTTGGGTGCAAAGCTACAGTTGTAGGTCCTGACCTGCTTCTCTGTAGCCCTGCCTATCAGGTTCTCAGGCCTGTTGTTGTTAGACCACTGTCAGGATCAGTGCCTGGCTGGGGCAGTTTAGCCTGCCTGTCTCCTGCATTGCCTGGCAGCCTCTAAACTGCCTCTCCCAACCCCCCCCCCGGAGGAATTCTCCAAATGTCAATTTCTCAGTCAGGTTCAGGGCTGCACGGGTTCATCCCCAGGTTTTTACCTCCCTGACCTTGCTGCTCTTGTCTCTGAGTGATGTGAGGCAGGAGACTCCTGTTGAACAGGGAGCACTGTGCACCCTGAAGAGCACGCTGGACTGCTGAGTGGCCTGGGGTGCCTGCTGCTTCTCCTACCTGGCCCCCTGGCCCTTCTGCTTCTGTGCACTTGACACAGCTAGACCCTTCCGAGTGCTGCCACCAGGTGTGGCTGGCACTGCTGCTGCTCTGCCCTTCCCTTGCAGGAGGGTCGGGGAGCGTGAGGGGCAGTGTCCAGAGTCAGGGCTGGGTAGCTCGTACTGTGCTCCTAGCCTCACCCAAAGCAGGCGTGAGGAGTGGAAGGCAGTGGCAGTTACCTACACCTCGCCAGCCTGTGCCACAGAACTCTGCGGGAGGGGTGTGAGCTTGTCTCCCCTGTCTCCCAGTGATGCATGGGCATCTGTCAGCAGGTCAGGTTTGCTTGTCTCCCCTGTCTCCCAGTGATGCATGGGCATCTGTCAGCAGGTCAGGTTTTGGTACCTGTGACTTTCACCTATATAGGCCCAGTTAGCTTTCACACACTTCTTCCTGGAAAGGGCTGGCCTCTGATCCGCTTGGCGTTTCACATGGTGCCTCCACCCATCGGAACTCCGGGCTCTGAGTGGAATCCACGTGCCTCCCTCCTTGTGTCACTGCATCTCGGTGCCAAGTGAGCATCAAACCGCGTGGCTCACAGTCACGAGACAGGCTAGGAGCCCGTGTTCTTCCATGCTCCTCTCCTAGAGACTTGGAGCCCTGCTCCTCAGGGGATCCTTTCCTTGACCGTCTCCCTCCAGCTCTTCACAAGCCCCTTTCCAAACTTCTTTCCAGGGGTTAGGACCCCATGGTTATCACCCATAGCGACCCAACTGGTATGGCTTCCACCCTCCAGTTATAGTAAGATTTCCACGGCTCTTTAAAAATTAATGTCTTTTTAATCTTACTTTATGTGTATGGGTATTTTGCCTACATGTATGTCTGTACTATATGTGTTCCTGGCGCCTGTGGTGGTAAGAAGAAGGTGTTGGAGGACCCCTAGAGTTACAGATGGTTGTGAACCGCCGTGTAGATGCTGGGAATGAACCGGGGCCCTCTGGAAGAGCAGCTGGTGCTCCAACCTAAAGAACCATCTCCTCAGCCTCTTCTTATTATTGTTGTATATGTGAGTACATTATGGTCAGGGCATAGCATGTGTGTGTGTCTGTGTGTGTGTGTGTGTGTGTGTGTGTGTGTGTGTGTGTGAGAGAGAGAGAGAGAGAGAGAGAGAGAGAGAGAGAGAGAGAGATGGCATTGGGGTGGAGTCAGTTCTCTCCATCTGCCTTTGTATATGTTTTGGGGATGAACTCAGGTCATCAGACCTGCACAGCAAGGACCTTTATTGGCTGAGCTGTTTAGGCTAAGGAGCTCACAAATGAGCATCTGTGTATGCCAGAACTTTTCCTGGAGAGATACAGCACCCACATTCACTCACCCCACATCTGGAACACACAACAGACCAACATACATCGACGTCCAGCTTGGTGAACCAATGCGTTTTACTGGGGTTGCTTACAGGAATATGGTTAAGGGGTTGTTTACAGGGGCAGAAACCGTTCAGATACAGCTGCATCACCACGGCCCACCCCAGCATGGACGACAACTCCCAAAGCTGAGAACCTGGAGCACACTGCATGACCTGCAGGCAGCTCAGCAGGCGAGAGAGTGAGCCCTCCAGGGTCCTCCGCTGCTCTAAGTCTCCTCCGGGCAGGTCAGCTGGCTTCTGCTTCTGACAGCTGGTACGGTCCAGCGTTGTCTTTGCAGCTCAGCTTTATTGCTTACTCTATGGGGAAGGGACCTGGTGAATCTGATCAGTCTCAGGTAGCTTCTGAAACTACTTTTAGCTGTTTACTCTTCTGTTTAAAGAGCTTCCCTGCTGGCTAGAATGTTTCAATCTAGGAGGAAACCGTTACACAGTTTCAGGCTAGTTAAAGACCTCGGCTTCCTCTCCAAAGCCTCTGGGAGCATCCCTGAGACTTAAACACCTGGTGTTGTTGCCCTGTGTTGTGTCTCCTGTGATCATTACCAGAGCCATGAGGAACAGGTGATAGGCACATGGATTTACCTGTGTCGCCCTGGGCACCAGGCCAGCTGTTGCCTTTGCTTCTCTTCTTTGGCCCAGAGTTGTGGTCCTCCACATGCCTGCTGTGTGCTTCCTGAGTCCATGAGTGCACATGGGGTTCAGGCAGATCCTTAGATCCCACTCAGAACTCTACTGGTATAAGCACCTGGCTTAGAACAGATGCTAACAGAGCCAGATCTGGGCAGTAGTCCCATGCCATCCCATCTGCCCGCTTGTTGGGCCTCCCTCTCTCTCATGTTTGTGCTGACTGTTGCTTCAGTTCTGGGGCAGTTTCCATCTTGGTAAGGAGGTGCCGGCCAGTACTGGGTACTCAGCCAGGCAAAGGATGTGTCTGTCAGGACTTTGTTTTGCTGCTGGATATTAGTGCCCACCCTAGTCCTGACATGTTCCTTTTAGACTTCCCTGAAGGTGGGTGACTGTCTCTCCATGTGGCTGTCCCTCTTCCAGAGGAGAGTCACAGGGAGAGATTGAGAGCCATCCTTTGCACTGTCCAAGGTCCTGTGTGTGAAGTCTTTTCTGGCCTCTTGCTTGAGCCTCATGACAGCTCTAGGAGTTCAGTGTCGCCATGAGCCTCACTTGACAAGAACTCACAGTCATTGAGTGAAAACGGCTCCCATGGGCTCATAAGGAGCAGCACTATTAGGCATGGCCTTGTTGGAGGAAGTGTGTCACTGAGGCTTAAGGCAGGCCCATTGTTTCTCTCTCCTTGTCGCCTGTTGATTCAGATGTCAGACTCTCTGCTAACCTCTCCAGCACCATGTTTATCTGCACACCCTGTGATGATAATGGACTAAACCTCTGAAACTGTAAGCTGGACCCTGTTAAATGCTTTCCTTTGTAAGAGTCGTTGTGGTCATGGTGTCTCTTCACAGCTATAGAAACCTTCATTAAGACACCCATGGTGAGAGGAACTAGCAAAAGCAGAAAAGCGAAGCTGAATTCAGACCTGGGCCTGTGGCCCAGCATGCACCTGAGTCTCTGAGCAGGATGGTGGCCTCCTGAGCATTTGTGGAGCAAATAATGGTGGTTGCGGGAGTTGCAGAGTGCCATGTTCCTCACACACCTTTAACACAGCACCTCTAGCCACTGTGCATAGAGGGTGCTTCTCCCGGGCGCACTCCTTGAATCAGGGAACCTGATCTTCTGCTGTTGTTGGGAAACCAGGCTACACAGCTTTCCCTCAAAGGTGTTTGTTCTTCACCGGATTGAGAGTTAGGGACTAGGTACGAGCCTGAGACTGATGGGTAGCGACTGCTCTCTGTACCTGTCCCCACCCCTTGGTGCTCTCTCCTCTGCCTGATGTTTCTAGGTGTACTTCTTTAAAGTTATTTTCATTTTGAGATTATAATATAGTTACATTATTTCTCCCTTCCCTTTCATCCTTCCAAACACTCCCATCTACCCCTCCTTGTTCTCTTTCAAATCCATGGTCTCTTTTGTTCATTGTTATTGTGTATAGCCATAAACACATATTAAATACAACTTGCTCGTCTGTATTTTGTTACCGATGTGTGTTTTCCGGGCTGACCATTTGGTATTGGATAACCAGCTGGTGTGCTTTTCCCTGGGAAGACTTTCTCCTGCTCCCAGCATTCCTCAGTTGTTCTTTGTGTGGGTTGAGGCCCTGTGCCCCACCCCATCCACGTCAGCTTGTCTCTTGTTTTTGTCCAGCTCACACACAGGCAGTTCTGTTGGAGAGACGATGGGTATAGCTTCTGACAATTCCTAGGAGACGCAAGCTCACAGCAAACCCCCGGTTCCCCTGGCTCTTAGAGTCTTTCTGCCCTCTTCTCTGCAGTGGTTCTTAGGCGGAAGTTACATTGTAGATGTATGTATCCACTGGACTGGGCAGAAGTTACATTGTAGATGTATGTATCCACTGGGATCCGCTACTCTGCCTTTTGCTTGGTTGTGGTTTCCTCTAATAGTCTCTATTACACAGAGAAGTTTCCTTGGTAAAGGACAATGACTACACCTAACTGTGGGTACAAGGGATATATAGAATATGGAAAGAGGGGTTATGGTGGTTTGTACAACAGCAGGTTCTGAGAGCCATGGCCTCCCTAGTTCTGGGTAGTTGTCTAGGTTTCTAGCACGAGGCATGATTTCTCTTTTGTTGAGCAGGTCTTACGGCCACTTACAAAGCTATTGGTCATTACCAAGGTGATGCATGCCACCGCTGTATCCTTAGGGTTGGTGCGCCATGCTACTTGTGGCTCCGGCGTGTTGGAGCTGGGTAGGACTGTCGGTTGGCTTCCTTTAGAAGCTTTCATAGCGCCTTATGGTACCAGGAGGACTGGTCCTCATGAAGGGGCATTTTAGGTCAGTCCTAGCTCAGACAGAGGTCTCTGGGCCCTGTGTCTGTCTGAAGTGCACGGGGTCTTCAGCAGTAGGGACTTACCTCCTCTAGGGTGCAGTAGCCATAGCCAGCTATCTATCTATCTATCTATCTATCTATCTATCTATCTATCTATCCATCCATCCATCCATCCATCCATCCATCCATCCATCCATCCATCCATCCATCCATCCATCCATAGTGTGAGGAGCGAGAGACCTTCTCAGGTTTGCTGCTGGGGTTTTTCTTAGGTGATCTTTGGCTCTGGGGACGGGAGGGGAGTTAGCATTTTCAGCCCAGATGGGACAACTTCATTTAAACTGTTTATAGAGATGGTTCCTCCTCCTGTATTTGTCTTCCTCCTCCCTAAGTAGAGCTGCTCCTTTCCCCCATTCCCCATCAGGTTGCCTGTACCCTGTTAGTCCCCTCTCTCTTGCTCCCACCTCCACCTGGCAATGGGTCTCTCTACTTTCCCGGTTTCTGCAGTTACTCCGGAATATTTATGCACTCATATCAGAAAATTTGGAGCTAGGAGCTCTGCCGAGAGAGAACACGTAACCTTTGCCTTCATGAGTCTGAGCTGCCTCACTCAGTACAGTCATTCCTGGTAACATCCGTTTACCTGCAAGGTTGATGGTTTCATTTCCTTTCCTCTAGCTGTATTTCTTCTTAACACAGTTTTCCTCCTGAGAGTAGGAGGCCTGGAGTCACGGTTGTACAGTCAGCATACCGGGGTATATGTGCATCGCATGTGATGTGGTTTCCTCCAGAGCATTTCTAAAGGTCTCCGCTATTATTAACATGAATTTGTTATTCATATTTAGGATAACGCTGATGAATAAGCTATGAATCCATGATGTGTGCTTGTGTGCGTGCATGTGTGTGTGTGTGCATGTGTGCATGTGTGTGCATGTGTGCATGTGTGTGTATGCGTGCATGTGTGTGTTCACGTGCATGTGTGTGCGTGTGTGCATGTGTGTGCGTGTGTGCATGTGTGTGTATGCATGCATATGTGTGTGCATGCATGTGTGTGTGTGCATGTGTGTGCATGCATGTATGTGCGTGCATGAGTGTGTGTTGTGGAGGGGGATCTGCACACATAAGGTGAATATTTATGTCTGCCATACTCCTGAGTGCTGGCATCTATACACAGAATCTGGCACCTCGTCTCCATGTAGGCTGTTGTCCATAGACATCTTGGTTGGCTGAGAGGCTCCCTGTCTCTCATCGGTAGCAGCTCAGTGGGCTTGTTCTGGGGAGGTGTGTCCAGGGACGACTTGTCAGCAGGTGACTATAAAGTCAGAGTTCTGGGCAGTGTGTGCCTCTGCAGAAATGTGGCTCTCCAAAGACGCTGTTGGGAGGATGGCTATGCTTCTGGTCTTGACCGATGCTGCCGTCCTGTTCTGACAGGTTGGAGTTCTACTCGTTTGGCTTAGCTTGTTTTCTTTCTCTGTGAATTTCTGACCAAATTGAAGTTACCAAGCTTGACCACCCCATGTCAGAGCCACAGGTAACCACCAGGACTTTCCAAAAATGAACGTGCCTCTGACGGCAGCGGCCATGATTTTAGCATCAGTGCCGTCTATCTCAGGAGCTTCCGCCATATGGCTAACGGTGCCATCACGGTGCGCTGCTGAGGACTCAGTGCACTGGGCACAGCTGATGCTTGGGTCTTTGTGGGAGTTCCAGGGTTTGAAGATTAATGACTCATGCCGTCCTGCCCGAGTGTGTGACTCACACAGTGAGGTTCAGACATCTGAGCCACGTAGACCGTACCTTTGATTTCTGGTCCTGCCTTTTTTTCTTCTTGTTCCCAGCGCCTTCTCATTCTGCAGCGCCCGCGGAGACAAACCTTACCTTTGTTCAATAGACCTCTTTTCCTGGTTTTCTTCCCTTCACGGAAGGAAAAAAACCGCATTGTTTATAAAGCAGCAGGAGGTCTGTGTCCTTTCACAGTATCTCAGGTCATAGAAATGCCTCCCCACCTGCCCCCAGTCTGTATCCCAAGTTGATCTTGAATTTGCTATGCAGATGAGGATGACTTTGAACTTCTGATCCTGCTGCCTCCAACTTCCAAGTGCTGGAATTATAAGCTATACCACCACCCTGTTTCTACAGTGCTGGGATGGAACCCAGGGCTTTATACATGTAAGCAAGTCTTCTGTCACCTGCGCTGTATTCTAACCCCACGGGAGAGCCTTAACTGCTGTCTTTGGGTTTGTTAGCCTTGTGGTCACAATTTTGTTAGACTCCTAGTTCTGAAAATGGCCCGCACACTTGACAGGCATGATAAGAAACCAAGTCACAAAGCCACACCATTGGGCATTCTGAAAATAAAAACACCGTTTCATTCAGGCTTCTTTGTCGTTCTGGTTCTGTGGTGAACTCAGGGCCCTCAGATGACCTTCTCTGCATGGTCCAGTCTCCAGTGATGACATAGAGCTGGCCTGAGAGAATTTCTGCTCACAGGCTGCCTCAGCTTTAAGCAGCGGAGGTGGGTGGGTGTGGCAGCGTATACCTCTAACCTCAGCATTCGAGAGGCAGGGGAAGCCTGAACTCTGAGTTCCAAGCCAACCTGGTCTCGTGTTGACCTCAACCTGGGGAGTTCCGGTCCAGCCAAACTTATATAGTGAGACTCTGTCTAAAACCAGTCAGCCAACCAACAAAACAAAACCCAGACAGACAGTGACTGTCACCAGTGCCACATACTGTCAAGCTCTGATTCAGATGAAGTCAAATGAAGTCCAAGGCTGGCCAGGTACTTCTTGGAGGTTTTTTTTCTCTATTATTTCTGTTTCTAACTTTGTCTTATACAAGGAGACAGGAAAGGGGAAGACACCAGCACCCAAGAGCGTGTTTGGGGTTGTGGATAACGTCGCCAAAGGAGCTATGGTCCCAGCTGCGGTCATCCTAGGCTTGTAACCAACCAGCACTTCCCCTTGTCGCCAGTGGTAAGCCTTGTACTGGGAAGAAGCTGAAAAAAAATGAAAGCAGGACTTCTTCCAAAACCCGCCCGTGACATGAGTCATGTTCAGGAGCAGCCATGGTGGGACGTGACAGGCGCTGTCCCCAGCTGCTGGTGCGTGCCCTTCAGAGAGTCGAAGCAAGGCTATGCCTTCTCAGTGGTTCAGAAAGCACCCAGCTTCTTCAGATCCTTGGAGACGGGATGTGATCAGAGCCCCCTGCGTCCTTTGGCCTGAACTCTTCAAATGGTGTCAGTCCCAGAGGCACCAGACTTGGGTGGTCTGCACTCAGGTCTCAATGGGAGGGGTTCACTCCGTTACAGGACAGAGCACAGTCATTTGGGTCTTATTCTCAAGTACCCAGGTATTTTTTTTTGGGGGGGGGATGAGTTAAGTTTTGGTGACAGGTGGCTAGACACAGCCTGCTGCCCACACTGTGAGATCACTCTTCCGCCGTCTGCGTGAACTGTTCTCAGCCAGATTCCTGGCTGTTGCCCTCCTGGCTAAGGTCATCCACCTGTAGCCTGTAACCCGTTATGTCCTTAGCCAACATTCTCTGTCCTTAGCATCTGACCCAAACGGTCACATCTGCTGTCTGCCTGGCACTGCAGAGGAGGAAAGGGCGAGCCATTACTGGGTCAGAGGTCAGAGGGAGCCTGCAAGCTGCTGTCAGGAAGACGTGGCGAATGGAGGAGCAGAAGCAGCTGCGGGAGGCACTGCTTGAGTCCACCTCACAGTTTGCAAGTCACCCTCCTCTGAGCGGCTGCTGGTTTGGCTTGAGCCTGAGAGTGTAACACGTTTTAAATCGAAGGCAGATGGAATAAAGAGGGGAGGGGCTTGCTGTGTTCCGATCAGGAGCCTCTCAGCCAAGGTCCTGTGCTCAGTCTTGTAGCGCAGTGTTGGTTACGCCGGTCGGGAGTGTCAGACATGCCAATGGAGCCCAAGCCTAAGTTGTGGGTTTTGATGGGGGAGCAAGAGAGCCTTGTATTAAAGGGATCGGTAGCCGACTCAGCTGGAGAACACTGTTTGGGCGTGAAGAGTAGAACTTTGTGTCGGATGACACCCAGCTTAGAACCGGGTGCCCGGCTTCTGTCTAAATGGACAAACTGCCCTCCGCACTTACACTTGCCCCACCGTGTTGTATCTCCGAGGCTGGGGCCTACCTGGCTCACCTGGAAGGGCTTTCATCCCTACTTCCTTGTCTCAGGCATCAAGCCGGCAGGTGCTAGGCGGGATGGCGGCCTCTCTGGTGCTCAACCAGATGGATCGCAGGCCTACACACGCTTTGAAACTGCTGGCTCAGGTGCAGGGTTGGCGTGTGAGGTGTTCAGCAAGAGGAGCAGGAAAGCAGCTTGGTGCCTGGAGCCCAGAGAGAGCCACTCCAGAGGGCAAAGGGTCACATGGATGGGGCTGTGTTTGCTGCTCGGATGGCTGAAGCCAGCTGAGGGCAGCTGGGAACACCGAGCTGTGGGGATGAGTAGGTGCGAAGTATACTCAGGGAAGGGGAAGATGTGTATAATTGGTGGGGAGGGGCTCTTCCTGCCACGGTAGGAGTGGCCTCTGAAAAGGCATAGTCCTGGCTCTCGTCTTGCAGGTCCACAGGGGCAGCTGTTCTCTCCGTAGCACAAGTCACTGTCTGGTACTCTGTAGGTCAGCCCTCTGCCCCTGAGAACTTTGGACGGGGAGAAAAGTATTTCGGGCTGACCTTGTTCCTAACACATAAGCCCGACTGCAGCCACAGCTTGATGCGGGCTTAGATCCTGGTGGTGGGAGTCCAGACGTAATCTCTCACTCTCCAGGGTAGATATAACCTTTTTGTACTGTAAGGGAATCTGGGAAGTTTGGTAAGCGGAGGACTCCTGTTGGTGACTGAGGCAGGGGTGTAGGCTCCCCTCACGTCCCACTGTGAGCTCTGTCCAGCTGAAGCTCCTGTGTGTCAGTGTATTGGGGTATTGACCTCCCCACATGCCAGGCTCTCCCTGGGCTGTGTGAGGTTGTCTTAATAGTTTGATGTAAAATTCATGACAAAAGCCCTTCAGTTTTGAAGAATGGCGTGTATTTGAGCGACTCGTGGCAGGCTGTGATGTCCCTGGGTGATGCCCTCTGTTTAGACTCCATCAGAAGCCATTTGTCGTCTGCTCCGCGTGTGTGCTGCTGGGTGTGGGAACTTTTTTTGAGGTGTGAATTATCAGTGCTCTAACTCATTCCTTGTTACCGCAGCAGTGCTTACGTGGCACAAACCTCGTTGGCGAGTTCAAACAGAGCTTCCCACGGTGGTGTCCCTCGAGGATCCTGCGCCCCAGCACGTGCTGGGCGGGCACGGTGGAGCGGATGCTTCACACACGTGCTGTTCTTCTTGCCTTCTCTGCCGCTTCGCATGGCAGATCTGCTGGGTACGAGACCGCCATGAGTCCTTTCTACGTCTGTGGAGTTAGTGCTGCTGTTTCCCACGCCACGCCCCTTCCTGCTCCTGTCACTGAATGTGGGTGGGTTTGTGGGTATGCGTGTGGAAGCAGGAGTGTGGTTTCCTTTACACTCAAGGAACTAGACAGTATCCACTCTGTTTGTGAGACTTTCACTGACACCCGGAGCTTGTCAGTTGGGCTATCCTAGTGGGCAGCAACCTCTGGAGTCTGCCTTTCTCCTCTCCCCAGTGCTGACTTTTTTTTTTTTTTTTTTTTTTTTTTTTTTTTTTTTTTTTTTTTTTTTATGGATGCTGGGGTTCAAACTCTTCCAGCTGAGCCATCTTCTCAGCTCATGAGAGACCCCCAGGGGTAGCCATTGGCCTTGCATGGTCACACCCTGGCCTATGTTTGAGTGAGGAGGAGTCTCCAGCAAGACCCCTTCCCGAAGCCTGCAGCCCATGTGAACTAGTTCTCCTAACTCTGGTCCCGTGCCCCTGCCCAAGTCCTCGGGAAATGGGGGTGCTTGGGGCGCTGTCACGGCTTCACAGTGTGTTTTGCCGTTCCGCTCGTAGACTGCTTTTAAGCCGGCTCCTTTGGAATCAGCGAACTTGTCTCATGCTCAAAATAGATTATGTTGCCAGGAATCAAAGCCGGGATCTGAGTGTGGGTATACTGGGGCTGTTGCTGCTGCTTACTGCCCACCTCTCCTGTCCTGTTGCCTGCTTACTACCGAGGAGTGAGTCCAGACTTGGAACTCTGAGAAGGAAGCAAGGAGTCCAGGTATCCTGTGGTGGCCACACTCCCAACACCTGCAGGTTCCTGTACTGTGTGAATCACTTAGTGTCCCAGCCTTGGGTCTGAAGAGGCACACACAGTCCCTGGCCCAAGGCTCTGCAGGTGGGCGTTTCCTCTGTGGCTGCCTGAGGGCAGAGACCAGCTGCTTGCTGGGATTCTGCAGGACGGGAGTGATTGAACCCCAGGATGTGGTGAGAGCATAGCAAACAGATCTGAATGACCTTCTGTTGCTACCTGTGAAGTGGGAGTTAGGGTAGATGGCCCATGAGCGGCTTCTAGTGGCTTTTGTCCACCACGGTTGTCTTAGTTGCTTTTCTGTCCCATGAACAGGAACAGAATCACGCCCAAGGCAGCTTATGAAAGAAAACATCTGAGTTGGAGCTCACAGTTCCAGAAGGTAGTACAGTTCATGAGCATCGAGGCAGGAAGCGCAGCAGCAGGCAGGCATGGCATTGGAGCAGTAGCTGAGACCTTACATGTCCAAACAACAACCAGGAGGTAAGTGCAGGTAGGGGTTGGTGCCTAGGCTAACTGAGAATAGCTTGAGCTTTTGGAATCTCAAAGCCCACCCCTAGGGACACATCTCCTCTAACAAGGCCACGCCCCCTTTAACAAGGCCACGCCCCTTATAAAGGTCACAGCTCCCCAACAAGGCCACGCCCCTTTAGCAAGGCCACGCCTCCCAACAAGGCCACGCCTCCTAACCGCCCACACACAGTTCCACCAATGGGGAACCAAGGATCAAAGATAGGAGCCTATGGAGCCGTTCTCATACAAGCTACCACAGCAGTCTGAGGATTGTTTCTACTTAGAAACCTCTTAACTGTCTGGAGACACTTGAGTGCCCCCCACCCTCAACTCTATAATAAATCTCATTGCACCGGCTGAGTGGTTCGCACGCCGGCAGAGGCGCCTTAATGCCTTGCACACGCTCTTTGTATGCCGTGCAGTACACGTCGTTGTTAACGTGCTTTGATCACAGGGCTACTCCTGTTTTCGCTGGGATCAGCATCCGCGTTGCTGGGATGCCATAATTTAAGCTAGAATACACTGGGCTCACGCTCAGCTATGAAGGATCTAGAAGCCTGCTATTTAACCCCACCATTAGGTAAAGTGCCTCAGGAGACCGGAGTTGACACAGCCATTTGGCTTCTACTAGAAAGGCAGCGGTACGAATCATATGCCTATCTGAATAGGGAGGCCCTGTGCAGAGTGGGGCAGGCAGGTGGGAGCTTCTGTCCAGCTGTGCCCCCGGGGACTTGGAATTCACACTCAGGTAGATATGGATGTGTCAGCAGTGGATCCTGTGTGTTCAGAGTCAAGTTTGATGGACCCTGACCAAGCCACCTCATGAGTTCATGGGGCAGCGTAAAATGGCAGACCAGGTCAGGAGACTCAGGGACCCAAAAGGAGGAGGATGGGCCCTTGGTGTTGGGGGCCAAATCTCCAGTCAGGAAGGTGGAGAGCAGGATGTGGAGAGAGGCAGGGCTCGACTGATCAGAGGGTGCTTTGTGGCCAACCCTGCCCCCAAGCAGTTCCCACTGCCCCAGAGGACACAGGGCCCTGGGAAAGCTTGTGGGACTGGGTCTGTATCCCTCCAGCTGGTTCTGGCTTGCCTGTGACTACCCATGGAAACAATTGGGGTGTGGCAGGGCCAGGTCTTGATAATGGTGAAGTCTTGGGCCTAAATAAGGGAGCGGCATGGTGTCAGCCGTCAAGAAGGGTTGGGGTGTCTTCTTAGGAAGAAAACTTCTCCTTCAAACCAAAGGTAGATCCTTCCCTACCCGTCTTGTTTCCAGTCCCCTTTCCCTTGAAGTCTTCAGGCTTTGCTGGGGGTGTCAGGCAGAGCTTTTTGGAGACAAATGGACACTGGGTGGTTCCTGATTGTCTTGCTGTGCTAGGCCTCCTCGGAGCCCGACATAGGCAGGGCTGGTTCTGTCCTGGGGAAGTCGGCAAAGGCTAAGTCTCAGTTAGGGTTGTCAGCAGATGTCCCTTGTCTCTGGGGCCACAGGCTTGCTGACCTTTGCCCCAGTACCTTCAAGGGCACTTACAGAGGGTTCTCTGCTGGTGGCCACAGGAGAGTCTGATCTTCCCGAGTAGATGTGAATGGCGCACCATGGATTCTTCTTTTCCGGATGCAGCATCAGGACTGATCTGGGCAGACATTTCCCGTCTTGTCACAAGCCTTCAAGATGGGCTAGTGCTATATTATAGCTCGGAACCCACATTTGGCTTAGGAGAGAGACTGTGTGTGGTTCAGCTTTTATTACCCTTCATTAACAAAGGGAGATGTCTGCTCCCACCCCTACCCCCCCAAGTTCCGGGAGAAAGTGGAGATTTCCCCCTGGCATTGTTAGTTTTAGAGCACAGCCCATTCTGATCCCTCCTGAATCCTTTTCACCTTTTCCTCCTGGGCTTTTCTTTAGTGATGAGGTCACGGGAGCGTGTACCCACTCGTCCCTCGCCTTCCCCATTCCTTGTCCCTGCTTGCAACACCATGTGTGGGAGCAGAGCCCAGTGTTTGCTGTGCTGTGGGCTTAATCCTGGGAGACCCTGCAGTCATTTTTCCCAGGCACTGTCCTGTCCGTCATCTCTGTCCCCAGCATGGAGATGAGGACACTAGGTGAAAGTACCAGGTCCCATCGCTACGTCTGAGGTGTGCTGGTGGTCGTGAGAAGCCGGCTGCTTCTCCCTCAGTGCTCCTCTCAGACATGATATCCACCTGTGGGTCCCCATCCAGCATCTGTGCCCCCTAAGTCAGGATGAGGCCAGGACCTGGGCTGGACCAATCACCACAGCATGACGCAGGCTTCCAAGCCTTCGACTCCACCTCGGCAGTGCCTGTGGAGTCCATGGCCCTCTGCAACAGGCCTGGTGGAGATGCACCCGCTCACCTCCACGACCTACAGTACTGAAGCAGATTGGAAGAGAGCCCGCCTTCCTTAGCATCGCAGCAAAGCTGGGGAAAATCACAGGTTTCGAATGGAGTACTGAGACCAAGGCTTCTGAGAACTGGGTTGTTCTGAGTCATGTGGAAATATCTACTCAGCCTGAGTTTAAGCTCTGGAGGCCTGTAACTCTGATTCACGGGGCCATCATAGCTTTGTACAATGCTGGAAGGCACCAGGAAGACAAATTAGACCAGCATCCCTTAGAGACCACACAACTAATCCACCCCAGGAGGCCATTCCTCCAGACCTCTGGTGGACCCTCATGGAGTATCGTGGGCTGTGTGGAGGGCAGGGGACAGGGCGGTCAGGTGGATCCTTGCCTCACATTTATAGGCAGTTCCGAGAGAGCAGTGTATGCAGACAGCATTCTGTCAGTGAACAGTGAGTGGCCAGGAGGTTCAGCCAAGAATCAAATGTTTATTTCCATCCTGTCAATGCCTGGTTCTGACACTGCTGTCCACACCCGTCAGCTCTGCACAAGAGTGCCCAGGTACCTGTGACTGCACTCTGCCCTTCCGGAGATAATGGGTACATAGAGACTGTGGTTTCCCATTTGAAGGCACTTCCTGTTCTGTAGAAATTTGGAATCAGACTTAGCAGTGAGGGACAGTGTCCCCGGGTGTCCTACCATGGCCTGTTCCCAGATTAGG